>NW_026594014.1:111748-121686 GCF_907164565.1 Psammomys obesus | reverse complement strand
TTTTCTCCTGTACCAATGAGTTCTAGGGTATTCCCCACCTTTTTTTTTCTAGCCGATTTAATGTGTCTGGTTTTATGTTCAGGTCTTTGATCCACTTGGACTTCAGTTTTGTGCAGGGTGATAAGTATGGATCTATTTTCATTTTTCTACATGTAGACATCCAGTTGGACCAGCACCATTTGTTGAAGATGCTTTTTTTCCATTGTATGGTTTTGGCATCTTTGTCAAAGATCAGGTGTCCATAAGTGTGTGGGTTTATTTCTGAGTCTTCTGTTCGATTCCATTGATCCACCATTCTGTTTTTATGCCAGTACCATGCAGTTTTTAAAACTCTTGCTCTATAGTACAGCTTGAGATAAGGGATGGAGATACCTCCAGAAGATCTTTTATTGTAGAGGATTGTTTTAGCAATTCTCGGTATCTTGTTATTCCATATGAAGTTGAGAATTTTTCTTTCCAGGTCTGTAAAGAATTGTGTTGGCAATTTGATGGGAATTGCATTAAATCTGTAGATTGCTTTTGGTAAGATGGCCATTTTTACTATGTTAATCCTGCCAAGCCATGAGCATGGGAAATCTTTCCATCTTCTCATATCTTCTTCTAATTCTTTCTTCAGAGATTTGAAATTTTTTTCATACAAGTCTTTGACTTGCTTGGTTAGGGTTACGCCAAGGTACTTTATGTCATTTGTGGCTATTGTGAAGGGTGTTGTTTCTCTAATTTCTTTCTCGGCCCTTTTGTCTTTTGTAAACAGGAGTGCTACTGATTTTTTTGAGTTAATTTTGTATCCGGCCACTTTGCTGAAGGTGTTGATCAACTGTAGGAGTTCCCTGGAGTTCCCTGGTAGAGTTTTTGGGGTCACTCATGTATACTATCATATCATCTGCAAATAGTGATACTTTGACTTCTTCCTTTCCCATCTGTATCCCCTTGATCCCCTTCAACTGTCTTACTGCTCTAGCAAGGACTTCCAGCACTATGTTGAAGAGATATGGAGAGAGTGGGCAGCCTTGTCTTGTCCCTGATTTCAGTGGGATTGCTTTAAGTTTCTCTCCATTGAGTTTGATATTGGCTATAGGCTTGCTGTATATCGCCTTTACTATGTTTAGATATGTGCCTTGTATCCCTGATCTCTACAGTACTTTAAACATGAATGGATGTTGGATTTTGTTAAATGCTTTTTCAGCATCTAGAGAGATTATCATGTTGTTCTTTTCTTTCAGTTTGTTAATATGGTGGATCACATTGATGGATTTCTGTATATTGAACCACCCCTGCATACCTGGGATAAAGCCTACTTAGTCATAGTGGATAATATCTTTGATGTGTTCTTGGATTTGGTTTGCAAGTATTTTGTTAAGTATTTTTGCATCAATGTTCATAAGGGAGATTGGCCTGAAATTCTCTTTCTTTATTGAGTCTTTGTGAGGTTTAGGTGCCAAGGTGACTGTGGCTTCATAGAATGAGTTTGGTAATGTTCCTTCTGTTTCTATTTTGTGGAATAGTTTGAAGAGAATTGGAGTTAGCTCTTCTTTGAAGGTCTGATAGAATTCTGCGCCGAAGCCATCTGGTCCTGGGCTTTTTTTGGATGGGATACTTTTGATGACTGCTTCTATTTCTTTGGGGGATATAGGACTATTTAATTGATTTACCTGGTCCTGATTCAGCTTTGGTAAGTCAAATCGATCAAGAAAATTGTCCATTTCATTTAGGTTTTCAAATTTTGTTGAGTATAGACTTTTGAAGTAAGTCCTAATGATTGTTTGGATTTCCTCAGTGTCTGTAGTTATGTCCCCCTTTTCATTTCTGATTTTTCTCTGCCTTTTAGTTAGCTTGGCTAAGGGTTTGTCGATCTTGTTGATTTTCTCAAAGAACCAGCTCTTGGTTTCATTGATTCTTTGAATTGTTTTATTTGTTTCTAATTGATTGATTTCAGCCCTGAGTTTGATTATTTCCAGTTGTCTACTCCTTTTTGGTGTGTCTGCTTCTTCTTTTTCTAGGGTTTTTAAGTGAGCCATTAATTTGCTTGAATGAGCTGTCTTGAATTTCTTTTTGAAGGCACTTAGTGCTATGAACTTTCCTCTTAGCACTGCTTTCATTGTGTCCCATAAATTTGGGTATGTTGTCCCTTCATTTTAATTGAGTTCTAGGAAGACTTTAATTTCTTTCTTTATTTCTTCCCTAACCCAGCTATCATTTAGTAACAAGTTGTTCAGTTTCCATGTGTGTCGGCTTTTTGCTATTTCTGTTGTTATTGAGGTCCAGCTTTATTCCATGGTGATCAGACAAGATACAAGGGATTATTTCAATCTTCTTCTATCTGTTGAGGTTTGTTTTCTGACCAACTATATGGTCTATTTTGGAGAAGGTTCCATGAAGTGCTGAGAAGAAGGTAAATTATTTTGTGTTGGGGTGTAAAGATCTGTAAATGTCTGTTCGGTCCATTTGATTCATGGCCTCTCTTAGAGACATTGTTTATTTGTTTAATTTCTATTTTGTTGACCTGTCCTTTGTTGAGAGTGGGGTGTTGAAGTCTCCCACTATTAATGTGTGGGGATCTATATGTGGTTTAAATTTTATCAATGTTTCTTTTACAAATGTGGGCATAGATATTTGTATTTGGGGCATAGATATTCAGGATTGTGATGTCTTCCTGGTGGAATTTTCCTTTGATGAGTATGAAGTGTCCTTCCCCATCTCTTTTGATTAATTTTGGTTGAAAGTCTATTTTATCAGATATTAGAATGGCTACTCCTGCTTTTTTGTTGGGTCCATTTGCTTGGAAAGTCGTCTTCCAACCCTTTACCCTCAGGTAATGTCTATCTTTGTGCCTTAGGTGTGTTTCTTGTATGCAACAGATTGCTGGGTTTTGTTTACGTATCCACTCTATTAATCTGTGTCTTTTTACTGGAGAGTTGAGTCCATTGATGTTGAGAGAGATTAATGACCAGTGGCTGTTACATTCTTTGATTTTGATGTTGGATGTGGTCACAAGGTTGTGTGCTTGGTTACTTTTTGTTTTACTGTAGTAAGGTTAATTTTTTCCTGTGTTTTCTTCAAAGAAGCTAAATTTCTTGGGTTGTATTTTCCCTTCCAGTGTGTTCTGTAATGCAGGATTTGTATTTAGGTATTGTTGAAATTTGTTTTTGTCATTGAATATCTTGTTTTCTCCATTTATGAGGACTGAGAGTTTTGCAGGGTATAGTAGCCTGGGCTGACATCTGTGTTCTCTTAGGGTCTGCATCATATTCGTCCAGGCCCTTCTGGCTTTCATAGTCTCTGTTGAAAAGTCAGGTGTAATTCTAATGGTTTTGCCATTATATGTTACTTGGCCTTTTCCCTTGCAACTTTTAGTATTTTTTCTTTGTTCTGTATATTTACTGTTTTGATTATTATGTATCGGGAGGATTTTCTTTTCTTGTCAAATTTGTTGGGTGTTCTGTAGGCCTCATGTGTTCTTATTTGGCTTTCCTTTAACTTGGAGAAATTTTCTTCAATGATTTTGTTGAAAATATTTTCTGGGCCTTGGAGAAGGGAATCTTCTTTTTCCTCTATACCTATTATTCTTAGGTTTTGTCTTTTCATATTGTCTTGGATTTCTTGGACGGTCTGTGTCAAGAATTTATGGATTTAACATTTTCTTTGACAGTTACATCCATTTCTTCCAGTGTATCTTCCACACCTGAGATTCTTTCTTCCATCTCTTGTAGTCTATTGGTTATGCTAACCTCTGTAGTTCCTCTTTTCTTCCCTAAGTTCTTTCTCTCTGCTATTTCATCCATTTGTGTTTTCTTTAATTTTTCCCATTCTATCTTCAGATCTTGAGCCATTTTGTTGATTTCCTTTACCTGTCTGAATGTATTTTCCTGTTTTTCCATCACTTCTTTCAACTGTTTGAACCAACTTCTGTTTCTTTTATTTCATCCACTGCTTTAAGCATTTCCTTTCTAAAGGCCATAAACTGTTTGGCTGCAACTTCCTCTATTTCTTTACAGATGGCAATATTCTGTTTGAGTTTATCTTCCTCTTATGTCTTTACGTATCTTATTTGTTTCCTCTGTTATCATCTTCATGAGCATAGTTGTTAGGTCATCTTCTTGGATTTCAGTTATGCTGGGGTGTCCAGGGCTACTTGCCCCTGGGTAACTGGGTTCTGGAGATGCCATATTGCTCTGTCTTTTGTTGCTTGAGCTTTTACACTGGCCTCTACCCATTGTGCTATCTTAGGCGTTTGGGGTTATTTTCTGGTGGTTCCTGGGGATCCTGTGGTGGAGAGAATCCCCTTGGCAGAAACCTGGTTTTTCCTGAAGGAAGTCTTCTCAGCTTTTTGGTATAGTCCCTGGAGGCTGGCATTTTTTTCAGGAGTTGCTGTTGCTCACCTCATGGATAGAGACCTGAGTGGTAACTGTGGTCTCAACTAAGAAAGTTGAGAGGGTTCTCCTCTCACCCAGGGAAGTCTTGAAGACAGCTGTCCTGTTTCTGTGTTTCTTGCTATAAACTTAATGATCAACTGCTGTGACCCAGTTGGACATCTGGCGCGCAGCAACTGTTTTTGCCTGTTTCTGGAGCACAGCTCAGTGATGGTGGCTGGGCCCCACCGGTCTGGGAAACTTTTTCCAGGGAAGGACTGGGTGATTTAAGTCAGTACAGCTTCCTTCCTTCCCTAGGGATTCTTTTGCGACAGGGACTTCCCGTCTCTGGTGTTTCTGTGCCCACTGATCAGCCTGGGAAGGTGATGCGTGTGGCTCTGGTCTGGGGACCTTGTGCCTGCACAACCCGGGATCTCTTCCGGGTTCTAGCTGGGGGACCTGCGAGTGGTCCAGACCGATTCCCATGCCGTGGTGGTTTCCTCTCACCTGAAAAACAGGACCGCTGTTGTTTTAGGGCCCAGGGTTCAGTCTCTTGGTCGCTGTACAGGAAATGTTGTCTGGCTCCTCAGATGCCCTGTTCTCCTAGCACAGCCATCTTGTCCCCCCGAGCTAGTCTTCTCAATTCATCTTAATTAGAATGAGAAAGATAAAAAGATGACAGTGGATTCTGGAAATGATGCTGTGTAAATGAATAATTATTAAATGCTGGTTGGAATGGGAACTATTATAGCTACCATGGCAATAAGTTTTGTAGCTTTTCCTCAAAAAACCAAACCAAAACCAAAACCAAGATGCAACTTGACAGTGGGGGTGTGATAGACAGCTCAGTATATAAGAAAATTTGTTGATCTCTTGTAAGGCTAGGGTGGGTTTCCAAACATCACTTGATTTGGGGACAAATTTGTTCAATTTCTATTTTAGAACAATTTCTATTGTTCTATTTCCATTTTCAGGCATTCTTATTTTCTTTTCTGATCTCCATGGGCAATAGTCACATATATAGTGCACATACATACATATTTATTACATACAGACAGACAAACATTTATACACATAAAATAAAGTAAATATACCTAAAATTTATTTAAAATGTGACACTAGACCTACCACAAGTTCCATTTATGCTACTCTTAGATATTTTCATAAAGGACTTTGTATCTCAGCATAGAGATACTTCTTTATCCATGTCCATTACTTTTCTGTTAATAGTTGGGAAATTAACCCAGACTACATGTCCGTCTACTGATAGGTGTATAATGAAAATGTGGCACATTTACACCTGGACTGCTATTCAGCTGTTAAGAAAAATGAAATAATGAAATTTTCTTTTGGAAAGAGTGGCATGAAAATGGTCAACCAGAGTGAGGTAACCAAGAGCAAGACTGAGAAATATTCCATGATTTCATTCAGATGTCCACGTCGGCTTTTAATGTTAGACATATGTGATTAGAGATGTATTTGACCGCAGTACCCAGAGAGGTGAGGTAATCAGTCAGTGTCCACGAGGGAAATAGAACATAGTGTTAAAAGAGTGAAAGGAAAAATGGGAGCAGGAAATGTTAAATTAGAGGATGGGAGAATAGATTAGAGGAAATATGTGGACTGATAATTAATGTATAGGCCACTTGGAAAAGATATACAGAAACCTTCTTTTCTAAAAGCTTCTATATATATTCATATAACTATTCATAAAATATTTAAATTGTGTAAAGCAATAATGGGAGATAATAACCCAAATAGAAACCATTCACCAGAAAAAAGCGCTTATATTTTTAGACATAAATTAACTTTTCTAAGTTGTTGGCCAGTGTTTTTCCATTGTTAGCCCTCTAGAATGTGATAGTACAACCCCATGGCTTCAGAATTCTCATACTTGAATCATAGAACAGAGATAAATAAAATTAATACTCGCGACCACATACAAGATGGTGGCACCAGGAGAACACTGCATCTGAGGAACAGGACAACATTTTCCATACAGCGACCAAGACACTGAACTCTGGACCCTAAAACAACAGCAATCTTGTTACCCATGTGAGAGGAAACCCCCATGGCGTGGGAACCAGTCGGGTCCACTCTCAGGTCACTCAGCCAGAACTGGGAAGAGATCCTGGGTCATGCAGGCACTAGGTTGCCAGACCAGAGCCACATGCCTGCGTGTCCTGATCACCTTCCCAGGCTGAAAGGTGGGCACAAATACACCAGAGACTGGGAGTCCCAGTTGTGATAAAAACCCACAGGGAAGGAAGGAAACGGGACTGGCCATGGGGTCACCCAGTCTTTCCCTGAAAAAGGTCTCACAGAAAGGCGGGTGTGCACCACCAGCACTGAACTGGGCTCCAGTTGTGAGAACAGGAGACTTGCTGCACACCCACTGAACTCTCCCTCACAGACAGAACTGTGTGCCCCAGGGCATCAGAGACTGGGAGTCCTTGTCAGGAGAAAACCCCCACAGGGAAGGAAGGAAACAGGGGCAGACTTAGGTCACATGGTATATCCCTGGCCCAACCCAGGGACCTGCTGTGCACCAGATAGCCTGCTGCTACCAGGAGAGTGGTACTCACCTGCCACAGATTACCACTTGGGTACTGGGGCACAGAGCCTCAACCTAAGACCTAAAGAAGCCTGGAATCATCGAGATCAACTCCCAGATACTGCTCCAAGGAACAACCAGTTATCGCGAACAAAACTGACCAAACCACGGGACACTCAAGTTACAGCAGCAGCTCACTAAATTTAGAGCAAGAAACCCAGAAGCAGGGCAGCTGTTTCCAGGACTTCTCCGGGTGAGAGGAGCGCCCTCTTGACTAATAAGGACCACAGTTACCACTCAGGTCTTTATGCTTGAGGTGAGCTGTGGTAATTCCTGAATTACTGGCCATTCAGTGACCATACCCAAAAAGCTGAGGAGGCTTCCTTCAGGAAAAACCATCTTCCTACCAAGGGAATTCTCTCCACCACAGGATTTCAGGAACCACTAGAAATTAACACCCAACACCAAATGTAGCCAAATGGGTAGAGGGCAGTGTAAAAGCTCAACCAACAACAGAGCTAAACAGAGAATTCTCGATAGAGGAATACCGAATGGCAGAGAAACACTTAAAGAAATGCTCAACATCATTAGCCATTAGGGAAATGCAAATAAAAATAACCCTGAGATTTCACCTTACACCCATCAGAATGGCCAAAATGAAAAACTCAAGGGACAACACATGCTGGAGAGGTTGTGGAGAAAGGGGATCCCTCCTCCATTGCTGGTGGAAATGTAAACTGGTACAACCACTTTGGAAGTCAATTTGGCACATACTCAGACAATTAGGAATAACACTTCCTCAAGACCCAGCTATACCACTGCTAGGTATATACCCAAAATTTGCTCAAGTACACAATAAGGACATTTGCTCAACCATGTTTGTAGCAGCTTTATTTGTAATAGCCAGAACCTGGAAACAACCCAGATGTCCATCATCGGAGGAATGTATACAGAAATTGTGGTATTTTTACACAATGGAATACAACTCAGCAATCAAAAATGAGGAAATCATGAAATTTGCAGGCAAATAGTGGGATCTAGAAAATATCATTCTGAGTGAAGTATCCCAGAAGGAGAAAGACAAACATGATATATACTCACTTATTTAGACCTACAAGTTATAATAAACATAATGAAGTCTATACACCTAAAGGAGATAAACAAGAAAGCAGACACGAGGTAAGATGATCAATCCTCACTTAGAAAGACAAATGAGATGTGCATTGGACGTATGACAGGAGTCTACCGCAGAAGGCATCTGAAAGACCCTACCAAGCAGCGTTTCAAAACAGATACTAAAACTCATAACCAAACCTTCGGCAGAAGGGGAGTTAGTATGATGTGGAAAGGATAAGAGCCCCACAAGGACCAAATATATCTGGGCACAGGGTATTTTCTGAAACTGTTTCTCCAACCAAGAACCATGTATGAATATAACCTAGAACCTTTACTAGGACAAAGCTCATGGTAGCTCAATAACCAATTGGTTTCCCAAACTAAGGAGAACAGGGACTATCTCTGACAGGAACTCAATGGCAGGCTCTTTGACATCCCAACCCGTAAGGGAGGAGCAGTTTTGCTAGGCCACAGAGGAAGACTTCGCAGCCAGCCCTGAAGATACCTGATAAAACAGGGCCAGACAAAAGCAGAGGAGGTCCTCCCCAATCCATGGACTTGGAAAGGGGCAGGGAGAAGCTGAGGGAGGGAGGGTGGGATTGGGAGGGAATAAGGGATCGGGATACAGCTGGGATACAGAGTTAATGAAATGTAACTAATAATAACAAACAATAAAAAAAGCTCAACCAACAAAAAACAGAGCAATATGGCATTTCCAGAACACAGTTATCCAGGGGCAAATAGCCCTGGACACCCCAGCATAACTGATATTCAAGAGGATGACCTAACATCTATGCTCATGAAGAGGATAACAGAGGAAACAAATAAAATGCATAAAGACCTAGGAAGATAAACTCAAACAGATTATGGCCATCTATAAAAAAATAGAGGAAGATAAAAACAGATTATGGCCATCTGTAAAGAAATAGAATAAGATAAAGAAAAACAGATTATGGCCATCCATAAAGAAACACAGGAAGTTGCAGCCAAATAATTTGTGGCCGTTAGAGAGGAAATACTTAAATCACTGAAAGAAATAAAAGAAACAGAGGATTTTTTCAAATAAACAGCTGAAGGAATTGAAGGAAAATACAGTTAGACAGGTCAAGGAAATCAACAAAATGGCTCAAGACCTGAAGAAAGAATTGGAAAACTTAAAGAAAACACAAATGGAAGAAATTGTGGAAAGAAAGAATTCAGGGAAGAAAACAGCAACCACAGAGGTTAGCATAACCAATAGACTACAAGAGATGGAAGAAAGAATCTCAAGTGTGGAAGATATAAAGGAAGAAATCGATGTATCTGTCAAAGAAAATGTTAAATCTAAAAAATTCCTGACACAGACCGTCCAAGAAATTCAAGACAACATAAATAGACAAAACCTAAGAATAATAGGAATAGAGGAAAAAGAAGATTCCCTGCTCCAAGGCCCAGAAAATATTTTCAACAAAATCACTGAAGAAAATTTCCCCAACTAAAGGAGAGGCCAATAAGAATACAAGAGGCCTACACATCACCTAATAAATTAGACCAGAAAAGAAAATCCTCCCGCCACATAATAATCAAAACAGAACAAAGCAAAAAATATTAAAGCTGCAAGGGGAAAAGGCCAAGTAACATATAACGGCAAACCATCAGAACCACACCTGACTTCTCAACAGACTATGAAAGCCAGAAGGGCCTGGAAAGATATCTTGCAGGTCCTAAGAGAACACAGATGTCAGCCCAGGCTACTTTACTCAGCAAAAATCTCAGTCCTCATAGATGGAGAAAACAAGACATTCAAAGACAAAAACAAATTTCAATAGTACCTACACACAAATCCAGCATTAAAGAAGACAGTAGAAGGAAAATATAATTCAAGGAAACTAGCTACTTTCAAGGAAACACAGGAAATAATTAACTTCACTACAGTAAAA
>NW_026594014.1:70979-101748 GCF_907164565.1 Psammomys obesus | reverse complement strand
AAATGGACCATTTTCTTGATCGATTTGACTTACCAAAGCTGAATCAGGACCAGGTAAATCAATTAAATAGTCCTATATCCCCCAAGAAAATAGAAGTGGTCATTGAAAGTCTCCCATCCAAAAAAAGCCCAGGACCAGATGGTTTCAGCGCAGAATTCTACCAGACCTTCAAAGAAGAGCTAACACCAATATTCTTCAACTATTCCACAAAATAGAAACAGGAGGAACATTACCAAACTCATTCTATGAAGCCACAGTCACCTTGATACCTAAACCACAAAAAGACCCAACAAAGAAAGAGAATTTCAGGCCAATCTCCCTCATGAACATTGATGCAAAAATACTTAACAAAATACTTGCAACCCGAATATAAGGACACATCAAAGATATCATCTACTATGACCAAGTAGGCTTCATCCTAGGCATGCAGGTGTGGTTCAATATACGGAAATCCATCAATGTGATCCACCACATAAACAAACTGAAGGAGAAAAACCACATGATCATCTCCTTAGATGCTGAAAAGCCATTTGCCAAAATCCAACATCCATTCATGTTTAATGTCTTGGAGAGATCATGGATACATGGCACATACCTGAACATACTAAAGACAATGTACATCAAGCCTATAGCCAATATCAAACTTAATGGAGAGAAACTAAAATAATTCCCACTGAAATCAGGCACAAGGCAAGGCTGCCCACTCTCTCCATATCTCTTCAACATTGTTCTTAAAGTCCTTGCTAGAGTAATAAGACAATTGAAGGAGATCAAGGGGATACCAATTGGAAAGGAAGAAGTCAAAGTATCACTATTTGCAAATGATATAATAGTATACCTGAGTGACCCCAAAAATTCTACCAGGGAACTCCTACACCTGATTAACACCTTCAGCAAAGTGGCTGGATACAAAATTAACTAAAAAAAATCTGTAGCCCTCCTGTATACAAAAGACCAAAGGGCTGAAAAAGAAATTAGGGAAACAACACCCTTCACAATAGCCACAAAGGACATAAATTACCTTGGTGTGACCCTAACCAAGCAAGTCAAAGACTTGTATGAAAAAAATTCCAGTCTCTGAAGAAAGAATTAGAAGGAGATATGAGAAGATGAAAAGCTCTCCCGTGCTCATGATTTGGCAGGATTAACAATAAAAATGGCCATGTTACCAAAAGCCATCTACAGATTAAATGCAATTCCCATCAAATTTCCAACACAATTCTTTACAGACCTGGAAAGAAAAATTCTCACCTTCATATGGAACAACAAGAAACCCAGAATTGCTAAAACATTTCTCTGTAGTAAAAGAGGTATCGCCATTCCTGATCTTAAGCTGTACTATAGAACAACAATATTAAAACTGCATGGTACTGGCATAGAAACAGACTGGTGGATCAATGGAATCAAATAGAATACCCAGACATAAATCCACACACATATGGACACCTGATTTTTGACAAAGATGCCACAACCATTCAATGGAAAAAAGACTGCATCTTCAACAAATGGTGCTGGTCTAACTGGATGTTTATATGTAGAAAAATGCAACTAGATCCATACTTTTCACCCTGCATAAAACTAAAGTCCAAGTGGATCAAAGACTAAATACTAAAATACTACTCATGATCATTTCCAAATGGTGATTCTCAGAGTTAACACTTGTTCTTTTTGGTTTCTACATATTTCCTAATTTGCAGCAATCGTAGAAGTACTATAATCTTTGCAGAAAGTATTTACTCCCCTTTCTAATGAGTAATTCTCATTTTAATAATCCCTCAAGAGCTTCATGATGATAAGAGGTCCAGAGAAATCACCCATTAGGCAATTTCACCATTATACATGTGGAATGTACCT
Source organism: Psammomys obesus (assembly GCF_907164565.1). Classification (NCBI taxonomy): domain Eukaryota; kingdom Metazoa; phylum Chordata; class Mammalia; order Rodentia; family Muridae; genus Psammomys; species Psammomys obesus. The sequence goes on along the minus strand of NW_026594014.1, from coordinate 99,894 downwards.
GCACAAACCTGCATGGACTACTGCACACCCAGGCTATACGGTATACATCATCATATCTATGGTCTGTCATTGACCAACATGTTCCATGGCTCATGATCATATATCTGTGTGCGGAGTGGGTTCCAGTTTGTCTTGTCTTTTATCCCCTCAGCTCTGTTGTAACTAAACCACCACATATTTTATTTAGTGTCTTTAAGTGAGGCTATGTTTAATTATACAAATGGAGATGATACTGTTTATCATTGTTTTGTATAGATATTTTTAGAGATCAGAGAGCAAAAAAAAAATGAGCTACTTTCAGAAATCTTTATTTCTAACTTGAATCCATTAAACACTGGAAATATAATATGGTCATTAAAGTGACAAAAACTTCTTTCTATCTATGTGGTCACTATTGAGGGAGTAAAATAAATTCAATTAGAGTCAGCTCATATAAAAAGTCTGACAAATTTTTATACACAAAATATTTATATAATATTTGAGATTCTCTGGAAACTGGTAAGCTAGAGCATTAAAAAGGCAAGAGTACATTCTTGCAGGTCCAGGGTGAAGCAAGATTTCTTGGGCTCATGAGATTATGGTCATCCTGTGAAACATGGCTGGATAACTTTAGTGTTCAGTTGACACAAGTTAGGGAAGAAGGAATATTAATCATGAAAATCCCTCCATGAGATAGGCCTGTAGGCAAGCCTGTAGAGCTTTTCCTTGATTGAAGATTTCTGTGGGAGAGCTCAGCTCACATGGTGCAGTGCCACCTCTTAGCAAGTGGCCCTTGATTAGTATATGAAAACAGGCTGAATCTTCCATGGAAAGAGGGCAAGAAGCGATTCTCCACGTCCTCCATATCAGTTCCAGCCCTGCTGTCTGACAATGATAGACTATGATGTGAAAGGATAACCTGAAATAAACACTCCTCTCTGCCATAAATAAATATAAAGTAACTCCAAACATGCAAAGTCAGTCATCACCTTGACCAGCAAATAATGTATATATGTCTTGAAGTTTACCCTCCATCCAATAAATGCATATGGAAACCAATAATATGAGCAACAAAAAGAGTCAAAGTCTGCACAGTGGCTTGGCCTGACTGGTTTTAATGCATTCTGTAATGTAGGATGCGAGTAAGAGACTACAGAAAGCACAGAAAACCTCAGTACACGGATAAAGAAGGCTCAGGCACATTGCATAGCAGCAAAGTGGATGAAATTCAATAGTTACCCTGCTCTCTCTGCTCTGCAACCACCACTATTAAACTCGGACACTCAGTATATTAAGAACTTTGTAGACAAATTGAGAACACCTTTTCCATGAATAGTAGGCTAGTTCTCATACTTAATGTTGCAGCTATTCATTAGCTGAAAGGAATACTGATCATCTATCTGATATTAATCATGCCCCATCTGTGACTGAGCATATGCACAAGTGAAGCAATGTAAAACTTGATGACATTGAATCTCACAGCTGACAGGATTTGTTTTTCTTAATCATTTTGTGCTCCATAATGACATTAAGTACTGGTATGGAAACAGTTTTTAAAGGAATGTACATGTATATTCACAAATGTTTGTATAATATTCCATAAGTAATTATGCACAGTTGTCACACACCTTTCTTTCTATGCATAACATAGTACACTATTATTAGAGACCAAAGTTAAGTGATTTCTTTATAAATACCTTTAAGAACACATGCTGATTCAGGAATCCTTGGCAGACACTTGAAGAGACATTGTGCTGCACCCTATTTACATTGAACTCATGCCAGTCGTGTGGATTGTGTTTTCATGTCAGATCATGAGACTCTATGCAATGGCAACTTTCCACATAAGGAGATCCATGAGGAAACAGAAAAGAGTAACCTGTCTTTTTCACCTTACAGCTTATTAAATTGGATTCTAATGTAAGAAATCCACACTACGATGAAATGCCTTTGAAAATATTAAAATAATGACAAAAAATTTCTCTATTTGTTAATATTACAGACGGAAACACAGGAAAGAAACTCTCAGAGCTTCCCTCCCTACAGAGGTACAGACTTCTAATTGTTGACATTTATGCCGAAAACTAATTAGATAATATTTACCTAAAATCAAGTCTTTTCTTATAAAAAATCTTCCTCTTGTGGTTCCTGAATTATGAAAAGACAAAAATCACAGTCGTTCCAAAAATCTCCATTATCATCCTCATTGTCCTTTATTCTCCAAAAGCAGCTTGTATCTGTCAAACTGCACAATGTGAGAGAAAGCTTCAGGAGCAAGAAGGAAATAATGGTAACACACAGCTTCCTCATGTCTTCCAAGAGCTGAGACTGAGCAGATATGAACCAGCTACTCATGCAGGCAAACAGCACATGCACGTTTACCCCTGTGTGTCTCTTTTATTACTGTCACTGATTGCAGGAAGGCACATTATGTCCCCTAGTTTTCTTCTCCCCATTCTGTGACATGCTCCCTGGATGCATCTGGCCTCAGGATCCAGATCTGAGACCTGAAATACTTTCATCAAACAGCTCAGAAAACATGTTGTGAGGACCATGTCCTCCAGCCTCGGGTGCCATGATTTCACTACATGCTCCAGGGACAATATTATCCCCAGCAGCTCTGGTCCCCAACCTGTGTCAACAGCCATGTGCATGAGCATCATTGGCAATGATATCAGAGGATTTCATCAGAAAATCCAAAGTGAGATGAGAGGTGAGGTCATAAAGGGCCCGTGCAATTCAAAGCTATTGCTGAATCATGGGGCGATATGGCCTCTGTTTTTCATGACGGGGAAAGGCAGCCTCAAGCACAGCATCCAGACAGGAGTGTATCTCCCTCCATGTGTTGCTCATATGCTAATATGTTCTAGTCACCTGTGCAGAATGTCAGGAAACTACCAGTTTCCTGTACTCTGATAAACGTATCATCATGCCAATAGCAGAAAATTTATGAATTATATAAATTATGAATTTATATATATTATGAATCAATCCACAACCAGTCCAGTACCCATACCAATGCAGACATTCACAGCCAAACTGAATCCTAGTTTCCATATGTAGCCTCTTCTTTGAAAACATCTCCTTTAAAAATAATATTGAAATGTAGAAAACGCATTTGCTAACAGAGAATCTCTGAATGAGAGTGGATCAGTTTCTTTTATGTTTCATTCTGAATGACAAAGAAAACATATCCAGCCATTATATTAAATGAGTGAACTCCACTGTTATTTATGGAAGAATGTTATATATAGTATGATTTTATTTATGTAATGATGCAGCTTGTGTGATTTCTGTATTGTGAATATCCTGGATTATATGAGAATTAATGCGGATATGTCTATAGGATGCTGAGTTACACTTCCAAGGAATGACTCAGAGGGTCCACTAAGTCTGAATTTTAATTTTTGATTCAAAGTTATACTAATTTTCATAGTGGACCCACTAGATAGATTCTATTGTCACTTTGCATAGAGGAGATTCTTCCTTATAAATGCTAACTTACTTTCTTGGATTTATTTTCCACATGCTTGCTGTCATCACTGGGTTGGGATGGAATATCATATGGATTTAAGTTGTGATTTCTCTGTCAATATAAGATTTCATAAACTCTTTGAATTATGTATTTGTTATTTTAAATATATTTTGTTCAACACTTTTACAGGCTTACTGGTTGGATAGATTGATCATTGGGGTGTTTGAGACTTTCCTTCTTTACAAGAGTAGAATAAAAAGAAAGAAAATTCCCAGCTCAAAGACCCAGAAATTATTTTCAACACTATCCTCAACAATTTTCCTGACCTAAAGAAAAAGATGCCTGTAAAGTTGCAAGTAGCTTACAGAACTCCCAATAGATTGGAGCAGTAGAGGAAGTCCCCTCACTGCATAACCATCAAAATATAGAATATTTAAAACAAAGACTTAATACTAAAGCTGCAAGGGGAAAAAGTAATGTAACACATGAAAGCGGAATTTTTAGTCCTACACTAGATTTCTCAGTTGAAATTCTGAAAGCCAGAAGGGCCTGTAGAAATAGCCGGAAGACTCTAAGACACTACAGAGAGCAGCCAGAATATTATAGTCAGGAAAACTTCCTATTGCCACAGATAGAAAAACAAAACAAATAAACAAAAACCCCAAGATATTCCATTATAGTCATATGTAAGCCACATATATCCACAAATGTATCCCTATAGAAGGCACTTGAAGATTTGAAAGAAAACTCCAACCCAAGGAGATTAACTACAGCTATTAAAAACAACCAAAAATAATAGTATCACACCAGCAACACACACACAAACTACAGCACAGCACCAATTACAAAATAACAAGAAATAATCATTCATGTATCTCTCAATATCAATGGACTGATTACCCCAATAAAAAGAAATGGCCTAAAAAACATTTATAAAATCAAAGTTATAAAATGAAAGTTCTATAGGAAAAACAAAGAAAAGAACAAAAACAAAAACAAAAATAAATCAAAACAAAGTTGTGGAAAACCTACTGCCATGCTGTTAAAGGTCATTTTTGGATGATGAGACGTCACAGTTTTATATTTGTTCTTCTTTGTTTCTACATATTTCCTAATTTTCAATACTATAAAAGCACTATAATTTTTCCAGAAGAAATTTACTCACATTTCTAGTGAATAATCCCCATTCTAGTGATCCCTTAAGTGCTGCATGATGACGATAGGTTCTGAGAAGTGAATCATTACACAGTTCCATCACTGTACAGATAGCCTATACTTCCAGAAACCTACATGGTCTTTCCTAATGCAAGCCAGGCTATACTGTGCAGTTCATCATATCTGTGGGCTGTCACTAACCAACATGTCACGTGACAAATGATCATGTATCTTTGTGAAAATTGTTTCCAGTTTGTCCTTTCTTTTATCCCCTCACCTCTGTTGGAATAAGCATCCACATATTTTATTTAGTGTCTTTGAGTGAGACTATGTTAAAATAAGCTAATGAAGATGATGCTGTTTGTCATGGTTTTTATAAAGATAGGCTTGTTTTAGAGATTAGAAAGCATAAATTGAGTTACCTTCAGAAATCTTTATTTCTGACATACACACTGGAAATTTAATTTGGCCATTAAAGTGGTGAAAACTTCTGCCTGCCTATCTGATCACTATTGAGAGAGTGAAACAAATTCAATTTGAGAGCGCTTGCATAAAATCAGACAAATTTTCATGCAAAAATATTTATAGTATCTTTGGGATTTCAGGTTCTCTCTGGAAACTGGTAAGACAGAGCATTAAAAAAGACAAGAGGAAGCTGGCAAGGAGTACATGCTTGCAGGTACAGCTGTTTAGAAAAGCTGAAGCAAGGTTTCTTGGGTCAAGGGTACTATGACCTTTGTAGGAAACATGATTGTGCTGGTTGATTTTTGTGTTATCTTACACAAATTGGAGAAGAAGGACTCTTAACCATGAAAATCCTTTCACGAGACTGGCCTGTAACAAGCCTGTAGGACATTTTCCTGATTGACGCTTCCTGTGGAAGAGCCCAGCTCACACTCTACAGGGGCACCTCTCAGCATGTGGTCCTTCATTGGATTATGTGTTTGTTATTTTTCTTTTCATCTGCTTGATACTTTTGCAGGCTTACTCATTGGGTGGAGAGACCATTGGGATATTTAGGATATTTTTCTTCTAAATTCTGGATGTTAATGCCTGTGAAAGGAAAAGAAATCACACATTTTCCCCATTGGGAAGCCATCTCTCCACTGTGTCCTAACTGTGCAGACACTTTTGGACTGCAGCATCCCATGCAGCTGCTCCTAAATATCCTCTGAGCTGTTGACAGCCATCCTGATGCCACGGCCTGCAACATGTACTTGGAATGATAGTCATATATTATATTCAATCTATATTGAACCTGCACTTCAGACATTCAATTTTAATTTTTTTAACCAATGAGTGAGAGATAAAGTCCCATGTTCCTGGCGAACACAGGGATTTAACTTGTACTTTTTTTTGCCTAGATGCTTAACTATTTGAGTAATGCGGTGAATGAGAGCGACAAGGATGCAGAATTGACATGCTAGTTCTTGAAGGGAGGAATGAAGGCATAGCCACCAAGGACCTCATCAGGAAAGATGACTCCTCAAAATATGGCTGACACAATCCCTAGACCAGCAGTTCATTCTTCAGTGACAGGGTTCTGAAAAGGAAGGTTCAGGTGATCAAAGATAAAGAGGATACAACATATGGTCTTATGAGGTCTTGCACACTCTGGTTCTTATGCCAAGAATGCTTGTTACAAAGTAAAGCTTCATATATATGTATGTATAAATATATATACATTACACATTATTTATACAAATAAATATATATTTATACATAAATATATATGATATACATATATCTATTTATATTATATATAAAATATATATTATATATAAAATATGTATTATATAAAATATATTATATATGAGATATAGAATATATAAATATATAATATTTATATAAATATATACTTATATGTTATATATGATATATAAATATATATGATACATTCTTATATATTTATATATTATATACACATTATATATATGACTTTATTTAATTACATCTCAGCCACAGTTTCTCTTCCCTTCTCTCCTCCCAGACCTTCTTCCTACTTATACCACTCCCATCTTCCCTTTCTGTTCAGAACAGGAGAGTCCTCCCATGCATATCAATCAGGCTTGGCATACCAAGTTAGAGTAAGTCTATGCACACCTCTATTGAGGGTAGACAAAGAAGCCCAGCACAGGGAATATCTCAGTGGCAGGTAATAGAGTCAGAGACAACCCTTGATCTAGACATTGTCAGGCCTACATGACGGTTAAGCTACATAACTGTTACATATGTGCAGAGGGCCTAGGTCAAACCCATGCACGCTTTCTGGTTGGAGGTTCAGGCTCTGTGAGCTCCTATGGACTACAGTTGGTTCATTCTGTAGTTTTTCTTGTAGTGTCTTTGACTCTTCTGGCTTCTACAATCCGTCCTCCCTCTCTTCCCCAGGATTCCTGAAGCCCTACCTCCTATTTGTCTGTGTATCTCTGCATGTGTTTCCATCAGTTTCTGGGTGAAGTTTCTGAGATAACAATTGGCCTATATACTAATCTATAAATAAAGCAGAATAATATTGGGGATCATTTCATTGTCTTTTTTTGTGTGTCATTCAATGTGTGATTCTATAATAGGACTTGGGCTATCCAGCCACCGACTCCTGGCAGTCCAGATATTGTCAGGAGTGGGTTCTCTTTGTTGGATTTCATGCTGGCTACATCCACCATTTCTTTGCCACCTTCATCAAAGCATAACTTGTAGACAGGACAAATTGTATGTCAAAGTGTTGAGGCTGGGTTGGTATCTGAATCCTTCCATTGGAAGTCTTGCCTGGTTAGAGGTTATGGACAATTCAAAGGTTAGGGCTCAGTATCCCCCATTGCTAGGAGTCTTTTCATAAATTTTCAGTTTTTACAATTTATCCTTTTTATATCCTGATTGTAGCCCCCTCCCTCATCTCCTCCAGGACCCATCCTCCCTCCTTCTCCTCAACACTGAAGGCAGAGTCCTAGTCCCCTGCCACCTGATCTTATCAAGTCTCATCAGGGTTACCTGGATCCTCGTCCTCTGTGGCCTGGCAAGGCTGCATCACCACATGTAAGTGATAAAAAGCAGGTAATGGAGTTCATGACAGAGGAGTCTCTACAGAGGTATAGTGAAGGCAGAGAAACACTTAAAGAAGAGGGGGAAGCAGCCTTACCAGGCCACAGAAGAAGACAATGCAGCCACTCCTGATGAGACCTAATAGACTAGGATCAGAAGGAAGGAAAAGAAGACCTCCCCTCTCAGTGGAATTGGGGAGGGGCATGCATGCAGAGGGGGGAGGAAGAAAGGGATTGGGACAGGAGATGGGAGGGAACCACAGAGGGGATACAAAGTGAATAAAGTGTAATTAACAAAGAATTTTAAAATGCTCAAAACAGTTATCAGGGAAATGCAAATCGAAACAACTCTGAGATTCCATCTTACTTCAATCAGAATGGCTAAGATCAAATCAAGTGACAACACATGCTGAAGAAAATGTGGAGAAAGAAGAGTACTCCTCCATTGCTGGTTGGAGTGCAAACTTGTACAACCACTTTGGAAATCAATCTTGCACTTTCTCAGAAAATTGGGAATAGCACTACTTCAAGATTCATCTATACCACTCCTGGGCATATACCTGAAAGATGGTCCACCGTTCAACAAGGACATTTGCTCAACTCTGTTCACAGTGGCTTTATTCATAATAGTTAGAATCGGGTAACAACCTAGACATCCTTCAATGGAAGAATGGACACAGAAATTGTGGCACATTTACACAATAGAATACATTCATCTATTAATACTAGAGGATGACCTAGGGATCATCAGACTCCTGGGATTTTCCATTACATCATGTTCCTAACCCATCCAGAAATGCCTCTATTTCCCATTCCAGGAGTATCTCCCTGTACTATCTCCCTGTTCTCTTTCAACTGATTCCTCCTGTTTCCCTCCCTTCGCCCACCCCATCTAGTCCTTTCCTTTCATCCACACACAATGTCTATTCTGCTTCACTTGTCATTGGGACTAATGTTTCCCTACTTTGATCTCTGCTTGCTATTTAGCATCTTTGGGTCTGTAAATTGTTGCAGACCCAAATGGTTATCACTTACTCTATAGCTCACATCAACTTATAAGTGAGTGTTTACTATAATTCTTTTTATGCTTCTGATTTACCTCATTTCATTTATTCATTTTTTTCTGCAAATGTTATGATGTCATTGACTTTAATGGCTGAGTAATAATAGGTTATGTAGATGTATTACATTTTTGTTATCTATTCTTTGGTTGAGGGAAATCTTGATTGTTTCCAGTTTCTGGAAAATAAATAAAGCTACTTTGAAAAAAGCTGAGTACGTATTCTTGTGGTATGGAGGAGCATCCTCTGGGTATATGTCCAGGAATGGTATAGTTGTGTCCTGAGATAGACACAATATTTTGAGAAATCAAACTTGATTTAAGTGTGGTTGTACAAGTTTGAGCTTCAACGAACAATGAAGAAGGGCTTCCCTAGCTCCACCTTCTTATAAGAATGAGGCTGAATCTATGAACTTAGCCATTCTTACAGGTGTATGATGGGAATCTGAGAACCATTTGATTTGCATTCCCCTGATAAATAGGGATATTAAACATCAGCCGTTAGATATTCTTCTGTCTAAAATTCTTTATTTAGATTTATATCCTAATTTTTAATAGAGGTATTTGGGTTTTTTGGTCTCTATTTTCTTGAGTTATTTATATATTTTGGACATCAGTCTTCTGTCAGATGTGTAATGGTTGAAAATCTTTTCCCATTCTGTAGGCTGCCATTTTTTTGGATGGTGACTTTGACCTTACAGAAGCTTTTCAGTTTCATGAGGTTCCATTTATTAATAGTTGATATAAGTGCCCGACCTGTTGTTGTTCTGTACAGGAAGTTGTTTCCAGTGCCAATGCTTTCAAGGTTCTTTCCCATTTTCTCTTCTATCAGATTTGGTATAGGTGGTTTTATTTAAGATCTTTGATCCACTTGAAATTTAGTTTTGTGCAAGGTGATAAATATGAATGTGTTTGCATTCTTCATACAGAGGTCAAGTTAGATCAGCACTGTTTATTGGAGATGATTTCTTTTTTCCATTGTGTAGTTTTGGCTTCTTTGTCAAAAATCAAGTGTGTGGGTTTATTTCTGGGTCTTCGATGTGATTCCACTGAATAACCCTTCTATTTCTATGCCAATAGCATGTGGTTTGTGTGTTTTTACCACCCTTTCTCTGTAGTACAGCTCGAAATCAGGGTTGGGGTTGCGTCCAAAAGTTCTTTTATCCCAGGAATGCACAGATGGTTCAAGAAACAAAAACCCATCAATGTAATGTACCGTACAAACAAACTGAAAGAAAAAAAAATACATGATCATGCCATTATATACTGAAAAATCCTTTGAGAGAATCTAATACCCCTTCTTGATAAAAGTCTTGGGGAGAACAGGGACACACATATGTATGTAAGCACAATAAAGGCAATATAGAGCATGCCTACAAGAAACATCAAATTAAAAGGAGAGAGAGAGTTAAAGTAATTCTGCTAAAGCCAGGAACAAGGCAAGCTGCCCTCTGTATTTCTTTAATATAGTACCGAACTGTGGCAATAAAACAAGTCTTATGCAAGTCCTCAACAACTTTTATGAGTTCACATATGCACTTTTCCTATTGTGTATGGAAAACATCACTGATTTGAATAATCAACCACCTCTGCCTCTTAAAATCTTTCTGAACCCTCTCTATGTGGATGAATATGTAAGTAAGGGTTAATAAACATACACCACATTATTTCTGAGAACTTCAAATTTTTTCATTCTTTGAACAATATTTTCTACTACTATGTACACTACTCAGGACGGTTGGGATTCCCATGCAAGTATCAAGAATTTTTTTAGTAAGTATAGATTTTATGTTATGATACACTAAATAAAATATAAAAAGGTGAAAAATTACTGTTTAGATCATCACCATCATCATCATCACAATATCACTTCAATAGAACCAAATAACTAACCAAACAAAAATGGACATTGAGGTCCAAGAGTGATTGTGACTGCATATTTTTACCTTGGTGAGATTTTTTTAACTTTTATTAATTACACTTATTCACTTTGTATCCCCCCATTAACACCTCCCTCCTCCCCTCCTAATTCCACCTTCCCTTCCCCTTCTTCATGCAAGCCCCTCCCCAAGTCAACTTATAAGAGAGGTCCTCTCTCCTTCCTTCTGATCTTTATCTATCAAATCTCATCAGGAGTGGCTGCATTGTCATCTACTGTGGCCCTGGTAAGACTGCTCCCCCCCTCAGGGAGAAGTGATCAAAGAGCAGGCCAATCAGATTATGTAAGAGGCAGTCCCTCTTCCCATTACTATGGGACCCACTTGGACACTGAACTGCAGTGGGCTCCATCTGTGCAGGAGATCTAGGTTATCTCCATGCGTGGTAGTTGGTTGTAGTATGAGTCTCTGGGAAGACCCCTGTGTTCAAATTTTCTGGTTCTGTTGCTCTCCTTTTGAAGTTCCTGTCCTCTCCAGATCTTACTATTTCCCACTTCTTTCATAAGATTCCATACACTCCGCACAACAGTTGGCCATAATTCTCAGCATCTACTTTGATAGTCTGCAGGGCAGAGCCTTTCAGAGGCCCTCGGTGGCAGGTTCCTAAATTGTTTCCTGTTTTCTTCTTCTTCTGATGTCCATTCTCTTTGGCTTTCAGTATGGGGATTGAGCATTTTAGTCAGAGTCCTCCCTCTTGATTAGTTTCTTTAGATGTACTGATTTTAGGAGGTTTATCCTATATTATATGTCTATATGAGTGAGTATATACCGTGTGTCTCTTTCTGCTTCTGGGACAACTCACTCAGGATGATCCTTCCAGGTCCCATGAAATTTACCTGAAAATTTCATGATTTCCTTGTTTTTTATTGCTGAGTAATATTCCATTGTGTAGATGTACCACAATATCTGTATCGATTTCTCTACTGAGGAGCATCTAGGTAGTTTCCAGCTTCTGGCTATTACAAATAAAGCTGCTACAAACATGGTTGAGCAAATGTCCTTATTGTGTACTTGAGTCTCTTTTGGATATATGCCTAGGAGTGGTATGGCTGGATCTTGAGGAAGCGCTATTCCTGGTTGTCTGAGAAAGTGCCAGATTGATTTCCAGAGTGGTTGCACAAGTTTACATTCCCACCAGCAGTGGAGGAGGGTTCCCATTTCTCCACGACCTATCCAGCATGTGTTGTCACTTGAGTTTTTGATCTTTGCCATTCTGATGCGTGTAAGGTGAAATCTTAGGGATGTTTTGATTTGCATTTCCCTGAGAGCTAATGACGTTGAGCATTTCTTTAAGTGTTTCTCTGCCATTCGATATTCCTCTATTGAGAATTCTCTGTTTAGCTCTGTATCCCCTTTTTTAATTGGATTACTTGGTTTGTTGCTTTTCAGCTTCTTTAGTTCTTTATATATACTGAATATTAGCGCTCTGTAGGATAAAGAGTTGGTGAAGATTCTTTCCCAATCTGTAGGCAGTTGTTTTGTTTTGATGATGGTGTCCTTTGCTTTATAGAAGCTTTTCAATTTCATGAGGTCCCATTTATTGATTGTTGCTCTTAGAGCTTGTGCTGTCGGTGTTTTGTTCAGGAAATTGTCTCCTGTACCAATGAGTTCTAGGCTCTTCCCGACTTTTTCTTCTAACCGATTTAATGTGTCTGGTTTTATGTTTAGGTCTTTGATCAACTTGGACTTTAGTTTTTTGAAGGGTGAGAAGTATGGATCTATTTTCATTTTTCTACATGTAGACATCCAGTTGGACCAGCACCATTTGTTGAAGGTGCTATCTTTTTTCCATTGTATGGTTTTGGCACCTTTGTCAAGAATCAGGTGTCCATAAATGTGTGGGTTTATTTCTGGGTCTTCTGTTCGATTCCATTGATCCACCATTCTGTTTCTATGCCAGTACCATGTAATTTTTATTACTGTTGTTCTATAGTACAGCTTAAGATCAGGGATGGAGATACCTCCAGAAGATCTTTTATTGTAGAGGGTTGTTTTAGCAATTCTGAGTTTCTTATTATTCCATATGAAGTTGAGAATTTTTCTTTCAAGGTCCATAAAGAATTGTGTTGAATCTTTTATTGTAGAGGATTGTTTTAGCAATTCTGTGTTTCTTGTTGTTCCATATGCAGGTGAAAATTTTTCTTTCAAGTTCTATAAAGAATTGTGTTGGTAATTTGATGGGAATTGCATTGAATCTGTAGATTGCTTTTGGTAAGATGGCCATTTTTACTATGTTAATCCTGCCAAGCCATGAGCATGGGAGATCTTTCCATCTTCTCATATCTTCTTCTAATTCTTTCTTCAGAGACTTGAAATTTTTTCATACAAGCCTTTGACTTGCTTGGTTAGGGTTACCCCAAAGTACATTATGTCATTTGTGGCTTTTGTGAAGAGTGTTGTTTCCCTAATTTTTTTCTCAGCCCTCTTGTCTTTTGTATACAGGAAGGCTACTGATTTTTTTTTTTAGTTAATTTTGTATCCATGCACTTTGCTGAAGGAGTTTATCAGCTGTAGGAATTCTCTGGTAGAAATTTGGGGGTCACTCACGTATACTATCATATCATCTGCAAATAGTGATAATTTGACTTCTTCCTTTCCAATTTGTATCTCCTTGATCTCCATCAACTGTTTTATTGCTCTAGCAAGGACTTCCATAACTATGTTGAAGAGATATGGAGAGAGAGGGCAGCCTTGTCTTGTCCCTGATTTCAGTAGGATTGCTTTAATTTTCTCTCCATTTAGTTTGATGTTGGCTATAGGCTTGCTGTATATTGCCTTTACTATGTTTAGATATGTGCCTTATATCCCTGATCTCTCCAATACTTTAAACATGAATGGATGTTGGATTTTGTCAAACGCTTTTACAGCATCTGAGGGGAATATCATGTAGGTTTTTTTCTTTCAGTTTGTTAATATGGTGGATCACATTGATGGATTTTCTTGTATTGACCACCCCTGCATACCTGGGATGAAGCCTACTTGGTCAGAGTGGATGATATCTTTGATGTGTTCTTGGATTTGGTTTGCAAGTATTTTGTTGAGTATTTTTGCATCAATGTTCATAAGGGGGATTGGCCTGAAATTATCTTTCTTTGTCGGGTCTTTGTGAGGCTGAGGTATTACGGTGACAGTGGCTTCATAGAATGAGTTTGGTAGTGTTCCTTCTGTTTCTATTTTGTGGAGTAGTTTGAAGAGTACTGGAATTAGCTCTTCTTTTTTTCAATTTTTTTATTAATTACACTTTATTCATTTTGTATCCCCCCATAAGCCCCTCCCTCCTCCCCTCCCGATCCCACCCTCCCTCCCCTTTCTGCATGCATGCCACTCCCCAAGTCCACTGATAGGGGAGGTTCTCCTCTTCTTTCTGATCTTAGTCTATCAGTTCTCATCAAAAGTGGCTGCATTGTCCTCTACTGTGGCCTGTCAGATACAATTCTGCGCTGAAACCATCTGTTCCTGAGCTTTTTTTGGATGGAACACTTTCGATGAGCACTTCTATTTCCTTATGGGATATACGATTATTTAATTGATTTACCTGGTCTTGATTCAGCTTTGGTAAGTGGTATCGATCAAGAAAATTGTCCATTTCATTTAGGTTTTCAAATTTTGTGGTATATAGACTTTTGAAGTAAGTCCTAATGATTGTTTGGTTTCCCTCAGTGTCTGTAGTTATGTCCCCCTTTTCATTTCTGATTTTGTTGAATTAGATAGTGCATCTCTGCCTTTTAGTTAGCTTGGCTAAGGGTTTGTGTATCTTGTTGATTTTCTCAAAGAACCAGCTCTTGGTTTCATTTATTCTTTGAATTGTTTTGTTTCTAATTTTTTATTTCAATGCTGAGTTTGATTATTTCCAGCCGTCTACACTTTTTTGGTGTATCTGCTTCTTTTTCTAGGGTTTTTAGGTGAGCCATAAGTTTGCTTGAATAAGCTGTCTCGAATTTCTTCTTGAAGGCACTTACTGCTATGAACTGTCCTCTTACACTGATTTCATTGTGTCCCACAAGTTTGGGTATGTGTGCCTTCATTTTCATTGAATTCTAGGAAGACTTTAATTTCTTTATTTCTTCTAGTGTATGTATCCATTCTGTTAGTCTGTGTCTTTTTTTTTTTTTTTGAGAATTGAGTCCATTGATTTTGAGAGAGATTAATGACAAGTAGCTGTTAGTTCCTTTGATTTTGATGTTGGCTGTGGTCATAAATATGTGTGCTTGGTTGCTTTTTGTTTACTGTATTGAGCTTATTTATTTCCTGTATTTTCTTGAAAGTAGCTAGTTTTCTTTGGTTGTATTTTCCCTTCTAGTGTCTTCTGTAATGCTGGATTTGTTTGTAGGTATTGTTGAAATTTGTTTTTTGTCATTGAATATCTTGTTTTCTCTGTCTATGAGGACTGAGAGTTTTGCTGGGTGTAGTAGCCTGGGCTGACATCTGTGTTCTCTTAGGACCTGTATGATATCTGTCCAGGCCCTTCTGGCTTTCATAGTTTCTGTTGAAAAGTCAGGCGTGATTCTGATGGGTTTGCCATTATATGTTACTTGGTCTTTTTCCCTCGCAGCTTTTAGTATTGTTTTTTTGTTCTGTACACTTAATGTTTTGATTATTATATGATGGGAGAATTTTCTTTTCTGGTCTAACTTATTGGGTGTTATGTAGACCTCTTGTATTCTTATCGGCCTCTCCTTTAAGTTGGGGAAATTTTTTTCAATGAGTTTGTTGAAAAGATTTTCTGGGCCTTGGAGCAGGGAATCTTC
The DNA here is from genome assembly GCF_907164565.1 of Psammomys obesus. NCBI lineage: Eukaryota > Metazoa > Chordata > Mammalia > Rodentia > Muridae > Psammomys > Psammomys obesus. Next base: position 84,502 of record NW_026594014.1, on the reverse strand, counting down.
TTTTTCCTCTATTCCTATTATTCTTAGGTGTTGTCTTGAATTTCTTGGATGGTCTGTTTCAGGAATTTTTTAGATTTAACATTTTCTTTGACAGATACATCTATTTCTTCCTTTGTATCTTCCACACCTGAGTTTCTTTCTTCCATCTCTTGTAGTCTATTGGTTATTCTAACCTCTGTAGTTTCTGTTTTCTTCCCTAAGTTCTTTCTCTCCACAATTTCCTCCATTTGTGTTTTGTTTCATTTTTCCAATTCCATCTTCAGATCTTGAGCCGTTTTGTTGATTTCCTTCATCTGTCTAACTGCATTTTCCTTCAATTCCTTCAGCTGTTTGTTTGAACAATCTTCTCTTTCTTTTATTTCTTTCAGTGATTTAAGCATTTCCTCTCTAAAGGCCACAAACTGTTTGGCTGCAACTTCTTGTATTTCTTTTCTGATGACCATAATCTCTTTTTTTTTAATCTTCTTCTATTTCTTTCCAATGGTCATAATCTGTTTGAGTTTATCTTCCTCTAGGTCTTTATGCATTTTATTTGTGTCCTCTGTTATCCTCTTCATGAGTATAGATGTTAGGTCATCTTTTTGAATTTCAATTTTGCTGGGTTGTACAGGACTACTTGCCCCTCGTAACTGGGTTCTCAAGATGTCATATTGCTCTGTGTTTTGTTGGTTGTGCTTTTGCACTGGCTTCTACCCAGATACCCAGGGCTATATTAGGTGTTGGGTGTTAGTTTCTGGTGGTTCCTGGAATCCTGTGGTGGAGAGAATCCCCTTGGCCAGAAGATGGTTTTTCCTGAAAGAAGCCTCCTCAGCTTTTTGGGGATGGTCACTGTATGGCCAGTGTTTTTCAAGAGTTGCCACAGCTCACCTCAGGCGTAATTGTATAACAAGGACCTCAGTGGTAACTTTGGTCCTTGTTAGTTGAGAGGGCTCTTCTCTCACCCGGAGAAGTCCTAGAAACAGCTGCCCTGCTTATGAGTTTCTTCTTGTAAATTTAGTGAGCTGCTGCTGTAACCTGGGTTTCCCATGGTTTGGTCAGTTTTGTTAAGGATAACTGATTGTCCCGTGGAGCAGTATCTGGGGGTTGAAATCAGGGATCCCAGGCAGAAGGTCTGAGGTTGACACTCTGTGCCCCAGTACCCAAGTGGTAATCTGTTGCAGGTGAGTACTACTCTCCTGGTAGCAGCAGGCTAGCTGGTGCACAGCAGGTCCCTGGGTTGGGCTGGTGTGGGAACTTTTCCAGGGATATACTGGGTGGCCTAAGTCTGTCTCCGTTTCCTTCCTTCCCTGTGGGGTTTACTCCACACAGGTATTCCCAGTCTCTTTTGCTGTGAGGCACACAGCTCCGTTTGTGCTGAAGAGCTGGGCATGCAGCAAGTATCTGTGCTCACAGCTGGAGTCCAGTTCAAGGTGATGGCTCACACCTGCCATTCTGCAAGACCTTTTCCAGGGATAGACTGGGTGACCATAGGTCAGTCCAGTTTACTTCCTTTCCTGTGGGGTTTTCTCCCAACAGGGACTCCCAGTCTATGATGCCCTGGGGCACACAGTTCTGCCTGTGACACAGAGGAGAGTTGGGTGGGCATGCAGCAAGCCTCTGTGCTCATTTCTGGAGCCCATTTCAGTGCTGGAAGAGCACACCCGCCATTCTGCAAGACCTTTTCCAGGGAAAGACTGGGTGACCCCATGGCCAGTCCCGTTTCCTTCCTTTCCTGTGTGTGTGTGTGTGTGTGTGTGTGTGTGTGTGTGTGTGTGTGTGTTATCACGACTGGGACTCCCAGTCTCTGGTGTTTTTGTGCCCATCATTCAGCCTGGGAAGTTGATCAGGACATGCAGGCATGTGGCTCTGGTCTGGGGACCTACTGCCTGCGTAACCCAGGATCTCTTCTGGGTTCTGGCTGGGGGACCTGAGAGTGGACCCGACTGGTTCCCACACCATGGGGTTTTCCTCTCACCTGGGAAACATGATCGCTGTTGTTTTAGAGCCCAGAGTTCAGTCTCTTGGTCGCTGTATGGAAAATGTTGTCCTGTTCCTCTGATGCAGTGTTCCCCTGGTGCCGCCATCTTGTGTGTGGTCACGAGTATCAATTTTATTTATCTGTATTCTATGATTCAAGTATGAAAATTCTGAAGCCATGGGGTTGTACTATCACATTCTAGAGGGCTAACAATGGAAAAACAGTGGCCAACAACTCAGAAAAGTTAATTTATGTCTAAAAATATGAGTGCTTTTTCAAGTCTATGGTTTCTATTTGGTTATTATCTCCCATTATTGCTTTACACAATTTAAATATTTTATGAATAGTTATATGAATATATATATAGAAGCTTTTAGAAAAGAAGGTTTCTGTATATCTTTTCCAAGTGGCCTATACATTAATTATCAGTCCACATATTTCCTCTAATCTATTCTCCCATCCTCTAATTTAACCTTTCCTGCTCCCATTTTCCTTTCACTCTTTTAACACTATGTTCTATTTCCCTCGTGGACACTGACTGATTACCTCACCTCTCTGGGTACTGCGGTCAAATACATCTCTAATCACATATGTCTAACATTAAAAGCCGACGTGGACATCTGAATGAAATCATGGAATATTTCTCAGTCTTGCTCTTGGTTACCTCACTCTGGTTGACCATTTTCATGCCACTCTTTCCAAAAGAAAATTTTATTATTTTATTTTTCTTAACAGCTGAATAGCAGTCCAGGTGTAAATGTGCCACATTTTCATTATACACCTATCAGTAGACGGACATGTAGTCTGGGTTAATTTCCCGACTATTAACAGAAAAGTAATGGACATGGATAAAGAAGTATCTCTATACTGAGATACAAAGTCCTTTCTGTAAATACCTAAGAGTAGCATAAATGGAACTTGTGGTAGGTCTAGTGTCACATTTTAAATAAATTTTTAGATACCTTTACTCTATTTTATGTGTATGAATGTTTGCCTGTATGCATGTAATAAATATGTATGTATGTGCACTATATATGTGACTATTGCCAATGAAGATCAGAAAAGAAAATAAAAATGCCTGAAAATGGAACTAGAGTTTGTTGGACAAGTTTGTCCCCACAGCATGTGATGTTGGGAAACCCACCCTAGCTGTACAAGAGATCATCAAGTTTTCTTATATACTGAGCCATCTGTCACACCCCCACTGTCAAGTTGCATCTTGGTTTTAGTTTTGTTTAGTTTTGTTTTAGGAAAAGCTACAACACTGATTGCCATGGTGGCTATAATAGTTCCCATTCACATCAGCATTTAATAATTGTTCATTTACACAGCATCATCTCCGGAATCCACTGTCATCTTTTTATCTTTCTCATTCTAATTAAGATGAATTGAAGTCTTAAAGGAGACTTTGTGAGTTGCTTTTCCCTGGTGGTTAAGGATGTTGATCATTTTGCATTGCATATTTTGAGGACTCTGTTTAGCTTTTTGCCCCAATATTTAACTGTCTTTTTCAATTACAAAAAAACTTCCTGTAGCCCTCTTTCTCAATTGCACACATCTCTATGGATTCACAGAAATACCCCTAATAAACTCATTATCCCCACTTTTTGATTTATTCCACCCCTTTCAATTGAGGGGGAAACCCCTTCTAACCTACAGGACATTCCTCTGAAAGGGTAAGCTAGTCTGGTTGTAGATTTTTTTTCCTTTTCCACTGTTCCTCTAGACCCAATAGCTCACACTCAAAATTAGTACTACAGAAAAACTTTGGAAATGACGTGTTCACCCTGAAAACCTTGACTCTAAGGAATAAAAATAAGCAGGTGCTGGTGGAACACTCTCTTCTTCTCATTCCTGTGAACGCTGTCAGAACACTAGCCTATTCCCATTGTCAAGTGTCTGCTTTCAATATTCAGAAACATATTTTACACGAAAGGTGATGTGTCCATATCAATCAGGTCCACAGAAAAATTTATAGGAGGTAGCACCGAGCCATCGCACTCTCCTAAATTTTGGAGAGGAAACAGAAACCAAAGAACAAAGCACCCACCAGCAAAGACAAAACCAGGTTCACACTCCCAGATCTATAATCATTCTAATTTTATGCCTGGAGGCCAGCATGAAAACATGGGCAATAACAGCCAGATCTATATTTGTGCTTTCTTGAAGCCTGCCACTGGTTTAAATAAAGGCACAGAGATATCTTATATAGTTTAAAGCTTAGGCCTTTAGCTGGAGCAGTCTCCCACCAACTCTAGTGTATCCTGACTTTTCCTGGTACTGCGTACCTGGGCATGTGGCTAGAACTTTACATCCTGACTCAGCTTTGGTCTGCTTTCCCCTTGCCTTTTTCAGTTCTCCCACAATTCTGTCTGTGTCATTCTGACTAGAAGTTTCATCCTTGTGCTTCCTGCCTCAGATATTGGTCATTAGATCTTTATTAAAACCAACCAGCACTATGATAACATCAATCCTATTCATCTGCTGCATTTATGCATAGAGAGACACCTCACCTTTATCTGTTTGAGGTGAGGAAAGTAAAATCATTTACAAATGGAAGACAGTGATGGGACATAGAAATTACAATACCAAAGTTATGCTTAGCACTTACCTCTTTGCTGGTAAAGTCATCAGTAATTGAAAATACAGAGACACACTTTCACACAGTGTGAATGATAGCTGCCCAAACACAGTACAGTACGTCTTCACTAGATCCCAGTAGCCTAACCACAACAGGCCCTAACTGTTCATACATAGCTAAAACACAAGAAAAAGACCATAAAACAGCTTATATGTAGGTGATAGAACTTGTTCAAGGGTAAATTAATAAATCCTTTAAAGAATTTCAGGAAAATACAAACAGTGCAAGGAAATTAATAAAGCCATTCAAGACCTGAAAATGGAAATGAAAGCAAAAAAGAGAGAGAGAGAGAGAGAAAGAAAGAAAGAGAAAAAGAAAAAGAAAAAAACACAAAATGAGGAAATTCTGGAAATGAAACATTTCATATGTTCAAAAAGGAACTACAAAGGCTAGCTTCACAAATATAAGAGATGGATGAGAGAATTTAAGGCATTGAAGATTTGTTAATTGATGTAGATACATCAGTCAAACAGAATGGTATCCTAAAAATTCTTGACAAACAGCTGAAATAATTGGGACACTCTAAAGACAGGATGTTAAAATAAAATAGAGGAGACGACAAGATGGCGGCACCAGGAGAACACTGCATCTGAGGAGCAGGACAACATTTCCCATCCAGCAACCAAGAGGCTGAACTCTGGGCCCTAAAACAACACCGATCATGTTTCCCAGGTGAGAGGAAACCCCCACGGCTTGGGAATCTGTCGGGTCCACTCTCAGGTCCCCCAGCCAGAACCCAGAAGAGATCCCAGGTCACGCAGGCACTAGGTCCCCAGACCAGAGCCTACATGCCTGCGTGTCCTGACCACCTTCCCAGGCTGATCGGTGGGCAAAAAAAAAAAAAAAAAAAAAAAAAAAAACCCACCACCAGAGACTGGGAGTCCCTGTCACAAGAGAACTCCACAGGGAAGGAAGGAAACGATACTGACTTGGATCACCCAGTCTTTCCCTGGAAAAAGTCTCACAGACCAGTGGGTACGAGCTGCCATCACTGAACTGGGCTCCACCCGCAGACGCAGAGAGTTGCTGCGTGCCAGCTATCTGGCATAGACTGAGCTGTGCGCCCCAGGGTAAAAAAGAGACAGGGAGTCCCTGTTCCTTCCACAGGGAAGGAAGGAAACAATACTGACTTGGATCACCCAGTCTTTCCCTGGAATAAGTCTTGCAGACCAGCGGGTACAAGCCGCCATCACTGAACTGGACTCCAGCCACAGGCACAGACAGCTGCTGTGCACAAGCTCTCCAGCTGTGTGTCCCAGGGCAACAGAAACTGGGAGTCACTGTCAGGAGAAATCCTCACAGGGATTAAAGCAAAGGGGACAGACATAGGCTACCCAGTATATCCCTGGAATAGGTCCCACAGACCGGCCCAACCCAGGGACTTGCTGTGCACCAGATAGCCTGCTGTTACCAGGAGAGCCATACCCACCCGCCTCAGATTACCACTTGGGTACTGAGACATAGAGCTCCAACCTCAGACCTACAAAAGCCTGGAATCCCCAAGATCAACCCCCAGATACTGCTCCAAGGGGCAACCAGTTATCCCTAACAAAACTGACCAAACCACAAGACACACAGGTTACGGCAGCAGATCACTAAATCTACAGCAAGAAACCCAGAAGCAGGGCAGCTGTCTTCAGGACTTCCCCAGGTGAGAGGAGAACCCTCTCGACTAACAAGAACCACAGTTACCACTCAGGTCTCTATCCCTGAGGTGAGCAGCGGCAACTCCGGAAAAACCACATAGTTGATCACAAAGGGAGCCTCAACAGATACAAGAAGATTGAAATAATCCCTTGTATCCTGTCTGATCACCATGGAATAAAGCTGGACCTCAACAACAACAGAAATAGCAATAAGCCTACGCACACATGGAACTGAACAACTTGCTACTAAATGACAGCTAGGTCAGGGAAGAAATAAAGAAAGAAATTAAAGTTTTCCTAGAATTCAATGAAAATGAAGACACAACATACACAAACTTGTGGGACACAATGAAAGCAGTGCTATTAGGAAAGGTCATAGCAAGTGGATCAAAGACCTCAACATAAAACCAGACACATTAAATCGGTTAGAAAAAAAAGTGGGGAATACCCTTGAACTCATTGGTACAGGAGACAACTTCCTGAACACCAACAGCGCAGGCTCTAAGAGCAACAATCAATAAATGGGACCTCAAGAAACTGAAAAGCTTCTGTAAATCAAAGGATACCATCATCAAAACAAAACGACTGCCTAAAGATTGGGAAAGAGTATATACCGTGTTTGTCTTTCTCCTTCTGGGATATTTCACTCAGGATGATCTTTTCTAGGTCCCACCATTTGCCTACAAATTTCATGATTTCCTCCTTTTTGATTGCTGAGTAGTATTCCATAAGATATGATAAACATAATGAAATCTATACACCTAAAAAAGATAATCAAGAGAGCGGACATGGGGTAAGATTATCAATCCTCGTTTTGAAAGACAGATGGGATGCACATTAAACATTGACAGGAGTCTACTGAGCACATTTGAAAAACTCTAACTAGCAGTGTTTTCAAAGCAAAGACTCATGACCAAACCTTTGGCAGAGTACAGGGAATCATAAGAAAGAAGGGGAGTTAGTCTGATGAGGAAAGGATAGGAGCTCCACAAGGACCAAACATATCTGGGCACAGGGTCTTTTCTGAGACTGACATGCAACCAAGGACCATGTATGAATGTAACCTAGAACCTCTGCTCAGATGTAGCCTGTGGTAACTCAGTAACCAATTGGTTTCCCATAGTGAGGGGAACAAGGACTATTTCTAACAGGAACTCAATGACTAGCTCTTTGGCCTCCCCACCCCCCAAGGGAGGAGCAGTCCTGTTAGGCCACAGAGGAGAGCTTTGCAGCCAGTCCTGAAGATACCTGATAAAACAGGATCATATGAATGGGGAGGAGGTTCCCCCTATCAGTGGACTTGGCAAGGGGCACAGTGGAGATGAGGGAGGGAGGGACTGGGAGGGAATGAGGGATCGGGACATGGCTGGGATGCAGAGTTAATAAAATGTAACTGATAAGAAAAAAAGAAAAAAAGAAAAAAAAAGAAAAGAAAAGAAAAAAAGATTGGGAAAGAATCTTCACCAACCCTTTATCCAACAGAGGGCTAATATCCAGTATATATAAAGAACTAAAGAAGTGGGGGGGGGGGAGGCAAGAAGGCGGTGCCAGGAGAACACTGCATCTGAGGAATAGGACTACATTTTCCGTACAGCGACCAAGAGACTGAACTCTGGGCCCTAAAACAACAGTGATCGTGTTTCCCAGGTGAGAGGAAACGCCCACGGCATAGAAACCAGTTGGGTCCATGCTCAGGCCACCCAGCCAGAACCCGGAAGAGATCCCAGGTCGCACAGGCACTAGGTCGCCGGACCAGAGGGACAGGCCTGCGTGCCCTGATCACCTTTCCAGGCTGAATGGTGGGCACAAAAACACCAGAGACTGGGAGTCCCAGTCAAGAGAAAAACCCACGGAGAAGGAAAGTAGAGGTACTGGCCATGGGTCACCCAGTCTTCCCCAGGAAAAAGTCTCGCAGACCAGCAGGTACAAGCTGCCATCACTGATCTGGCCCCAAGCTGGAAGCACAGAGAGTAGTTAGGCACCCAGCTCCTACAGACTAGCAGGCAGGCACGTGTGCCACCAGCTCAGAGACCTGCTTTGTACCAACTATTTCTCACAGACAGAACTGTGCGCTCCAGGACACCAGAGACTTGGAGTCACTGTCTGGAGAAATCCTCACAGGGAACTAAGCAAAGGGGACAGACTTAGACCACCCAGTATATCCCCAGAAAAGGTCCCGCAGACTGGCACAAACCAGGGACCGGCTGTGCACCAGATAACCGACTGTTACCAGGAGAGCAGTACTCACCTGCCACAGATTACTGCTTGGGTACTGGGGCACAGATCCCTAACCTACCTACAAAAGCCCGGGATCCCTGAGATCAACCCCCAGATACTGCTCCAAGGGGCAACCAGCCATCCCTAACAAAACCGACCAAACCACGAGAAACACAGGTTACAGCAGCAGATCACTAAATTCACAACAAGACACTGGGCAGCTGTCTTCAGGACTTCTCCTGGTGAAAGGAGAGCCCTCTCAACTAATAAGGACCACAGTTACCATTCAAGTCTCTACGCCTGCGGTGAGCAGCAGCAACTCCTGAAAAACACCAGCCATCTAGTGACTATACCCAAAAAGCTGAGAAGGTTTCCTTAAGGAAAAACCATCTTGCTGCCAAAGGGATTCTCTCCACCACAAGATCCCCAGGAACCACCAGAAAACAACTCCAAACACCTAAGATAACCCAGTGGATAGAGGCCAGCATAAAAGCTCAACGAACAAAACACAGAGCAATATGACATCTCCAGAACCCAGTTATCCAGGGACAAGTAGCCCTAGACACCCCAGCATAATTGAAATGCAAGAAGAGGACTTAACATCTATGATCCTGAAGAGGATAACAGAGGACACAAATAAAATGTGTAAAGAAATAGAAGAAGATAAAAACAAATAGTTTATGGCCATCCGTAAAGAAACAGAGGAAGTTGCAGACAAACAGTTTGTGGCTATAGAGAGGAAATGCTTAAATCACTGAATGAAATAAAAGAAAAAGAGGATTGTTCAAACAAACAGCTGAAGGAATTGAAGGAAAAATAGGAAAATACAGTCAGACAGGTGAAGGAAATCAACAAAACAGCTCAAGACCTGAAGATAGAATTGGAAAACTTAAAGAAAACACAAATGAAGGAAATTGTGGAAAGAAAGAACTTGGGGAAGAAAACAGGAACCACAAAGGTTAGCATAACCAATAGACTACAAGACATGGAAGAAAGAATCTCAGGTGTGGAAAATACAATGGAAGAAATAGATGTATCTGTCAAAGAAAATGCTAAATCTAAAAAATTCCTGAAACAGACCGTCCAAGAAATTCAAGACAACATAAAAAGACAATGCCTAAGAAAAATAGGTGTAGAGGAAAAAGAAGATTCCCTGCTCCAAGGCCCAGAAAATATTTTCAACAAAATCATTGAAGAAAATTTCCCCAACTTAAAGGATAAGCCAATAAGTATACAAGAGGCCTACAGAACACCCAATAAGTTAGACCAGAAAAGAAATTCCTCCCGCCACATAATAATCAAAACAGTAAGTATACAGAACAAAGAAAAAATACTAAAAGCTGCAAAGGAAAAAGGCCAAGTAACATATAATGGCAAACCCATTAGAATCACACCTGACTTTTCAACAGAGACTATGAAAGCCAGAAGGGCCTGGACAGATATCATGCAGACCCTAAGAGAACATAGATGTCAGCCCAGGCTACTATAGCCTGCAAAGCTCTCAGTCCTCATAGACGGAGAAAACAAGATATTCAATGACAAAAACAAATTTCAACAATACCTACACACAAATCCAGCATTACAGAAGACACTAGGAAGGAAAACACAACCCAAGAAAACTAGTTACTTTCAAGAAAACACAGGAAATAATTAACCTCACTACAGTAAAACAAAAAGCAACCAAGCACACAACCTTATGACCACAGCCAACATCAAAATCAAAGGATCTAACAGCCAGTGGTCATTAATCTCTTGCAACATCAATGGACTCAATTCTCCAATTAAAAGGCACAGACTAACAGAATGGATGCATACACAAAACCCAGCAATCTGTTGCATACAAGAAACACACCTAAGGCACAAAGATAGACATTACCTGAGGGTAAAGGGTTGGAAGATGACTTTCCAAGCAAACAGACCCAAGAAGCAAGAAGGAATTTAGCCATTCTAATAGCTGATCAAATAGATATTCAACCATAATTAATCAAAAGAGATGGGGAAGGACGCTTCATACTCATCAAAGGAAAATTCCAACAAGAAGATATCATAATCCTGAACATCTATGCCCCAAATACAAGGGCACCCACATTTGTAAAAGAAACATTGATAAAACTTAAACCACACATAGATCCCCACACATTAAAACTGGGAGACTTCAACACCCCACTCTTAACAAAGGACAGGTCAACAAGACAGAAATTAAACAAAGAAACAATGTCTCTAACAGAGGTCATGAATCAAATGGACCGGACAGACATTTACAGAACCTTACACCCAAACAGAAAAGAATTTATCTTCTTCTCAGCACACATGAGAAGGTTCTCATGGAACCTTCTCCAAAATAGACCATACAGTGGGTCACAAAGCGAGACTCAATAGATACAAGAAGACTGAAATTATCCCCAGTATCCTGTCTGATCACCATGGAATAAAGCTGGACCTCAACAACAACAAATGTAGCAATAAGCCTATGCACACATGGAAACTGAACTACTTGCTACTAAATGACAGCTGGGTCAGGGAAGAAATAAAGAAAGAAATTAAAGTCTTCCTAGAACTCAATTAAAATGAAGACACAACATACCCAAACTTGTGGGAGTCAATGAAAGCAGTGTTAAGAGGAAAGTTCATAGTACTAAGTGCTTTCAAGAAGAAATTGGAGACAGCTCATTCAACTTAATGGCTCACTTAAAAACCCTAGAAAAAGAAGAAGCAGACACACCAAAAAGAGTAGACAGCTGGAAATAATCACACTCAGGGCTGAAATCAATCAATTAGAAACAAATAAAACAATTCAAAGAATCAATGAAACCAAGAGCTGGTTCTTTGAGAAAATCAACAAGATAGACAAACCCTTAGCCAAGCTAACTAAAAGGTAGAGAGACACCATCCAAATCAACAAAATCAGAAATAAAAAGGGGGACATAACTGCAGACACTGAGGGAATCCAAACAATCATTAGGACTTACTTCAAAACTCTATATGCCACAAAATTTGAAAACCTAAATAAAATGAACAATTTTCTTGATCGATTCAAACTACCAAAGCAAAATCAGGACCAGGTAAATCAATAAAATAGTCCTATATCCCCCAAGGAAATAGAAGTGGTCATCGAAAGTCTCCCATCCAAAAAAAGCCCAGGACCAGATGGTTTCATTGCAGAATTCTACTAGACCTTCAAAGAAGAGCTAACTCCAATTCTCTTCAAACTATTCCACAAAATAAAAACAGAAGGAACATTACCAAACTCATTCTATGAAGCCACAGTCACCTTGGTACCTAAACCACAAAAAGACCCAACTAAGAGAGAATTTCAGGCCAATTTCCCCTATGAACTTTGATGCAAAAATACTCAACAAAATACTTACTAACTGAATACAAGAACATATCAAAGATATCATCCACTATGACCAAGTAGGCTTTATCCCAAGCATGCAGGGGTGGTTCAATATATGGAAATCCATCAATGTGATCCACCATATTAACAAAATGAAGGAAAAAAAACCACATGATAATCTCCCTAGATGCTGAAAAAACATTTGACAAAATCCAACATCCATTCATGTTTAAAATATTGGAGAGATCAGGGATACAAGGCACATATCTAAACATAATAAAGGTGATATACAGCAAGCGTATAGCCAACATCAAACTCAATGGAGAGAAACTTAAATCAATCCCACTGAAATCAGGGACAAGACAAGGCTGCCAACTCTCTCCATATCTCTTCAACACAGTTCTGAAAGTCCTTGCTAGATCATTAAGACAGTTGAAGGAGATCAAGGGGATACAAATTGGAAACGAAGAAGTCAAAGTATCACTATTTGCAGATGATATGATAGTATACATGAGTGACCCCAAAAACTATACCAGGGAAATCCTACAGCTGATTAACACCTTCAGCAAAGTGGCCGGATACAAAATTAACTCAAAAAAAAAAAAATCAGTAGCCCTTCTGTATACAAAAGACAAAAGGGCTGAGAGAGAAATTAGGGAAACAACACCTTTCACTATAGCCACAAATGACATAAAGTACCTTGCTGTGACCCTAACCAAGCAAGACTTGTAAGCAAAAAATTTCAAGTCTCTGAAGAAAGAATTAGAAGAAGATATCAAAAGATGGAAAGATCTCCCATGCTCATGGTTTGGCAGGATTAACATTGTAAAAAATGGCCATCTTACCAAAAGCAATCTACAGATTCAATGCAATTCCCATCAAATTGCCAACACAATTCTTTACAGACCTGGAAAGAACAATTCTCATCTTCATATGGAATAACAAGAAACCCAGAATTGCTAAAACAATCCTCTACAATAAAAAGTCTTCTGGAGGCATCTCTATCCTTGATCTTAAGCTGTACTATAGAGCAACAGTTATAAAAACTGCATGGTACTTGCATAGAAATAGAATGTTAGAATGGTGGATCAATGGAACTGAACAGACGACCCAGAAATAAACCCACACACTTATGGACACCTGATCTTTGACAAAGATGCCAAAACTGTACAATGGAGAAAAGTTAGCATCATCAACAAATGGTGCTGGTCTAACTGGATGTGTACATGTATAAAAATGAAAATAGATCCATATTATCACCCTGCACAAAACTAAAGTCAAAGTGGATCAAAGACCTCAACATGAAACCACACATTAAATTGGTGAGAAAAAAAACTGGTGAAGAGTCTTGAACTCATTGTCACAGGAGACAACTTCCTGAACAGAACACCAACAGCACAGGCTCTAAGAGCAACAATCAATAAATGGGACCTCATAAAACTGAAAAGCTTGTGTAAATCAAAGGACACCATCATCAAAACAAAACAACTGCCTACAGATTGGGAAAGAATCTTCACCAACCCTCTATCTGACAGAGGGCTAATATCCAGTATATATAAAGAACTAAAGAAGCTGAAAAACAGCAAAGCAAGTAATCCAATTAAAAAACGAGGAACAGAGTTAAAAGAGAACTCTCTGTAGAGGAATATCGAATGGCAGAGAAGCACTTAAAGAAATGCTCAACCTCATTAGCCATTAGGGAAATGCAAATCAAAACAACCCTGA
>NW_026594014.1:13927-70969 GCF_907164565.1 Psammomys obesus | reverse complement strand
GGAGTATTACTCAGCAATGAAAAATAAGGAAATCATGAAATTTGCAGATAAATGGTGGGACCTGGAAAGGATCATCCTGAGTGAGTTGTCCCAGAAGCAAAAAGACATGCATGGTATATACTCACTCATATAAACATACAATATAAATTAACCCACTAAAATCTGTACATCTAAACAAACTAAGCAAAAGAGAGGACCCTAACTAAAATGTTCAATCCCCATCCTGAAAGGCAAAGAGGATGGACATCAGAAGAAAAAGAAAATAGGAAACAACCTTGGAACCTGCTACAGAGGGCCTCTGAAAGCCAGAAGAAAACAGGAAACAACCTTGAAACCTGCCACAGAGGGCCTCTGAAAGCTTCTGCAGTATAGACTGTCAAAGCAGATGCTGAGCCTGATGGCCAACTGATGGGCAGAGTGAATGGAATTTTATGTAAGAAGTGGGAAATAGTAAGAGCTGGAGGGGACAGGAACTCCACAAGGAGAGCAACAGAACAAGATAATTTGAACACAGGGAACTTCCCAGAAAATCATACTCCAACCAAGGACTATTCGTGGAGATGACCTGGAACCCCTGCACAGGTGTAGCCCATGGCAGTTCAGTGTCCAAGTGGGTTACATAGTAATGGAAAGAGGGACTGCCTCTGACATAATCTGATTGGCCTGCTCATTGATCACCTCCCCCTGAGGGGGGAGCAGCCTTACCAGGCCATGGTAGAGGACAATGCAGCCACTTTTGATGAGAACTGATAGACTAAGATCAGAAAGAAGAGGAGAACTTCCCCTATCAGTGGACTTGGGGAGTGACATGCATGCAGAAAGGGGAGGGAGGGTGGGATCGGGAGGGGAGGAGGGAGGGGCTTATGGGGGATACAAAATGAATAAAGTGTAATTAATAAAAATAAAAAAATAAAAAAAATCCTGCTGCTTTAAGCCCCCCCCCCAAAAAATACACACACACACACACACAAAAGGGATGCTCCAGGGAATCCACAGGAGATGTGGGCAGGAGATAAGGCAGTTTACAGCTATTGTTATCTTGCAGCATTTAGAACATTCCTGAGGGATTGGCTCTGGCGCACACAGAGAAAGCTACTAACTTTATTTTAAATGGTGTTTATAGCAAATGTGGTGGTCAATCTTCCCAAGTTGAGTTAAGCCCATGGCTTACTTTTTCTTCGATATGGGTTAGCTGATTATAAGGCATATTTTTCTTTTCAGTTTGTGTATGCCACCATTAAAGAGCAAGTCAACTGTGAAGCCTGAGCTTAGAAGGAGTTGAGGATGTGGCTTGAGGAGAGAAATAAGATGGGGGAATGGAGTAATAAAGTATTAGTGGACTTTCCATGAACACAAATAACTGCCCAGACATCATTTCACACCTTCACCTCTATTTGATCTACTGACGTGGGTTTCATTTCTGGTCAGTCTGGCATGTTGAAAAGAATAATGCTGACATTTATCTCTGTGCTGCTGTTCCAGCATTCACAGATGAGAGAGACAAAAGTAATCCCAGTACCTGCAACACATGCCTTAGGGGGAAGAAGGGGTTTAGGGAATAAAATAAGACCAAATCTGGAACACTTCAGTGCTAGCATTCACAGATGAGAGAGACCATGTAATGTTTCTCTTACTGGATTTAGTTTCCTCTCTCACAAGGATAATTTCTAGCTCCATTTAGTGATTTTTTTTTTTAGTCTTATTTTTCTTAACAGAAGAATAATACCATACAATGTAATGGCCCAAGTTTGTTATTATCTATCTCCCTCTTTATTGACTTCCAGGCTTTTTTTCATTTTAGGCTATGTAGGGAAAGCAGCAATGGACATGTATGAGCAAATATTTTTGTAGTAGGATATAAAGTCCTTTGGGTATATGAAAAAATTGGAATAGCTGGAAAATATAATAGAATTATTTCTAATTTTTTTCCTTTTTTGAAATATCAAATTACATGATTGCAAAACCAGTTTGTGCTTCCAAAAACAATGAAAAAGTATTGTCCTTTTCCCTCATCCATAGCAGATATACCTAAGAGCAGTAGACGACTGGAAATAATCAAACTCAGGGCTGAAATCAATCAATTAGAAACATATAAAACTATTCAAAGAATCAACAAAATCAAGAGCTGGTTCTTTCAGAAAATCAACAAGATAGACAAACCCTTAGCCAAACTAACTAAAAGACAGGGAGACATCATCCAAATCAGCAAAATGAGAAATGAAAAGAAGGACATAACAACAGACACTGAGGATATCCAAACAATCATTAGGTCTTACTTCAAAAGTCTATATGCCACAACATTTGAAAATCTAAATGAAATGGACAATATTCTTGATTGATTCCACTTGCCAAAGCTGAATCAAGTACAAGTAAATCAATTAAATATTCCTATATCTCCTAAGAAAATAAAAGCTGTCATCAAAAGTATCCCATTCAAAAATGCCCAGAGCCTGATGGTTTCAGCGCAGAATTCTACCAGACTTTCAAAGAAGAGCTAACACCAATACTCTTCAAACTATTCCACAAAATAGAAACAGAAGGAACATCACCAAACTCATAATGTGAAGCCACAATCACCTTGATACCTAAATCAACGATCCAACCAAAAAAGAGAACTTCAGGCCAATCTCCCTTATGAACATTGATGCAAAAATACTCAATAAAATATTCACAACTCAAATCCAAGAACACATCAAAGATATCATCCATTATGACCAAGTAGGCTTCATCCCAGGTATGCAGGAGTGGTTCATTATATGAAAATCCATCAATGTAATCCTCCATATAAACAAACTGAAAGAAAAAAAGGCACATGATAATCTCCTTAGATGCTGAAAAAGCATTCGATACAATCCAACATTCATTTACTTTCAAAGTCTTGGAGAGATCAGGGATACAGGACACTTACCTAAACATAGTAAAGGCAATATACACCAAGCCTATAGCCAACATCAAACTAAATGGAGAAAAACAAAAATTAATCCCAGTAAAATCAGGGACAAGGCAAGGCTGCCCACTCTCTCCATACCTGTTTAACATAGTATTTGAAGTCCTTGCTAGATCAATAAGAAAATTAAAGGAGATAAAGGGGATTGAGTTAGGAAAGGAAGAAGTCAAATTATCACTATTTGCAGATGATAGCATATATGAGTCACCCAAAAAATTCTACCAGGGAACTTCTAAAGCTGACAAACACCTTCAGCCAAGTGGCTGGATACAAAATCAACTAAAAAAAATCCATAGCCCTCCAACATACAAGAGACAAGAGGGCTGAGAAAGAAATTAGGGAAACAACACTCTTCACATTAGCCACAAAGGACATAAAGTACCTCGGTGTAACTCTAACCAAGCAAGTCAAAGACTTGTATGAAAAAAAAAAACCTCCAAGTCTCTGAATAAAGAAATAGAAGAAGATATTAAAAGATGGAATGCTCTCCTGTGCTCATGGATGTTTAGGATTACCATAGTAAAAATGGCCATCCTACCAAAAGCAATCTACAGATTCAATGCAATTCCTATCCAATTACCAATATAATTCTTTACAGACCTTGAAAGAAAACTTCTCAACTTCATATGGAATAACAAGTAACCCAGAATTGCTAAAACAATCCTCTACAATAAAAGATCTTCTGTAGGTATCTCCATTCCTGATCTCAAGCTGTACTATACAGCAACAGTTATAAAAATTGCATGGTTCTAGCATAGAAAACGACTGGTGGATCAGTGGAATTGAGTAGAAGACCCAGAAATAAAACCACACACTTATGGACACCTGATTTTTGACAAAGATGCCAAAACCATACAATGGAAAATGATAGCATCTTCAACAAATGGTGCTGGACTAACTGGATGTCTACATGTAGAAAAATGCCAATAGATCCATATTGAATAAAACTAAAATTCCAGTGGATCAAACACCTCCATATAAAACCAGACACACTAAACCTGTTAGAAGAAAAATTAGGGAAGAGCCTGGAACTCATTGGCACTGGAGACAACTTTCTGAACAGAACACCAACAGCACAGGCTCTAAGATCAACAATTAAAAAATGGACCTCATGAAAATAAAAAGCTTCTCTAAAGCAAAGGACACTGTCATTAGAACAAAATGACAGCCTACAGACTGGAAAAGGATCTTCACCAACCCTATATCAGACAGAGGCCTAATATTCAGAATATATAAAGAACTTAAGAAGTTAAACACCAACAAATCAAGTAACCCAATTTAAAAAAATGGGGTACAGAGCTAAACAGAGAAATCTCTATAGAGGACATTGAACGGTAGAGAAACACTTAAAGAAATGCCCAAAATCCTTAGTCATCAGCGAAATGCAAATCAAAACGACCCTGAGATTTCACCTTACAACAAAGAGAATGGCTAAGATCAAAAACTCAAGTGACCAGTGCCATGAAACATTCAATAAATTTAGGAGGAAAAAAAATCAATCATGGATATTGCTTCTCTGAAGTAATAAGCTTCAGAGGTTGAAAGTGAATGTGGAAATCCTGAAGAATACAGTCAGTCAATCATTAGGGATTATAGGAATAACTTATGAAAAGAAAAGCTATACACAGGAGACTAGCAGGTGAAGAAGCATTTTGTGTGAAAGGCATGCTGAATTATTAGCCAGGAGACAGCTTCAAGTATGATTGACCCAGACACAATTAGGGAGCTTGCACAAGAAGAGAACTTTTCTGGGCATTACTATTAAATTTGTAGTAAAATGCATCAGTTTATCCGATTACTTAACTAACTTTTCCAGGAAATCTTTATTTACTAGCAGCACAGAGCTTCAGCCTCAGAGACATGTGGCAGTGTTTCACCCAGCAGAGCCAAAATTTGGGCAGAGTGCAGTGAATCTTATGAAAGAAGAGGCAGACAGAAAGACCTGGAGGGTATAGGATTTCCACAAAAGGAGCAACAGAACCAAAAATCCTGGGCACAGGGGTCTTTTCTAAGACAGATACTCCAAACAAGGACCATGCATGGAGATAACTTAGAACCTCAGCACAGAAGTAGCCCAGGGCAGCTCAGTATCCAAGAGGGTTCCCCAATATAAGGACCAGGGACCATCTCTGACATGAATTCATGGGCTGGCTCTTGGAATACCTCCACCTCAGTGGGGAGCTGTCTTGCCAGTCCACAGAGGAAGACAAATTAGCCAGTCCTGAGGAGACTTGATAGCCTATGGTCAGATGGAAAGGGAGGAACACCTCCCCTATTATTGGACTGGGGGATGGGCATAGGAGAATAGGGAGGCAGGATGGGGTTGGGAGAGGATGGGAGGGGGGCTACAGCTGAAATACAAAGTGAATAAACTGTAATTAATAAAATAAAAAATAAATAAAAAAGAGAGGTAAGTAAAAAGAAAAAAAAAAGAAATGGACCCTAGGAAAGAGGCTTAGTCCTCATTCAAAAGAGCAAACATGACAGACATTGGAAGAAAAAGAAAACAAGGAACAGGATGGGAGCCTTCCACAGAGGACCTCTGAAAGACACTACCCTCCAGCGTATCGAAGGAGATGCTGAGATTCATAGCCAAACTTAGGGCAGAGATCTGGAATCCTTATGGAAGAAGAGGGAGATAGAAAGACCTGGAGGGGACAGGAACTCCACAAGGAGAACAACAGAACCCGAAAATCTGAGTCTGGGAGAAACTGCAGAGACTGATACTCCAACCAAGGACCATGCATGGAAAGAACCTAGATGCCCTGTTCAAAGGAAGCCCATAGGCTGCTCAGGTTCTAAGTGGGTTCTAGAGTACAGGGTACAGGGCCTGTCTCTGACATGAACCACAGAGGAATATGATGCATCCAGCCTTGATGAGACCTGATAAGCTAGTGTCAGATAGAAGGGGAGGAAGTCCTCCCCTATTAGGGGACTGAGGAAAGTACCTAGAGGGAGAAGTGAGATGGTGGATAGGATTGTGAGGAGACAACGGAGAGGGCTGCAGAGGGGATAAAAATGAATAAATTGTAATAAATAAATAAATTTTTTTTTAAAAAAGCTATATGTTAATAAAAGACTTCTAGGTCCAAGGCCCAGAAAATATTTTCAACAAAGCCACTGAAGAAAATTTCCCCAATGTAAAAAAGGAAAAAAATACCTAATAAACATACAAGAAGCTTACAGAACATCAATTATATTAGACCAGAACAGAAAATCCTACTGAACATAATAATCAAAACACTAAGTGTACAAAACAAAGAAGGAATATTAAAAGGGGCCACAAAAAACCTTTTTTCAAAGATTTATTTATTTATTATTTATACAATGTTCTCACTGAACATATGTTTGCACACCAGAAGAAGGCACCAGATTTCATTATAGATGGTTATGAGCCACCATGTGGTTGCTGGGAATTGAACTCAGGACCTTTGTAAGAGTAGCCAGTGCTTTTAACCTCTGAGCTATCTCTCCAGCCCTACTAATGACTTTTTTAAAAGAACAGATATGACAGGATACCTAGCATGTGTATATAAAAGTATTAAAATTTTCCTTCTACAGAGGGCCTCTGAAAGCCAGAAGAAGAAAATAGGAAACAAATAAGGAACCTACCACAGAGGGCCTCTGAAAGCCTCTGCCCTGCAGACTATCAAAGCAGATGCTGAGCCTGATGGCCAACTGATGGGCAGAGTGAATGGAATTTTATGTAAGAAGTGGGAAATAGTAAGAGCTGGAGAGGACAGGGTCTCCACAAGGAGAGCAACAGAACAAGAAAATTTGAACACAGGGAACTTCTCAGAGACTCATACTCCAACCAAGGACTGTTCATGGAGATAACCTAGAACCCCTGCACAGATGTAGCCCATGGCAGTTCAGTGTCCAAGTGGGTTACCTAGTAATGGGAAGAGGGACTGCTTCTGACATAATCTGATTGGCCTGCTCTTTGATCACCTCCCCCTGAGGGGGGAGCAGCCTTACCAGGCCACTGTAGAGGACAATGCAGCCACTTTTGATGAGAACTGATAGACTAAGATCAGAAAGGAGAGGAGAACCTCCCCTCTCAGTGGACTTGGGGAGTGGCATGCATGCAGAAAGGGGAGGGAGGGTGGGACCGGGAGGGGAGGAGAGAGGGACTTATGGGAGGATACAAAATGAATAAAGTGTAATTAATAAAAAAAATAAAAGATACATCCAGGGCTGGAGATATGAATCAGTAGCTAAGAGTATTTGTTGCTCTTTCAAATGACTAGGATGCTATTCCAAGCCATGTATAATACCAGTTCTAGGTGATTCAAATGCCCTCTTGTGTACTCTGAGTACCAGATTTATACACGGTATAAAGTCATACATGCAAGTAAAACACTCATACATATTACAGGGAAAAGAAAATCCTATGCCATTTATTCCAAGTAAGATTCTTACAGTGTTTCCTAGATATTTCACAGTTAACAATTAAAAAAAAAATTGTACTTACTCTTCTTTGATTTTCACCTTCCTCTTGTTTTTGCTTTTTTCTTTTCTCTAAAGATAAGGAAAAAATGGCCTCAAACTTAATATAATATGGTTTAGTTAAACATAAAGTAACTAAAACAATGAGAGAAGACTATAATATCTACAGCTTACTACAAAATTCCCATTTTTCTAGAGATAGCTATATAGTCTGTCTACCTTTAGAGTAAGAATGTCCTTCCTCATGGTGATCTGAGATTTGTTTTTCTGTACCTTCTATTCTTTTTTGGAGTTTTCTTCTAGGCAAAGTTTACACTTTCTGTAAAGTGCTGTTCTCATGTAAGTTCTTCAGATTACTGCGCAGTGCGTGGGCCTCTATTCCCCTTAAGATAGAGTCTAGAGTGGTGACTGTGATAGTCAGTCTCTGAGTATCTCCCAGCTTACTATTCTTATCAATATTAGGAAGGGGGTTACTATGCCAAATACAGAATTATCACATCAAATAGACACTGCTTTCCTAGGAGAGCATGTAAAGGCTAGATTCTGGAGACTAAGAAACAATGTCCCCAAATCAAGGTTTTTCACCCATCCTACCATCACTTGAACAAAAGAAAACTTAGTCGATTTTTACTTTGTAAATAGGTTTTAGGAAAGCATTATGTATTTTAATAGTATTTGCATTCTTTTATCATTGTATTCCAAGAAAGGAAGAACAGTTTGAATGATTTTTCACATAGCAACAAACTAATAACTCTTTAAGTTAATTAAAGTTTTATAGTTGCAAAAAAAAGAAAAAAGAAAATTCTACTGAACATGATAATCAAAACACTAAATGTACAAAACAAAGAAGGAATATTAAAAGGTGCCACAAAAAAACTGCCAAGAAAACAGAAAGGCAGAATTATCAGAATACAACCAACTTCTCAACAGAGACTCTAAAAGCCAGAAGGGCCTGAGCAGATGCCTCGCAGAGGCTAAAAGACCGCAGATGTCAGCCCAGACTACTATACCCAACAAAACTTTTAATCATCATAGATGAAGAAAACAGGATTCCATGATAACACCAAACTTTAAAAATATCAATGAGCAAATCCAGCCCTATAGAAGATACTAGAAGGAAAACTCCAACCCAAGGAAGTTAACTACACCCAAGAAAATATAGGAAATATATAAGTCCAGACCACCAAGCCAAAAGGAGGAAAACACACACACACACTACCACCATCAACAACAAAATAACATGAATTAATAATCACTGGTCATTAATAGCTCTCAACATCAATGGACTCAATTCCTTAACCAAAATACATAGGCTAACAGACAGTATCTCAGAGCAAAGGCCTGGGAAAAGGTTTTCCAAGGAAAAAGCCAAGATACAAGGTGGAGTAGCCATTCTAATATATAATAAAACTGAAGTTCAACCAAATTTAATCAAAGAGATGGGAAATGACTTTAAACATGAAAGGGTGTTGGATTTTGTCAAAGGGCTTTTTAGTATCTAAAGAGATGATCATGTGTTTGTTTTTATTTTTCAATTAGTTTATATTGTGGATTACTTTGATGAACTTTCATATGTTGAACCATCTCTGTATTCCTGGGATGAAGCCTATTTCGTCATTGTGATGATACTTTTGTTGTGTTCCTGGATTAGGTTTGCAAGTATTTTTTAAAGGGAAACTAATTTTTTTAATAATTTTTATGTTAATTACAGGTTATTTACTTTGTATCCCAGCTGTAGCCACCACCCTTAGTCCCTCCCAGTATCATCCTTCCTCCTTCATCTCCTCCCTGCCCCTCTCTAAATGCACTAATAGCGGAGGTCTTCCTCCCCTTCCATCTGACCCTAGTTTGTCAGGTCTCTTCAGAACTGGCTGCAATGTCCTCCTCTGTGGCCTAGCAGGACTGCTCGTTCCTCTGGCGGTAGAGGTCAAAGAGCCAGCCACTGAGTTCTTGTCAGAGACAGTACCTGTTTCCCTTATTAGGGAAACACACTTGGATGCTGAGCTGCCATGTGGTACTGATGAGCAGGGGTTCTAAGTTATATCCATACATGGTCCTTGGTTGGAGAATCAAGTCTTAGAAAAGACCCCTGTGCCCAGATATATTTGGTCCTTGTGGTGCTCCCATCCTCTCCAGGTCTTACTAACACTCTCTTCTTTCTTATGATTCCCTGCACTCTGTCCAAGGTTTGGTTAGGAGTCTCAGCATCTGCTTTGATACACTGCTACATAGAGTCTTTCAGAGGCCCTCTATGGAAGGCTCCTGTCCTGTTCCTTGTTTTCTCCTCCTTCCAATGTCCATCCCATTTGTCTTTCTAAGTAAGGATTGATCACCTTACCCTTACTCCTTCTTGTTTAGCTTCTTTAGGTGTACAGATTTTACTATGTTTATCCTATCTTATAAACATAGGATAGTATCCACTTATAAGTGAATACTAAATACCAGATAAGTCTAGTATCCACTTATAAGTGAATACATACATTTTGTGTCTTTCTGCTCCTGAGATACCTCACTCAGGATGATCTTTTCTAGATACCGCCATTTCCCTGCAAATTTCATGATTTCTTTGTTTTCATCGGGTTTTTTTGTTTTGTTTTGTTTTGTTTTGTTTTGTTTTGTTTTATGATGTGACATGATGTGTTTCTTTTCTGGTCTAGTATATTTGGTGTTCTGTAATGCCCTACACTGAACAGAATGATTTAATTTTTTTAATCTTCCTTCTACATTTGGCTAGATTTATTTTTTAATTTTATTTTTATAATTAGTTACATTTTATTTTTTTTATTAATTACACTTTATTCATTTTGTATCCCCCCATAAGCCCCTCCCTCCTCCCCTCCCGATCCCACCCTCCCTCCCCTTTCTGCATGCATGCCACTCCCCAAGTCCACTGATATGGGAGGTTCTCCTCTTCTTTCTGATCTTAGTCTATCAGTTCTCATCAAAAGTGGCTGCATTGTCCTCTACTGTGGCCTGGTAAGGCTGCTCTCCCCTCAGGGGGAGGTGATCAAAGAGCAGGCCAATCAGATTATGTCAGAAGCAGTCCCTCTTCCCATTACTAGGTAACCCACTTGGACACTGAACTGCCATGGGCTACATCTGTTCAGGAGGTCTAGGTTATCTCCATGAATAGTCCTTGGTCTTCAACTGTATTATAATCTCCCTAGATGCTGAAAAAGCATTTGACAAAATCCAACATCCATTCATGTTTAAAGTACTGGAGAGATCAGGGATACAAGGCACATATCTAAACATAGTAAAGGCGATATACAGCAAGCCTATAGCCAACATCAAACTGAACGGAGAGAAACTTAAAGCAATCCCACTGAAATCAGGGACAAGACAAGACTGCCCACTCTCTCCATATCTCTTCAACATAGTGCTGGAAGTCCTTGCTAGAGCAATAAGACAGTTGAAGGAGATCAAGGGGATACAGATGGGAAAGGAAGAAGTCAAAGTATCACTATTTGCAGATGATATGATAGTATACATGAGTGACCCCAAAAACTCTACCAGGGAACTCCTACAGCTGATAAACACCTTCAGCAAAGTGGCCAGATACAAAATTAATTCAAAAAAATTAGTAGCCCTCCCGTATACAAAAGACAAAGGGGCTGAGAAAGAAATTAGAGAAACAACACCATTCACAATAGCCACAAATGACATAAAGTACCTTGGTGTAACCCTAACCAAGCAAGTCAAAGACTTGTATGAAAAAAATTTCAAGTCTCTGAAGAAAGAATTAGAGGAAGATATGAGAAGATGGAAAGATCTCCCATTGCTCATGGCTTGGCAGGATTAACATAGTAAAAATGGCCATCTTACCAAAAGCAATCTACAGATTTAATGCAATTCCCATCAAATTGCCAACACAATTCTTTACAGACCTGGAAAGAAAAATTCTCAACTTCGTATAGAATAACAAGAAACCGAGAATTGCTAAAACAATCCTCTGCAATAAAAGATCTTCTGGAGGTATCTCCATCCCTGATCTCAAGCGGTACTATAGAGCAACAGTTATAAAAACTGCATGGTACTGACATAGAAACAGAAAGGTGGATCAATGGAATCGAACAGAAACCCAGAAATAAACCCACACAATTACAGACACCTGATTTTTGACAAAGATGCCAAAACCATACAATGGAAAAAAAGATAGCATCTTCAACAAATGGTGCTGGTCCAACTGGATGTCTACATGTAGAAAAATGAAAATAGATCCATAATTATCACCCTGCACAAAACTGAGGTCCAAGTGGATCAAAGACCTCAACATAAAACCAGACACATTAAATCGGCTAGAAAAAAAAGTGGGGAATACCCTAGAACTCATTGGTACAGGAGAAAACTTCCTGAACAGAACACCAACAGCACAGGCTCTAAGAGCAACAATCAATAAATGGGACCTCATGAAATTGAAAAGCTTCTGTAAAGCAAAGGACACCGTCATCAAAACAAAGCGACTGCCTACAGATTGGGAAAGAATCATCACCAACCCTTTATCTGACAGAGGACTCATATCCAATATATATAAAGAACTAAAGAAGCTGAAAAGCAGCAAACCAAGTAATCCACTTAAAAAATGGGGAACAGAGCTAAACAAAGAATTCTCTGTAGAGGAATATCGAATGGCAGAGAAGCACTTAAAGAAATGCTCAACCTCATTAGCCAATAGGAAAATGCAAATCAAAACAACCATGAGATTTTACCTTTCACCCACCAGAATGGCTAAGATCAGAAACACAAGGGACAACAAATGCTGGAGAGGTTGTGGAGAAAGGAGAACCCTCCTCCACTGCTGGTGGGAATGTAAACTTGTACAACCACTCTGGAAATCAATCTGGTGCTTTCTCAGACAACTAGGAATAGCGCTTCTTCAAGATCCAGCCATACCACTCCTAGGCATATATCCAAAAGAGGCTCAAGTACACAAAAAGGACATTTGCTCAACCATGTTTGTAGCTGCGTTATTTGTAATAGCCAGAAGCTGGAAACAACCCAGATGCCCCTCAACTGAAGAATGGATGCAGAAATTGTGGTACATCTATACAATGGAGTATTACTCAGCAATGAAAAATAAGGAAATCATGAAATTTGCAGGTAAATGGTGGGACCTGGAAAGGATCATCCTGAGTGAGTTGTCCCAGAAGCAAAAAGACACACATGGTATATACTCACTCATATAAACATACAATATAAATTAACCCACTAAAATCTGTACATCTAAACAAACTAAGCAAAAGAGAGGACCCTAACTAAAATGTTCAATCCCCATTCTGAAGGGCAAAGAGGATGGACAACAGAAGAAAAAGAAAATAGGAAACAACCTCCGAACCTGCTACAAAGGGCCTCTGAAAGCCAGAAGAAAACAGGAAACAACCTTGAAACCTGCCACAGAGGGCCTCTGAAAGCTTCTGCAGTATAGACTGTCAAAGCAGATGCTGAGCCTGATGGCCAACTGATGGGCAGAGTGAATGAAATTTTATGTAAGAAGTGGGAAATAGTAAGAGCTGGAGGGGACGGGAACTCCACAAGGAGAGCAACAGAACAAGATAATTTGAACACAGGGAACTTCCCAGAAAATCATACTCCAACCAAGGACTATTCGTGGAGATGACCTGGAACCCCTGCACCGGTGTAGCCCATGGCAGTTCAGTGTCCAAGTGGGTTACATAGTAATGGGAAGAGGGACTTCCTCTGACACAATCTGATTGGCTTGCTCGTTGATCACTTCCCCCTGAGGGGGGAGCAGCCTAGCCACAGTAGAGGACAATGCAGCCACTTTTGATGAGAACTGATAGACTAAGATCAGAAAGAAGAGGAGAACCTCCCCTATCAGTGGACTTGGGGAGTGGCATGCATGCAGAAAGGGGAGGGAGGGTGGGATCGGGAGGGGAGGAGGGAGGGGCTTATGGGGAATACAAAATGAATAAAGTGTAATTAATAAAAAAAAACTTGAAAAAAAATTGTTAACCTGATTTTGATTTAAACTTTGGTAGGTGGTATCTATCAAGAAAATAATCCCTTTCATTTAGATTTTCCAATTTTATGGCACATAGTTTTTGAAGTATGATCTAATGATTCTTTGGATTTCCTCAGTATCTGTTATTATATCCCATTTTCATTTCTTAAACTATTAATTTGTATACTCTCCCTTTGTATTTTAGTTAGTTTCACCAAGGGTTTGTCTATCTTGTTGATTTACAAAATAAAACAAAACAAAACAAAAAACAAACAAACAAAAAAAAAGAGATCTTGATTTATTGATTCCCTGTATTGTTCTCTTTGTTTCTAGGTATTGCTTTCAGCCCTGAGTTTGATTATGTCCTGCCTCTTGGGAGTGTTTTATTCCTTTTTATATATTGCTTTTAGGTGAGCTGTTAAGTTGCTAGTATGAGCTCTCTCCACTTTCTTTAGGAAGGCACTTAGTGCTGTGACCTTTCCTCTTAGCCATGCTTTCATTGTGTCCCATAAGTTTGGGTATGTTTTGCCTTTATTCTCATTAATTTCTAGAAAGTCTTTATTTTTTTTCTTTATTTCATCCCTGACACAGTGGTCATTAAGTAGAAAGTGTTCAGTTTTCATGAGTTTGTGGGACTTCTATTGCTTCTGTTGTGGAAATCTAGCTTTAATTCATGATGGTTTGACAGAATACAAGGTGTTATTTCATTTTCTTGTATTTTTTGAGGCTTACTTTCTGTTCCAGTATGTAGTCATTTTTGGAGACATTTCCTTGAGGTGCTGAGAGGAAGGGAACCTTTGGAGATCAAAGGTTTTGTAGTTGTTCTAGTGTTTACCTTTCTACTCTGTTAACAGGCAGAGTACTTTCCAGTAACATGAATAATAGTCAATAATCATGAAGGTTCCAAGTAGGCAGTAGCACAATATGTCACTGTTTTGGTGGTTTGTGTAGGTGTTGTCTTCAGTAATAGGGCATTATCATCAGTGTGTGTAGAGCAAGCAGTGCGTTTGGCTCTGTAGTAGAGCTTGAAATCAGGATTGCTGATACCTCCACAAGCTCTTTTAAAGAATAAGATTATTTTTAGCCACCGTGGGTTTTGTTTTGTTTTTTTCCACATGAAATTGAATATTTTTCCTTTCAAGGTGTGCAAAGAATTGTGTTGGAATATTGATAGAGACTGTATTAACTCTTTAGCTTGCTTTCAGTAGCATGGTCATTTTACCATGTTAATTATACCAATATACCAAGACCAGAAGCCCATCTTCTGATATCTTCTTCAGTTTCTTTCTTCAAAATCTATAGTTTTTATTATACACATTTCTCACTTGCTTTGTTAGGCTTACGCCAAGAGATTTTTTATGTTTGTAGCTATTGCAAATGATTTTGCTTTTCTGATTTCATAGGCTTTACAGATATGTTGGACTTGGAGGCTTCCTAGTCAGTTTCAGCTAAGTACTTGCATGTCTGGTATCTGAAGGATGTGGTATCTTCAGCAATAGGGCATCATTTCAGCTTCTGGGAGGCAACAAGGTAAATGTCTGCATTTATAGTTTTGAGAATCTTTTGGGTTCCCTTGGAATATGACTCAAAGAACAATTTATTATGTTAATAAGGAGGCTCTTGAAAGATTACCTGTAGATATTGGGGGTTGTTGTCAACCCAAAAAGCGTAAATCTATTTAGTATTTACATCTGAATATACAGCTAGATACATTTTATATGTATTTCTAATTTTATTTTTTATTATTTTTTCAATCATACATTTTGATAATATTTAGGTTCCCTCTGTACAATGCTCCCCAATAGATTCATCAGTCTATGAATCTATTTCTTGTTTTTCTCTCTCTCCTAAACAAAACAAAGCAAAAATGGAAATCATAACAAACAAAATAGAGTAAGACAAAATAAACGCCCAAAGAAAATAAAACCCTAAATGTCCCTACAACACTTACACATAACAAAAAACCCCTTTGTTTTGGCCAACTAAAACATAAGGCATGACCATTCCCTGGAGTGTGGTTGAAACAAATAGTGAAATTCTGTCATAAAAAATGATTTTTTTTTATAGTAGGTGTAAATTGCAAAATATGTCTTATTTAGAGATGAGATTTTTGAGTCCTTCTGCAAATGTTAGAACTGGAATGCTTATGGGTTGTATTTCTGCAGGGCTTATGAATGCTTCCAAAGTATTTGTAAATTCATATGTCCATTTGTTTCCGCATCATGATGCTTTTTAAAATCTACCCACTAACTCTATCTTTTACAATCTTTCTACCACCTTTTCCACATAGATCTCAGTGGTGGAGTTTCTCCTTATGCAATGGTGGTAAGGTGATATTTCATGGGTAAACACTTGCTTATGTCCCCAAATATAGAACAGTTGACTTGGGGCCCAACTTATAGAGTCAAGCCTACTGACTAGCATGAAAGGTGCTAGAAAGTACTCTGCATGCTACCAGAAGAAGTAGGAGAAGTAAAGACAAACTGGTGTTCTTTTGTTAACGATTCCTCTATTTCAAGCAAGGGTTCATCTAAAAAACCCTCCCAAACCAAAGTCTTGTGGATAATTGAAGAAGAATTTTTTAAAATATTTATTTATTTTTAAATAATTTTATACATTCACTTGTATACCAGCTGTAGCCCTCTCCCTCTTTTGAAGAAGAAATTTTTAAAACTATCTTGAGAGTCAAAGGATGAGGAAGCATACTGTGATAATATGTCTTCTTGGAACAGCAGAAAGCATACGAAAAGTTATTACTCACATAACTCACAAATTGTGAGCAGAACACCAATGAATTTGTCAAACTAGATGGAGGAAAGATCAAAAGGTTTCAAACTTATAACTGAAAAAAATCTGGGAATTGTAAAAGTGACAATTCCCAGGGAAAGGAAACAGATATTTTAAGTATAATCTAAAACTAATTAAGTATAATCTTTAAACTATGAAGGTTCAACGCAGTGATGTATTTCTGTACTTTTGAAGAAAATTAGAATCTGGTCTCATCAAAATAACATAACACTTTGGCACAAAGATGCACCCTAACAGCCCTGCACTGGAGGCCAAGATGGAGAAGACCTCCACAGCCACCATGACCTTCCCCTTAGTGCTGTGGTAGACAGGCAGAAAGGTGATCCAGACAGTGCAGAACACCAGCATGCTGAAGGTCAGGAATTTGGCTTCATTGAATCTGTCAGGCAGATTCCTGGCCAAGAAAGCCAGAGTGAAGCTCCCCAGAGCCAAAGAGCCCAAGTATCCCAGGACAAGGTGGAATGCAATGACTGAGCCTTTGTTGCATACAATGATGATCTGCCCATGTTCAGAGTGTGTATCAGTATCAACATATGGAGGTGATGTTACCAGCCAGATTCCATAGATAATTAGTTGGATGAGGGTACAAATGGGAATGAGAAAGTTAGGTGCTCCTGACACCAGCATCCATTTCATCCTTCTTCCTGGAGTAGTGATCTTGAAGGCCAGGACCACAGTAATTGTCTTGGCCAAGACAGTAGAAAGAGCCACTGTGAAGAAGACTCCAAATGTCATCTGCTGTAAGATACAGGTTCCCATGTTGGGGTGCCCAATAAAACACAATGAGCAGAGGAAACAGAAGGTGATGGAGATCAGTAGGATGTAGCTGAGAATGCGGTTATTGGCTTTCACAATGGGAGTGTCCTTGTACTTCACAAAAGCACCAAGTACAAGAGCTGTGAGTGCAGAGAAACACAAGGACATGCAAGCCAGAGCCATCCCCAATGGGTCTTCATAAGCCAGAAAAGAGACCTGCCTCTGCAGGCAGTATGTGTGCTCTGCGTTGGCATACTGGTCATCTGGACAGCTCACACACTGCTCCATACCTGCTGAAGAACATACAAACAATCTGTAATAAAATTAAATCACTGTATACTTAATAATTTAGTGTCTGTATTAATCAGAGACTAGCACAATAAACATTTTATTATTCAGTAACAATTTTATTATTTATTGCTCTAGGAAGCAATGAGATCATGGTGCTCTGTAATTATCCCTAGTGATGGAGCATACCAACTTCACAAAAAAATAATGAAGAGAAAATATATATTCTTACTTACTAATTTTTATATTTATAAAAGTGTTTAAAATAGGAAAATTACCTGAATTTTCTTGGTCATTATAAATAATAATGTATAACAGCTCAGAGTGGTGAACTCTTAAGCTTTAAGCTTAAACTTTAAGCTTATTGGACACAGATATTTGGGCTGTACGTGTGTAGTAGTTTGAGTGAGTAACTTCCCTATATGGTCATAGGTTTGAATGTCACTAGGGAATGGAATGATTTGTAAGTATTAAGAGATGCATTATTTTTGGAGTTGGTTTGGTCTTACTGGATTAGGTGTGGTCTTGCTGGAGGTTGTATGTCACTGAGCATAAACCTTGGGTTTTCCATAGCTCAGGCCAAATCCAGTGACGCTCTCTTCCTGATACCTGAGAATCTGGATGTAGAACATTCAGGTACTTCTCCAGAACCATGCATGACTGCATGCTTCTAAAGCTCCCTGGCATAATTATAATGGAATATCTCTGAAACTGTATGCAAGCTCCAATAAAATACTTTCTTTTATAAGTATTTTCATAGTCACGTTGTCTCTTTATGTCAATAGAACACACACCCAGGCAGAAATACTAGAGAGAAATTGTATTACTGTGACGGGCCTGACCATTCTGCTGAATGTGAAGTTTGGTACTTTGGATTAGGGAAGAAGTTGAATGCTTTAAGTTGGGATTAATAGGCCTACCAGAAGAATCATGGAAGACAGTAAAAGGGACATTTGAATAGTTGTTGCCCAGGTCAAGAATTTTTAAAGGAGAAAATCAAAGAGGCTAAGAGACTGTTCTTCTATAATTTTGCAAAAAATGTTTGTGATTTTTTTTGTACTTGTTCTAAAAAGTTTCCCTGAGGCTAAATTGAAAGATATTGGGAGAGGAAATGTTAAGATAAACTAATTTGATTTCCTTGTGTGGATACTAGTGATCAATATTACACAGAGAAAAGGAGCAAAGTAAGCAAGGGAGAATACAAATGTCCAGTTTGAGGAAAAAAGTGCACCATGAAGCGTAATGGAGCTACACGTAGAGCTCAAGGAGATAAAAATTTTATAGCCTGATACTAAATGAAATGACAACTAAAAGAAATGATGCTAAATGGAATGGAAACCACACCAAGCTAAACTTCCAATTTCTGAAAGGGAATTAGAGAGAAGCTAAGCAATGAATGAAATCATCAAAAACGAAAGCTGGTACAAACATACTTGAAAAAAGTGGGTGGAGTTACATGCCCAACAAATACAAAACCTTGGGAGCTTTAGCCACATAGTTGCTACTTTAGAGTAAAGGATAAAATAAAGTGGTTTTAAAATCTCCCTCTATTGCGGTTTTATGTTGAGGTGTTTGATCCACTTGGACTTTATTTTTGTGCAATCAATCTGGTGTTTTCTCAGACATTTAGAAATAGTGCTTCCTCCAATTGATTGGCCAAATCTTTGATAGATTTGTATATATCGTCTTAACTGTCTGAATTTGCATGGCTATTGCTCTGAGAGAATTGTTTCCTCTTTATGAGCCTCAAATAATTCGGTAAGTATAGCTTTAAAGTCATTTTCCTGTGCTTCTGATGAATTGGAGTATCCATCAATTTTGGGGGTTGCTGGTGAAGTTATGATGTCCTGATTTATGTTGGATGTGTTCTTTCGCCTACCCCTGGCCATTGGTTTATCTGAAACCTTCCCTGTTTGTTTCTGGATTCTGCAGTTCAGACTGGTACTATCTCTCTCTGGCATCTGGTGAGATCTTCAGGAAGCTGAGAGAGGTCCCGTGGTCTCAGTGTGTGGGTTGGTGCACTAGCTGTATCTATGAGAGGAAAGTAAGCGGGCACAAAAGGGCAAATGCAGGTGCCCATGCGCGTGTGTGTCTGTGTCATACAACCTAAACACACTAGGCGCTGGGCCTCTCAGGCTTGGAGAGCACGGTTGAGGACCCCAAGCATTTCCCAAAAGGCATCTGGACCGGCATCCCAGTCTATAGCTGCAGCTGCACTTCCTAACTTGGCGGCTGCAGCAGCACTGAACTGGTGGAATGTTTCAGTCCTCCTGCATAAGAACAAGCAGGGCCAAACCGGAGAGCAGAGAGCCGGATACCCCATCCTTGCCGATGTGACCTGCTTGAGAGTGAGTGGGCCCTTGAATGTCTATAGATCCCCTGATCCAGGGTCCTTCTAAAATAGAAGCCAGACGTTGGACCCCTCACACCCACATACCCACTGTGGGAAAAAGAGGGTCACTTGGGACATTGAAGCCCCTGCTCTGCAGGTCCAGCTGAGGAGTTAAGGCAGTTAATGCCAGAAATTGTGCAGCGACCATCACCAGCACCTGCTACATACAAATAACCACCTAGAAGCCTGTAAGGCAGAGCCCCTCCCACGCACTCAAGGGGTCAAAATTCTCTATCACTCTGTCACTTGAGACACATTCCTCGCAGACTTACACACACACACACACACACACACACACACACACACAGACACTAAATCTACAGAACAAAGAAAAGATATTAAAAGCAGCAAAGGAAAAAGGCCAAGTAACATATGAAGGTAGACCTATGAGAATCACACCAGACTTCTCATCAGAAACTATGAAAGCCAGAAGGGCCTGGGCAGGTGTCATGCAGACACTAAGAGACCACAGATGCCAACCCAGACTACTATATCCTGCAAAGCTTTCAGTCAACATAGGAGAAAAGAAAACATTCCATGACAAAACTAAATTTATGCAATATCTACACAGCAAACCAGCCCTACAGAAGATACTAGAAGGAAAACTCCAATCCAATGAAAACAACTTCACCCAAGAAAACATAGCATACAGATAATATCCCAACAGAATAAAAGAAAACAAGCAATGAAACACAGTAAGACCACCGACTCCAATATTAAAGGAACTAACGTTCATTGGTAACTATTATCTATCAACATCAATGGACTCAACTGGCCAATAAAAAGACACAGACTAACAGAATGGGTGCGGAAACAAGATCCACCATTTTGCTTCATCCAAGAAATGCTCCTCTGCAACAAAGATAAATACTACCTCAGAGTAAAAGACTGGAAAAATGTCTTTCAAGCAAACAAACCCAGAAAACAAGCTGGGGTAGCTATCCTAATATCTAATAAAATGGAATTTCAACCAAAATTAATCAAAACTTATGAGGAGGGACACTACATTCTCATCAAAGGAAAAATCCACCAAGAGGACATCACAATTCTGAACATCTATGCCTTAAATAAAAGAGCGCCTACATTCATAAATGAAACATTATTAAAACTTAAATCACACATCACTTCCAACACCTTAATAGTGGGAGACTTCAACACACCACTTTCACCAAGGGACAGATCATCTACACAAAGCCTAATAAGGAAATAAAGGCAATTACAGGAGTCCTAAATCAAATGGACCTAATAGATGTTTACAGAACTTTCCACCCAAAATCAAAAGATTATACCTTCTTTTCAGCACTTCATGGAGCCTTCTCCAAAATAGACGATATAGTTGGTCACAAAGCAAGCATCAACAGATACAAGAAGATTGAAATAATCTCCTGTATTCTATCTGACTACCATGGACTAAAGCTGGACCTAAACAACAATGGAATTAGAAAAAAGCCTACAAGCACATGGAAACTGAACAACTTGCTGCTCAATGACAGCTGGGTTAAGAAAGAAATTAAAGACTTCCTAGAATTCAATGAAAATGAAGGTAAAACATACCCTAATTTGTGGGACGCGATGAAAGCAATGCTCAGAAGAAAATTCATAGCACTAAGTGCCTCCAAGAAGAAATTTGTGATATCTCATGCAAACAACTTAATGGTCCAACTGAAAGCCCTACAAAAAAGGAGCAAATACACCCAAGAGGAGCAGACTGCTGGAAATACTCAAACTCAGGGCTGAAATCAATCAATTAGAAACAAATAAAACTATTCAAAGACTCAGTGAAACCAAGAGCTGGTTCTTTGAGAAAATCAAGAAGATAGACAAATCTTTAACCAAACTAACTAAAAGGCAGAGAGAAACTATCCAAATCAGCAAAATCAGAAATGAAAAAGGGGACATAACTACAGACACCGAGGAAATCCAAACAATCATTAGGTCTTACTACAAAAGCCTATATGCCACAAAATTTGAAAATATGAAAGAAATAGAACATTTTCTTGATAGATTCCATCTCCCAAAATTAAGTCAAGATCAGGTAGAAAGATTGAATAGGCCTATATTCCCCAAGGAAATAGAAACAGTCATCAACAGTCTCACTTCCAAAAAAAAACCAGATGGATTCAGTGCAGAATTCTGCCAGACCTTCAAAAAAAGTGCTAACTCCAATTCTCTCCAAACTATTCCTCAAAATAGAAACAAAAGGAACATTACCAAACTCATTCTATGAAGCCACAGTCACCTTGGTACCTAAACCACACAAAGACCCAACCAAAAAAGAGAACTTTAGACCTATCTCGCTTATGAACATTGATGCAAAAATACTCAATAAAATACTTGCAAAACGAATATAAGAACACATCAAAGACATCATCCACTATGACCAAGTAGGCTTCATTCCAGGTATGCAGGGGTGGTCTATACAAGGAAATTCATCAATGTGATCCACAATATTAACAAACTGAAAGAAAAAAAAAAACACATGATCTTCTCCTTAGATGCTGAAAAAGCATTCAACAAGGTCCAACACCCATTCATGTTTAAAGTCTTGGAGAGATCAGGAATACAAGGCACATATCTAAACATAGAAAAGGCAATATACATCAAGCCTATAGCCAACATCAAACTAAATGGAGAAAAACTTAAAGCAATCCCACTGAAATCAAGGACAAGGAAAGGCTGCCCAATCTCTCCATATCTCTTCAACATAGTTCTGGAAGTCCTTGCTAGAGCAATAAGACAGTTGAAGAAGATCAAGGGGATAAATTTCGAAAGGAAGAAGTCAAAGTATCACTATTTGCAGATGATATTATAATATACCTGAGTGACCCCAAAAATTCTACCAGGGAATTCCTACAGCTAATAAACACCTTCTGCAAACTGGCAGAGGAGGAAGCAGCCTTACAAGACCACAGAGGATGACAATGCAGCCACTCCTTATGAGATCTGATAGACTAAGATCAGAAGGAAGGAGAGGGGGACCTCCCCTATCAGTGGACTTGGGGAAGGGCATGCATGAAGAAGGAGAGGGAACGTTGGATTTGGAAAGGAAGAGGGAGGAGTTTATGGGAGGATAGAAAGGGAATAAAGTGTGATCAATAAAAGTTAAAAAAAATAAAATACTTGCAAACTAAATCCAAGAACACATCAAAGTTATCATTCACCATGACCAAGTAGGGTTCATCAGAAGCATGCAAGGTTGGTTCAGCATACGGAAATACATGAATATAATCCACCACATAAACAAACTGAAGGAGAAAAACCACATGATCATCTCCTTACATGACAAAAGAGCATTTGGAAAAGTCCAGTACCCATTTATGTTTAAAGTCTTGGAGAGGCCAAGATGGCGACTAGCACACACAGTTTCTGAGCTGTGGAATTGCTAACCATCTGAGTTGGTGCGTGGAAGGACCTCTAACCCAGGAAAACAACGGTGAGGCTTCCTAAACAACAGGGAACATCCCAGGAGGCGAAAACTTTGGTCTCGGGTCACCTGGAGACTTGTTTGGGGAAGGTGAGAAACGACCCTTTGATCTTGCAGCACTCCCCTCCCCCAGACTGCCTTCCTCCTCAGCACAGCGGAATCATCTCTCTCTGTGCAGACATAACTGCCTGGGATCCGCAGGGGCTGTGGCAGAGCTCCAAGCCCTTTAACGGCAGGTGCCAGCAGTACCCATCTCAGAGTCCCAGATCCGCGTGGTGGCTGCACCATTCTCCCAGGGCCCAAGTCTGCTAGACACCATACTAGCTCCACAGGATCGCGATCACTGACAGTACGGCCCGCCCAATCCCACAGTGACAGAAAATACGCTATATACTCACCAAAACCAGACAGAAATGCCACACTAGCTAGGCACACCAGGCACTGGGAGAGCACAGTGAAGAGACCCCAGGACTTCCCAGAAAACATCTGGACCAGCAACCCAGTCTCCAGTTACAACAGGACTTTCTAACCTGGCGGTGGAGCAGCACTGAGCTGGCGGGGCACATCAGCCCTCCAGTTTAAGTCTAACCAGGGCCAAACCAGAAAACAGAAAGTCTGTTTACCCTGATTCCTCCTGACGTGACCACCTTGAAATCTCCAGCTGCAGCAAGACCTCATAACCTGGCAGTGACAGCAGCACGGAGCTGGCGGAGCACATCAAAGAAGCAGGGCCAAACCAGAGAGCAGAGACCCCAGATACCCTGATCTCTGCCAAGTGTCCTGCCTGTAAGTGAGTGCACCCTTGAGAATCTGCAAATCCCCAGATCCTGGGTTCTTCTAAAACAGAAGCCAGGCATCAAACCCCCTCCCACCCATATACCCACTTTGGGAAACAGAGGGGCACTTGGGACATTGAAGTTCCTGCTCTGTGGTTCTAATTGAGGAGTTAAGGCAGTTAATGCCAGAAATTGCACTGCGATCATCACTAGCGCCTGCGACATACACAGTACAGAGCCTCTCCCACACACTCAAGGGTTCAACATTAGCCATCACTCTGTCCCTTGAAATACACGTCCACGCACACCTACACACACACACACACACACACACACTTGCATTTGCCCCGTCTGCGCCTGCGTACTTTTCTCCCACAGGTACAGCTAGTCCTCAGCACACGCTAAGGACACAGGACCTCTCTCAGCTTGCGGAAGAACTCTCCAGACGCCAGAGAGAGACAGTACCAATCTGATTTGCAGAATCCAAAAACAAACAGGGAAGGTTTCAAATAAGCCAATGGCCAGGGGTAGGCGAAAGAACACTTCCAACATAAATCAGGACATCATGACTTCACCAGGAAACCCCAAAATAGATGGCTACTCCAATTCATCAGAAGCACAGGAAAATGACCTTAAAGCCATGCTTACCCAATTATTTGAGGCTCATAAGGAGGAAATGAACAAATCTTTCAAAGAGTTGGCCAGTCAATTGGAGGTAAAGAAGGAAGAAATAGACAAAAGCCTTAAAGAAACACAGGCAAACATAGCCAAACAAATAGAGGCACAAGTAGAGATAAAATTAGTGGCATATAAAAAGGAAATGAACAAGGAAATAGAGACCATTGTAGAGAGACAGGAATCCAAATTCAAACACATAAAAGAAATGGTGCAAGGCATGAAAACAGAATTAGAATCAATAAAGAAAACACAAAATGAGAAAACCCTTGAGCTGGAGAACTTGGAGAAAAGATCAGGAACCACAAAAGTAAGCATCACCAACAGAATACAAGAGATGGAAGAGAGAATCTCTGGAGCTGAAGACACACTTGCAGAAATTGATACTTCTCTCAAAGAAAAAGTAAAATCAGAAAAGTTCCAATCACAAAATATTCATGAAATCAAGGACGCTATGAAAAGACAAAATCTAAGAATAATAGGAATTGATGAAAAAGAAGACTCCAGGCTCCAAGGTCCAGAAAATATTTTCAAGAAAATCATAGAAGAAAATTTTCCCAACTTAAAGAAAGAGATGTTTATAAATATACAAGAAGCCTACAGAACTCCAAATAGACTAGAGCAGAAAAGAAATACATCACGTCACATCATAGTCAAAACACTAAATCTACAGAACAAAGAAAAGATATTAAAAGCAGCCAGGGAAAAAGGCCAAGTAACATATGAAGGTAGACCTATCAGAATCACACCAGACTTCTCATCAGAAACTATGAAAGCCAGAAGGGCCTGGGCAAGTATCATGGAGACTCTAAGAGATCACAAATGTCAACCCAGACTACTATACCCTGCAAAGCTTTCAATCAACATAGATGGAGAAAACAAAATATTCCATGACAAAACTAAATTTACGCAATATC
The DNA here is from genome assembly GCF_907164565.1 of Psammomys obesus. Lineage (NCBI taxonomy): Eukaryota > Metazoa > Chordata > Mammalia > Rodentia > Muridae > Psammomys > Psammomys obesus. The sequence continues at coordinate 45,575 of NW_026594014.1, read as the reverse complement.
TACACAGCAAACCAGCCCTACAGAAGATACTAGAAGGAAAACTCCAATCCAACGAAAACAACTTCACCCAAGAAAACAGGGCATACAGATAATATCCCAACAAAAACGAAAGGAAAACAAGCAATGAAACAGGGTAAGAACACCAACTCCATTACAAAATGAACTAACATGCATTGGTCACTACTATCTATCAATATCAATGGACTCAACTCCCCAATAAAAAGACACAGGCTAACAGAATGGTTGCGGAAACAGGATCCAACATTCTGTTGCATCCAAGAAACACACCTATGCAACAAAGATAAACACCACCTCAAAGTAAAGGGCTGGAAAAATGTCTTTCAAGCAAATGGTTCCAGAAAACAAGCTGGAGTAGCCATCCTAATATCTAATAAAATAGACTTCCATCCAAAGTTAATCAAAAAAGATAAGGAGGGCCACTATATTCTCATCAAAGGAAAAATCCACCAAGAGGATATCACAATCTTGAATATCTATGCCCCAAATACAAGAACACCTACATTCATAAATGAAACATTATTAAAGCTTAAATCATACATTGATCCTAATACCTTAATAGTGGGAGACTTCAGCACCCCACTCTCATCAAGAGACATTTCAACCAGACAGACACCAAATAGGGAAATAAAAGCACTCACAGAATCCCTAAATCAAATGGACCTAATAGACGTCTACAGATCTTTTCACCCAAACTCAAAAGAGTACACCTTCTTTTCAGCACCACATGGAACCTTCTCCAAAATAGACCATATAGTGGGTCACAAAGCAAGCCTCAACAGATACAAAAGGATTGAAATAATCCCTTGTATATATCCGACCATAATGGACTAAAGCTGGACATCAACAACAACAGAAACAACAAAAAAATGACACGCACATGGAAACTGAACAACTTACTACTCAATGACAGCTGGGTCAAGGAAGAAATAAAGAAAGAAATTAAAGACTTCCTAGAATTCAATGAAAATGAAGGCACAACATACCCAAATTTATGGGACACATTGAAAGCAGTGCTCAGGGGAAAATTTATAGCACTAAATGCCTGCAAGAAGAAATTCATAACATCACATACAAACAACTTAATGGCCCAACTGAAAAACCTAGGAAAAAAAGAAGCAGATACACCCAAGAGGAGCAGAAGGCTGGAAATAATCAAACTCAGGGCTGAAATCAATCAATTAGAAACAAATAAAACTATCCAAAGAATCAATGAAACAAAAAGCTGGTTCTTTGAGAAAATCAACAAGATAGACAAACCCCTAGCCAAACTAACTAAAAAGCAGAGAGAAACCATACAAATCAGCAAAATCAGAAATGAAAATGGGGACATAACTACAGATACTGTGGAAATCCAAACAATTATTAGGTCATACTACAAAAACCTATATGGCACAAAATTTGAAAATCTAAATGAAATGGATAATTTTCTTGACAGATTCCATCTACCAAAATTAAGCCAAGATCAGGTAGAAAGACTGAATAGCCCTATATCTCCCAAGGAAATTGAAGCAGTCATTAACAGTCTCCCCACCAAAAAAATCCCTGGACCAGATGGCTTCAGTGCAGAATTCTACAAAACCTTCAAAGAAGTGCTAACACCAATTCTCCTCAAACTCTTCCAAAAAATAGAAACAGAAGGAACACTACCAAACTCATTCTATGAAGCCACAGTCACCTTGATACCTAAACCACACAAAGATCCAACCAAAAAAGAGAACTTCAGACCTATCTCTCTTATGAACATTGATGCAAAAATACTCAATAAAATACTTGCAAACCGAATCCAAGAACACATCAAAGATATCATCCACCACGACCAAGTAGGCTTCATCCCAGGCATGCAAGGGTGGTTCAATATACGGAAATCCATCAATGTAATCCACCACATAAACAAAATGAAGGAGAAAAAACACATGATCATCTCCTTAGATGCTGAAAAAGCATTTGACAAATTCCAACACCCATTCATGTTTAAAGTCTTGGAGAGATCAGGAATACAAGGCACATATCTAAACATAGTAAAGGCAATATACAGCAAGCCTATAGCCAACATCAAACTCAATGGAGGGAAACTTAAATCAATCCCACTGAAATCAGGGACAAGACAAGGCTGCCCACTGTCTCCATATCTCTTCAACATAGTACTTGAAGTCCTAGCCAGAGCAATAAGACAACTAAAGGAGATCAAGGGGATACAAATCGGAAAGGAAGAGGTCAAAGTGTCACTATTCGCAGATGATATGATAGTATATATGAGCGACCCCAAAAATACAACCAGAGAACTCCTTCAGCTGATAAACACCTTCAGCAAAGTGGCAGGATACAAAATCAACTCAAAAAAATCAGAAGCCCTCCTGTACACCAAAGACAAAAAGGCTGAGAAAGAAATTAGGGAAACAACACCCTTCACAATAGCCACTAATAACATAAAGTACCTTGGTGTGACTCTAACCAAGCAAGTGAAAGACCTGTTTGAGAAAAACTTCAAATCTCTAAAGAAAGAAATCGAAGAAGATCTCAGAAGATGGAAAGATCTCCCGTGCTCATGGATTGGTAGGATTAACATTGTGAAAATGGCCATCCTGCCAAAAGCAATCTACAGATTCAATGCAATACCCATCAAAATACCAACTCAATTCTTTACAGACCTTGAAAAAAAGATTCTCAGCTTCATATGGAGAAACAAAAAACCCAGAATCTCCAAAACAATCCTGTACAACAACAGATCATCTGGAGGTATCTCCATTCCCGATCTCAAGCTGTACTACAGGGCAACAGTAATAAAAACTGCATGATATTGGCATAGAAACAGAAAGGAGGATCAATGGAACCGCATAGAAGACCCAGAAATAAACCCACACACCTATGAATACTCGATATTTGACAAAGAAGCCAAATCCATTCAATGGAAAAAAGACAGTATATTCAACAAATGGTGCTGGTCCAACTGGATGTCTACATGCAGAAAAATGAAAATAGATCCATATTTATCACCCTGCACAAAACTAAAGTCAAAGTGGATCAAGGACCTCAACATAAAACCAGATACTCTAAATCAGTTGGAAAAAAAAGTGGGAAACAGCCTAGAACTCATTGGCACAGGAGACAACTTCCTGAACAGAACACCAACAGCACAGGCTCTAAGAGCAAAAATCAATAAATGGGACCTCATGAAACTGAAAAGCTTCTGTAAAGCAAAAGACACTGTCATCAAAACAAATAGACAGCCTACAGATTGGGAAAGAATCTTCACCAACCCTTTATCTGACAGAGGGTTAATATTCAGTATATATAAAGAACTAAAGAAGCAGAAAAGCAACAAACCAAGTAATCCAATTAAAAAATGGGGAACAGAGCTAAACAGAGAATTCTCGAAAGAGGAACATCGAATGGCAGAGAAACACTTAAAGAAATGTTCATCCTCATTAGCCATTAGGGAAATGCAAATCAAAACGACCCTGAGATTTCACCTTACACCCATCAGAATGGCCAAGATGAAAAACTCAAGTGATAGCACATGCTGGAGAGGTTGTGGAGAAAAGGGAACCCTCCTCCATTGCTGGTGGGAATGTAAACTGGTTCAACCACTCTGGAAGTCAATCTGGCGCTTTCTCAGACAACTAGGAGTAGTGCTACCTCAAGACCCAGCTATACCACTCCTAGGTATATACCCAAAATTTGCTCAAGTACACAACAAGGACATTTGTTCAACCATGTTCGTAGCAGCTTTATTTGTAATAGCCAGAACTTGGAAACAACCCAGATGTCCATCAACGGAGGAATGGATACAGAAATTGTGGTATTTTTACACAATGGAATACTACTCAGCAATCAAAATGGAGGAAATCATGAAATTTGCTGGCAAATGGTGGGATCTAGAAAAGATCATTCTGAGTGAAGTATCCCAGAAGGAGAAAGACAAACTTGGTATATACTCACTTATATAGACCTACAAGATATGATAAACATAATGAAATCTACACACCTAAAGAAGATAATCAAGTAAGTGGACATGGGTGAAGATGATCAATCCTCATTTAGAAAGACAAATGGGATGTGCATTGAATATATGACAGGAGTCTACCGCAAAAGGCATCTGAAAGACTCTACCTAGCAGTGTTTCAAATCCCACACTAAGACTCATAATCAAACCATGGCAGAGTGCAGGGAAGCATATGAAAGAAGGGGAGTTAGTATGAAATGGAAAGGATAAGAGCTCTACAAGTACCAAATATATCTGGGCACAGGGCCTTTTCTGAGACTGACACTCAACCAAGGACCATCTATGGATATAACATAGAACTTCTGCTCAGATGTGGCCCGTGGTAGCTGACTAACCAAGTAGTTTTCCAAAGTAAGGGGAACAAGGACTATTTCTAACAGGATCTCAAGGGCAGGCTCTTTGTCCTCCCCCCCAGGGGAGGAGCAGTCCTGTTAGGCCACAGAGGAGGACTTTGCAGCCAGCCTTGAAGATACCTGATAAAACAGGGTCAAATGAAAGGGGAGGAGGTCCTCCCCTATCAGTGGACTTGGAAAGGGGCAGGGAGGAGACCAGGGAGGGAGTTGGGGTGGGGGAGGGAATGAGGGAGTGGGATACAGCTGAGACACAGAGTTAACAAATTGTAACTAAAAATAAAAAAAAAAACAAATGTAGCTTAACAACGGTAGGTCATACAGGGTATACCCCTGAAGGAATAGGACTTGGTCAATATGATAGATTGACTAAGATACAGTTTTCCTACTCTATAAAGTAGATGATGAAACTTATAGAAAAAAGGAGTTAGGTATTAGCATCTGTTATTCATAAAAAGACTGGTTCAGATATTTTTTCTTTGTCTGGAGTACTTTCAAAATGTGGAGAAAGGAGAGCCCTCCTCCATTGCTGGTGGGACTGTAAACTGGTACAACCACTTTGGAAGTCAATCTTTCTCAGAAAATTAGGAATAGTGCTTTCTCAAGAGCCAGCTATACCACTGCTAGGCATATACCCAAAATTTGCTCAAATACACAAAAAGAACATTTGCTCAAACATGTTTGTAGTAACTTTATTTGTAATAGCCAGAACCTGGAAACAACCCAGATGTCCCTCAATGGAGGAATTGATACAGAAATTGTGGTATTTTTACACAATGGAATCACTACTCAGCAATCAAAAATGAGGAATGGTGGGATCTAGAAAAGATCATTCTGAGTGAAATATCCCAGAAGGAGAAAGACATACATGGTATGTACTCACTTATATAAACTTCTAAGATATGATAAACATAAAGAAAACGATACACCTAAAGAAGATAAACAAAAAAGAGGACGTGGGGTAAGATGATCAACCCTCACTTAGAAAGACAAATGGGATGTGCATTGGACGTAGAAGAAAACAGGTAACAGGACAGGAGCCTACCGAAGAGGGCCTCTGAAAGACTCTACTTAGCAGTGTATCAAAGCAGATACTAAGACTCATAACCAAACCTTTGACAGAGTACAGAGAATCATATAAAAGAAGGGGGAGTTAGTTTGATGTGGAAAGGATAGGAGCTTCATAAGGACCAAATATATCTGGGCACAGCGGTCTTTTTTGAGACTGATACTCCACCAAGGACCATGTATGGATATAGAACCTCTGCTCAGATGTATCCCCTGGTAGCTCAGCAACCAATTGGTTTCCCATAGTAAGGGGAACAGGGTCTATTTGTGACAGGAACTCAATGGCAGGCTCTTTGATCTTCCCACCCCCTAAAGGAGGAGCAGGCCTGCTAGACCACAGAGGAGGACTTTGCAGCCAGTCCTGAAGATACCTGATAAAACAATGTCAGATGAAATGGGAGGAAGTCCTCCCTAAGCAGTGGACTTGGAAAAGGGCAGGGAGGAGATGAGGGAGGGAGGGAATGAGGGAGCAAGATATAGCTGGGATACAAAGTTAATAAAATGTAACTAATAATAAAAATTTTAAAAAAGGAAAAAAAGAAAATAAAACATCTTTAAAGAAAATAAAAAGAAATAGTGCTACCTCGAGATCCAGACATACCACTTCTAGAGCATATCCAAAATATGCTCAAGTGCACAACAAAGCCATTTCTTCAACCGTGTTCATAGTAACTTTATTCGTAATAGGCTGAATCTGGAAATAACACACATGTCCCTCAGTAGAGGAATGGATACAGAAAGTATGGTACCTTTACACAATGGAATACTACTCAGCAATTAAAAACAAGAAAATTGTGTAATTTGCAGGCAAATGGTGGGACCCAGAAAATTCTAAGTGAGGTATCCCAGAAGCAGAAAGACACACGTGGTATATACTCACTTATAAGTAGATTTTAGACATAAAATATAGGATAAACATACTAAAATCTGTACACTTAAAGAAGCTAATCAAGAAGGAGGACCCTTGGTAAGAGGATCAATCCTCACTCAGAAAGGCTAACGGGATGGACATCTGAAGAGGAAGAAAATAGGGAACAGGACAGGAGCCTACCACAGGGAGCCTCTGAAAGACTCTATCAGGTAGAATATCATAGCAGATGCTGAGACTCATAGTCAAACTTTGGGCAGAGTTCAGGGATTCTTATGAAAGAAGGGGGAGACAGAAAGATCTGGAGGGGACAGAAGCTCCACAGGGAGAGTAACAGAACCAAAATATATGGGCCCAGGAGTCTTTTCTGAGTCTGAAACACCAGCTCAGGATCGTGCATGGAGATAACCTAGAACCGCTGCACAGATGTAGCTAGCCCATGGCAGCTCAGTCTCGAAGTGGGATCCCTAGCAAAGGAAATAGAGACTATCTCTGACATATACTCAGTGATTAGCTCTTTGATCACCTCCCCCTGATGGCATAGCAGCCTTACGAGGCTACAGAGGAAGACAATGCAGTCAGTCCAAATGAGACCTGATAGGCTAGGGTTAGAGGGAAGGGGAGAAGAACCTCCCCTATCTGTGGACTTGGAGATGGGCATGGGAGAAGATGAGGGAGGGTAGGATTGGGAGGCAAGGAGGAGGGGGCTATAGCTGGGATACAAGGTGAATAGCTGTAATTAATTTTTTTATTTGGAAAAGAAGCAGTGTTTCTCATGCATAAAAATTCTCTTCTGTTTAAGTCAATCACCTGAACAATTAATGTACTAATTAGAAAAGGGATATTTACTCTCTCTATTATTTTTTATTCTTATGATGCCTGCCATATGAGATTCTCTAAATTCATTTGTTTTTCTTCTTATAACTCACTTGTATACTAGAAGCAAAAAATATCCAAGCGATTCATACATTTTTCATATGACACAACATAAAACAGATTTTTCTTACAGTTTTTGTTTAAATTTAATGTATGTATGTATAATAGATTTAGATTTAATCTACCTCTTTATTCCTTATATTATCAACTCGAGAATAGAGGGGATATATAGAAGTGTTCTGAGAGAGGGTAATGATTAACATAGTAAAAATGGCCATCTTACCAAAATCAATCTACAGATTCAATGCAATTCCTATCAAATTACCAACACAATTCTTTACAAGCCTTAAAAAGAAAAATTCTCACCTTCATATGGAACAACAAGAAACCCAGAATTGCTAAAACAATTCTCTACAGTAAAAGATCTTCAGGATGTATCTCAAGCTGTACTATAGAGCAACAATACTAAAACTGCATGGTACTGGCATAGAAACAGACTGGTGGATCAATGGAATCTAATAGAAGACCCTGACATAAATCCAAACACTTATGAACACCTGATTTTTGACAAAGATGACAAAACCATTCAATGAAAAAAAAGACAGCATCTTCAACAAATGGTGCTGGTCTAACTGGATGTCTACATGTAGAAAATTGAAAATAGATCCATACTTATCACCCTGCACAAAACTAAAGTAGATCAAAGACCTCAACATAAAACCAGACACACTAAATTGATTAGAGGAAAAAGTGGGGAAAAGCCTTGAACTCATTGGCAGAGAGGACAACTTCCTGAACAGAACACCAACAACACAGGCTCTAAGAGCAACAATCAATAAATGGGACCTCAAGAAACTGAAAAGCTACTGTCAAGCAAAGGACACTATCTTCAGAACAAAACAACTACATACAGATTTGGAAAGGATCTTCACCAACCCTATATCTGACAGAGGACTAATATCCGGTATATATAAAGAACTCAAGAAGTTAAACAGTAAAAAATCAAGTAATCCAATTTAAAAATGGAGTACAGAGCTAAACAGAGAAATATCAAATGGCAGAGAACACTTAAAGAAATCTTCAACAGCTTTAGCCATCAGGGAAATGCAAATCAAAATGACCCTGAGGTTTTACCTTAGACCAATCAGAATGGCTAAGATCAAAAACTCAAGTGACAATACATGCTGGAGAGGTTGTGCAAAAAGAGGAACCCTCTTCCACTGCTGGCAGAATGTAAACTTGTACAACCACTGTGGAAAGCAATCTGGCACTTCCTCAGATAACTAGGAATAGTGCTTCCTCAAGATCCAGCTAAACCACTCCTAGGCATATATCCAAAAGAGGCTCAAGTACACAATAAGGACATTAGCTCAACCATGTTTGTAGCAGCTTTATTTGTATAGCCAGAAGCTGGAAACAACCCAGATGCCCCTCAGTGGAGGAATGGATGCACAAATTGTGGTATATCTACACAATGGAATATTATTCAGCAATAAAAAAAACAAGGAAATCATGAAATTTTCAGGTAAATGGTGGGACCTGGAAAGGATCATCCTCAGTGAGTTGTCTCAGAAGCAGAAAGACACACATGGTATATACTCACTCATATAGACATATAATATAGGATAAACCTACTAAAATCTGAACATCTAAAGAAACTAATCTAGAGGGAGGACTCTTGCTAAAATGCTCAATCCCTATCCAGAAAGGCAAAGAGGATAGACAACAGAAGAAGGAGAAAAGAGGGAACAAGTCAGGAGCCTGACACAGAGGACCTCTGAAAAGCTCTGCCCTGCAGACTATCAATGTAGATACTGAGACTTATGGGCAACCTTTGGGCAGAGTGCCGGGAATCTTAGGAAAGAAGTGGGAAACAGGAGAACTGGAGAGGACAGGAACTCCACAAGGAGAGCAACAGAACCAAAAAATCTGAGCACAGGGGTCTTTCCTGAGACTGATACTCTAACCGAGGACTATGCATGGAGATAACATAAGACCCCTGCACAGATGTAGCCCATGGCACTTCAGTATCCAAATGGGTTCCATTGTAATAGGAACAGAGACTGTCTCTGACATGAACTGATTGGCCTGCTCTTTAATTACCTCCCCCGGTGGGGGGGAGAAGCAATTACCAGGCCACAGAAGAAGACAATGCAGCCACTCCTGATGAGACCTAATTGACTAGGATCAGAAGGAAGGAAAAGAAGACCTCCCATATCAGTGGACTTGGGGAGGGGCATGCGTGCCGAGGGGGAGGAAGGGAGGGATTGGTACAGGAGGAGGGAGGGAAACATGGGGGGGATACAAAGTGAAAAAAGTGTAATTAATAAAGTATTTTTAAAAAAGAAAAATACATGTTGAAATTAGTTAAATTCTTATGTGTATATGATATTCATAAAGATGTGTGCATGATTGTATGTGTGAGTGATTTTTGCATGTCAGTGTGAAAAGAGCTGCAGCTCTGCATGCATTTTCAATTTAGAAGACAATCATAAGGCGTTTTTCTTCACTTTCTGCTCTTTGTTTCTTTTTATTTCCAGCTACATATTCCAAGCTAGATATCACGCAGCACTTAGAATCTCCTGAGCCCTTTCTCTATTGGTCAGTAGGAAGTGCCCACTGAAACCACTACCACATCTTTGTGTTCATTCTTGTGTCTGCACTCTGTCTTAATTCTTTCACAGTAAGTGCTTCATCCTGTAAGCTATTCCCTAGGATCTTAAATACATGATGTTAAACAACAGCAAGAGCCTGAGCCTTGAATGTTTGTCACAGACCAAGCTGGGAGCCAGAATAAGATTGTGGGATGATCTTGTTATCACTTTAGTTTGTGCAAAGGAAGAAGAAAGATTAGAAATGTGTATATCAATACTATGTGCCAGATTTTCTGGTAAAATATTAGGTACTTTTTTCATAAAAAATTCTCTGGAAAATATAAAATGTAAGCATCATAATGTCGGCAAAATGAGCGTTTTGAGTAAAACAGTATATATTCATTCTGGGCTCATACGAGGCTTTATATCAGTAAACTGGTTATATTAAAAACAGACATTTTTTTCTGTAGTTTCCTTTCAGGCCCTTTCAAAGTTCTAGTTTTACAAAGAGAAGATCATCAATTTCAGCAAACTCTTCTGCACACAAACACGTACTTGTCTCATTGGAAACCTCATTCTCTGGGCACCAGACACAATCAAAGCAGCAGTCGGCTGTCTGATTCTGATGAGATTTCCTGAATCCAGGAGGGCACGTCACACTGCATGTAGAGGTGGGAACCTGAGGCAGTTAAAACAAGCATTGATGACAGACATGGGTTATACAAGCTTTTTTTATCCTGCACTATATATCAAATTCAGCATTTGAGCATTACCTATAAACCGGCAATATAATTGAAGGCCATATAATATCTAGGAATATTTTTATGTATAAATGTTTGGTTGAAGATATCAAAATTTGTTTATTCCTAAATTGATCCACCAGAAATACATGAGTGCCATAAATTGCATTTCAGTGTTTATAAATCCAAAGCAAGGTTAATGAGTTTTGTGGGAAGGAAAGCATGATCTAACAGTGAAGGGTTAGAAGATAAAAAATGAACAAACTATGTGGGAGACTATGAAAATTAAAAAAAATTAAATTAAAATGAAAGCCTAGTAAACAAAGAAATGTTCCTGAACACAGTTGCACCATAATCTTTATTATGCTGTGAAGAAGTACACACAGAATCACTACATTCATGTTTTATACCTAGTTACAATTTTTAAAATATTTTTGATATTTTTATTCTGTATACATGTTTCTCTGGTGTGGAGTGAATTGTAATGTGATTTTAGCTGTCAATGAAAGCCAGAGGCAAATACTCTCAGGACCTACACTTAAAGAAAATTGTGAGACATGACACAGGGATGCTATGAACGGATCTTGGATCCTTTGCAAGAGCATAAATTTTTCTTTCCCAATAAATCATAGCTCTAATGTCACAATTTTTATAATATAAACATACTAAAATATGAAAGTTATGTGTACACACCAGTGTTGATCCCATAGCCAAATCTAAATCTTCAGATATGTGAAGTTGTTGGCTCTGTGGCAAATAAGGGGAATAGCCTCCTATTTTCACCTTTAATCCAAAGCCTTGTGGAAAATTCCAAATGTTGAAAATGTCATACTCTGCACAGTGTTTTTTTCTCAGATTCATGTTCACCAATTCTCCTACAGGATTAGTGAATACAACATTCTCCAGCAAAGAAACCACCTAAGTGAGATGCATCATTAGATACTTACATATGCCCACCAGTAAGGCCAAAAGACATTGTGAATATTCTATATTTTTCAATATATTCCAGAAAAGGCAAGTATATTGAAGGTATTCTATCTAGTAAAAAATAAGATATCTCATGGCTAATTAAATTTGATTATACTTAATCCATGTTTCATGGTGGAAACTGTCTGAAAAAACATTAACCAAATATTGAGTAACATAGTACAACAGAACTGGATATTCATTACTTGTGTAAAAACTTCTAAAAACTAGGTAAGTGTAGATATTTTTACAGACATGTGTATGTGTACCAAAAATATTTTTTAAAAGAGAAGTCATAAACTTTACAGGAGTAAATTGTCTTCATGTTGTTGAAAGGAAGAGAGGGACTGGTAAACCAAGAAATGCATTTAATAACATGAATTCAATAAAAGCATTTATTTGTCCTTATTATTTGTCTACATAATGAATTGACACTTCATACAAGGAATTATCCATTACATTGACCAACACAGGTTTTGTTTTTTGAAAAACAATTTTGCTTCTAGTTGTCACATGAGTATTTTATAATAATAAAATCTTTGGTTACTCTTTCCAATACTGACCTCATTTAGTAAAATGTTAAGACACAGTCTCAGAAAAATAACAAATATTCATACAAAAATGTTGTCAGTCATTAAATTTTAGTGTAGTGCAGTCTATTTATCCCCAAAATTATTGTAATAAGATTTGTGCTATAGAAATCCTTGTATTGGGTGAATAATGTCTGAAAAATTTATAAGGAGTACTTGTGGTGCCATTTAAAAATACCATAATTTAAGTATGGTGGAAAGTAATATCCTTTACCTGCTGACAGTCATAGAATATCCCCGTGAGTTCTGATATTTGCTGAGACTCTATTTGTTGAAGAATAATTTCATGATAGGTATGAGCCACAGCATATACAGCATTGTATAAATTGTAACCTTCTTCACTTAGGACCATGTCAAATTCATGCTGTGATAACCATTCCAAAGAAGTATTGGATGAACAATGATTCATTGTTCTATAGTTTACATTAAAAACTGAACAATTAAAATAATTCCACTTCTTTCTCATCTGAGCAATGTCTACTCGGTATTTGGAAGTGTTCATTGTTTGCATAAAATTTCTAAATTTGGTAATCACACCATTGTGGTGTGAAAAAGTGACAGTCCCATGGAAGGTATCAAGGCTGAAATCTCTCTTACTTGTGGTGACATCCCATTGTGAGGTGGTGATCCAGATTCTTTCTACACCTAAATATACCCATCGTCTGAAGCTGGCTTCTAGGGTAGAGTTCATTTCACCATAAATGATAGCAACCTTTGCTGATGACGTCATGATTTGTTTATCATATAGGACAGCCCTTGTCAAGTATAACTGCATGCTATCTGGGATGACATTTGCAAAAGCTAGACAGAGTCCATTACTTTGCATCTCTTCTCTCAAGTCTGAGAGAAACTGAGTTCCCTGGTCATCATCGGAGATGACCAGCCCTATCCAGGTCCATGTAAAATAAAGCATCAGAGACATCATGGCATTGGACAAACACGTATCTTTGTGTGCTATCTGGTAGACATAAGGAAACCGGACTTTGTCATTCAGGATAGGATGAAATCGTCCAAAGAAAATCTGAAGGTTGAAAAACAGAGGAAGCAAAGTGAGAAACATGATTAGCTACAAGTTCTTATGTAGATATGAGTTGTGTTACTCACCTTCCAGAATTCCTGCAAAAGGCAATTAAGATTGCCTTGTAAGTATCATGCATTATGCTCAGGTGGTTCTATAAAATGTCTAACAAGTCTGGACATTCAACAAATGATCTTCTGTGTTTCTCCATTTCATCCACTTTTTAATACAGGGAAAAGTTAATGACATATCACTATCTGACTCCTTAATCCTCTAGAATGTATTGATCAGCACACACTAATCCATGCTGCCTGTTCATTCTCTGTATGAACTCGGGATTGGCATTGATAAGTTATTGCCTCTCCTATTTATCATACAGCCTCACCTTTGGTTTACGGGAAAAGGTCACCAGTTTTACAGATGTAGTCCATGACGGTCCTGTAAGGCCTACAAGACATGTAGACCCTCCACAAACATAATTAGGAAGTCCTCGATGAGTTTTTTTTTAATGAAATTATTACATCAAGATTCTTCAATGTATTAAAACACATGTCAGTAGCAAGAGAAAATAGCAAAGACATGTTGGGTAAAAGCTAAGGGTTTTTGTTGATCTCATCAGTAGCAAAAAGCAGTACAAGAACAAACTCATATTTCTGATCCGTTATTCTAAAAGAAGACATAAGAGAATTGTAAAGGATACTGCAAACATCAAATGTTCAAATATATTGAAGTGGACGTTTTAATATGCCCTCTCTAAATATCTGTATAAATTCTACTTATCCTAATATAAAAGTATAAATTAAGAGAATTTTAACAACAAAAGCATTATCAGAATTAATCAAAATGAGTCATGCTGATTGTCAAAATGAGTCATGCTGATTGAGAGTTTTATGGTTGGAAATCTATAAAGAGCTGGTTTGATCTCTGAGACTCATCTATGAAGTAGAACTAGACATTGAGTCTTCTACATATCTGTCCATCTTGGAATTCTCATTCTACAGAAACACGAAAAGCCCATGACTTGAACAGTATATCTAATTCGTGGTACTTTATGCTTTGTTTTTAATTATGAAAAAATATTAAAGGATTAAAATCTAATAGATTCATTAATTATATTTTCATTCATCTATATAAATTCTCTTGACACATAATCATACAATATATAATAAAATGTTATTTGGCTTTCATCTTCATGTTCTTCAGCATCATAAAAAGCTCATTAAAACATATTTGATAATATCTAAAATTAACAATAACATTTCAAATGACTGATACCAAATTATGGTTTGTTCTCTCATGCTATCACTTGTAAACTATTATTTGAAAATGTGACATTAAAAGAGCATAAAATATTAAAAGTGAATCACATATTAGTATATCTGAAGACAGAAAATTATACTTTCTGAAATGGAGTGAAGAAATTTAAAAAGCATCATATACCTGTAAGACATTGTTAAAGAATAAATTTTTACTCACAAAAGATTATGATTGATTTTGCTAATTTCATGCACAATCCAAAAAACCATCAATAATGACATTTCTATAAAGTTTGGAAGATGATATTTAGTACCTTCAACTTTAAATTTTTATCAAACATGTCATTTAAACTTATATAACCAGTCACATCATATATAGAAGACAATATAACACATCCTATGGCTATTATTTCATTTTTACTGTCTTTCATACATCAATTTTCTCTTATATTTTTGTGTGAATGTTACTATGTTACTATGTCAAATTGGTAAAACAAAACAGAAAATCCTATCAGACTAGTCTTAACATTACAGTCTTCCCAATTCTTCAGCATTCTTTTAGTGATGTCAGAACACTGGGACATTTTCTCCCTCTGAAATGTGTTCTTCTGTCTCAGCATAGTCTCCCAGGACTTCTGTTTCCATTAGCAATTGTCTCTCACCTGAAATAAAAATACCCACCATGCTCTTTTGCAAATTGCACTTGTCAATTGTAAATTTAGAGCTAAAAGAATTTTATCAAGCACCAAAGTGTATTGAGGAAGTTGATATACTTGTAAAAAATAATAATTATTGTTTTTTAAAAGAGTCACTAATGCTAATAGCTATAATATAAGAGGAAATCTAGAAACTAGATGTAAAAAATGAAGTAATCCAATTTAAAAATGTGCTATCCCCGGGTGCAGTGGCACACACATATAATCCCAGCACTCGGGGAGGCAAAGGCATGCAAATCTCTGTGAGTTCAAGGCTAGCCTGGACTACAAAGTGAGTCCAAGACAGCCAAGGCTACACAGAGAAGCATAAAAGGCCTCTGAAAGACTCTGCCTAGCAGTGTATCAAAGCATATGCTGAAATTGCTAACCAAACCTTGGGCAGAGTGAAAGAAACCATATGAAAGAAGAGAGAGTTAGTAAGACCAGGAGAGGACAGGTACTCTACAAGGACCAAATATATCTGGGCACAGGAGTCTTTTCTGAGACTTATTCTTCAACCAAGGACCATGCATGGATATAACTTAGAACCCCTGCTCAGAAGTAGCCCATGGCAGCTCAGCATCCAAGTTGGCACCCTAGTAAGGGGAACAGGGATTATCTCTGACATGAACTCAGTGGCTGGCCCACCAAAAGGGAGGAGCAGCCTTTCTAGGCCACAGAGGAGGACATCACAGCTGGTCAAGATGAGACCTGATAAACTAGGGTCAGATGGAAGGGGAGGAGGACCTCCTTTATCAGTGGATTTAGAGAGGTGCAGGGAGGAGATGAGGGAGGAAGGGTGAGATTGGGAGGGAATAAGAGACGGGGCTACAGCTGGGATATAAAGTAAATAAACTGTAATTAATGTAAAAAATAAAAATTATAAATAAAAAAGAAACCTGACATAAAAAAAGTAGTACAGATCTAAGTGGAGAATTATCAATAGAGGAAACTCAAATGGCTGAGAAATGCACACCATCCTCAGTCATCAGGTAAATGCAAATCAAAACATTAGTGAGATTCCATTGTATACCTCCTAGAATGGCTAATACCAATAACATAGAAGACAGCCCATCATAGAGTGGATGTGAAATAAGGGGAACACTCACTCAATGTTGATGGACACATAAACTTGTTCAGATGCTCTGAAAATCAACATAGTAGTTCCTCATGAAGATGGGGATAATTCTACCTCAAGATCCAGTTATAAAACTCTTGGGCATATAACTAAAGAATGCTTCATCCTACCATAAGGACACTTGCTCAAATATGCTCATTGTTGCTCTATTCATAACAGGCAAAAATTGAAAACAAACTATGTATATTTCAATTAAAAATATATTTAAAATGTGGTACCTTTACACAATGGAGTATTACTCAGCTGTTAAAACATGATATCAAAAAATTTGTAAGCATATTGGAGGAACTAGAAAAAAATCATTCTGGATAAGATAATTCAGACGCAGAAAGATACTTATAGTCTGTACTCAATTATATATGGATATTAGCTGCTAAATAAATAATAACCAACATAAAACCTGTAGACCCAGAAAGGGTAGGTATGAATATAAAGTAACTAGCTGAAACACATGGATCTCATTGAAAGGTGGAAATAGAATGAATATAATGGGTAGACTGGCCATGGAGTAATGGGACCTGGAGAATCTGGTTGATTGGGTTGAGGTAAGAAATGTGTGTGTGTGGGGGGGGGGGAATAGAATTAGAATCAGAGGGAAGGGGAGGAGGACCTCCCCTATCAGTGGACTTGGGGAGGGGCATGAGAGGAGATGAGGGGGGAAGGGTAGGGTGGGGAGAGAAATAGGGAGTGGGCTACAGCTTGGATACAAAGTGAATAAACTGTAATCAATAAAACAATAAATAAATTAAAAAATTTTTAAATGATAAACCTATTCTAACTAACCATTTGAGCATTTTCCCCATGCTTGATTAGAGGCCTAGCGAGGCTGGGCAGGCAATGAGAGTGGGGGCAGTCCATGAACAAAAGACAGGAACAAAAGGAATATTTCCTGTACCTAAAGGAATGAGATTACAGAACACCAAAAAGATTGGACCAGGAAAAGTCCAATAATAATAATAATCATTATCATCATCATCATCAAAACACTAAATATTCAAAATAAAGAAAGAATATTAAAATCTGCAAGAGGAAAAGAAAATTAACAAAGAAAGGCAGATTCTTTAAACTTACACTGGACATTGCACTTGAAACTCTGAAAACCAGAAGGGTCTGAAGAGATGTCCTAAAGATTCTAAGCAATCTCAAATGCCAGCTCTGAATGGTAAACACAGGATACATTCCCATTACTATAGAAAGAAAAAGAAAACCCAAGATATTCCATGATAGTCAAATATAAGCAGTATCTATCCATAAATCCACCCTACAGAAGGCACTTGAAAGAAAACTCCAAGCCAAGATTAACTACACTCATAAAAACAACAACAAAAATATCACCCCATCAGAACACACACACATATACACACACACCACAACACACCAAAAATTTCAAAATAATAAGAATTAACAGTCTCTGTTGTCTTATATCTCTTGATGTCAAAGGACTTAATTCTACAAGAAATGGAAACAGGCCAACAGAATATATGTGAAAACACAATCCATCCTTTTGCTTACAAAATCATACCTCATGCTGAAAGATAGACATTAACTAAGGGTAAAGGATTGGGAAAATTTTTCCAAACAAATGGACATAAGGATAAAGCTGGTGAAACAATTTTAATGTCTAGAAATAATAAAGTTTAATCCCAAATTAATAAAAAATTGAAAGGGAAGAACACTTTATATGCATCAAAGGAAAACCCACCAATATGATATGTCAATTCTTGTCATCTATGCCCCAAATGCATGGGTACACATGCTTCCTCTCTGCAAGGTATCAAAGCAGAGGCTGAGACTCATAGCCAAACATAGGGCAGAGTCCAGGGACTCTTATGAAAGAAAGGGGAGATAGAAATACATGTAGGATACAGGAACTCCACAAGGAGAGCAAAAGAACCAAGGAATCAGGGCACAGGAGTCTTTTCTGAGACTTCTATTCCAAACAAGGCCCTTGCATGGAGATAACCTAGGACCCCATGGCCACTTAGTCTCCAAGGTGGCTCAGTGGCTAGTTCTTTGATCACCTCCTCCTGAAGGGGTAACAGCATTACCAGGCCAAAGAGGAAGAAAATACAGCCAGTCCTGATGAGACTTGATAGACCAGGGTCAGATGGACAGGGAGAAAGAACTCTCTAATCAGTGGACTTGGGGAGGGGCATGGGAGGAGATGAGGGAGGAAGGATTGGATTGGGAGGGATGAAGGAGGGGGCTCTAGCTGGGATACAAAATGAACAAACCGTATTCAATGAAAAATTACTAAAGCTTAAATCACACATCAACATTCACATCAATAGTGGGGGACTTCAAAACACCACTCTGACCAAAAGATATGTCATAGAGACAATAACAACAATAACAACCATACCGCTGGAACCAACAGATGTTATAAACCAAATGAACTTAATGGATATATATAGAGAGAGAGACCATTTCACCAAAACAGCTAAGATTACATCCTTTTATCAACATCTCATGGAACTTTCTCCAAAACTCAACTCATAATCACTCACAAAGCAAGTCTCAACAGATAAAAAAAAATCAATAAAATAACCCATTCATCTTATGAGAACACAACAGATTAAGTCTTTATTTTAACAACCACAGAAATTGGATTGTTCTGGGAAGGGAAAATAAAATAGATTTTATGGATGCAAGGGGGTGGGTTGGGATTGCAACAGGAGGGGAAGAAAAAGGGGAGACAGAAGGGATAAGTGCAGGGATAGGCGACTGGAAGATGGAGACATGATGTTGATACTTTGCACAGTTGAAACTTCTTGGAAGCTATAGCAATAACCATAGTGAGGACTTCTAGTAATAGAGATTACAGAAACACCTTCTTTTTAAATTTAATTTTATTTTTTTCTTATCAGTTACATTTTATTAACTCTGTATCCCAGCCGTGTCCCGAACCCTCATTCCCTCCCAATACCACCCTCCCTCCCTCCCTCCACCGTGCCCCTTTCCAAGTCCACTGATAGGGGGGACCTCCTCCCCATTCATCCGATCCTGTTTTATCAGGTATCTTCAGGGCTGGCTGCAAAGCCCTCCTCTGTGGCCGAACAGGACTGCTCCTCCCTTGGGGGGTGGGGAGGTCAAAGAGCCAGTCATTGAGTTCTTGTTAGAAATTGTCCTTGTTCCCCTCACTATGGGAAACCAATTGGTTACTGAGCTACCACAGGCTACATCTGAGCAGAGGTTCTAGGTTATATCCATACATGGTTATTGGTTGAATGACAGTCTCTGAGAAGACCCTGTGCCCAGATATATTTGGTCCTTATGGAGCTCCTATCCTTTTCCCATCATACTAACTCCCCTTCTTTCATATGATTCCCTATACTCTGCCGAAGGTTTGGTCATGAGTCTTTGTATCTGCTTTGAAAATACTGCTAGTTAGAGTCTTTCAAACATGCTCAGTAGACTCCTGTCATACGTTCAATGCACATCCCATCTGTCTTTGAAAATACTGCTAGTTAGAGTCTTTCAAACGTGCTCAGTAGACTCCTGTCATACGTTCAATGCACATCCCATCTGTCTTTCTAAACGAGGATTGATCATCTTACCCCATGTCTGCTCTCTTGATTATCTTTTTTAGGTGTATAGATTTCATTATGTTTGTCATATCTTATAGGTTTATATAAATGAGTATATACCGTGTTTGTCTTTCTCCTTCTGGGATATTTCACTCAGAATGATCTTTTCTAGATCCCACCATTTGCCTGCAAATTTCATTATTTCCTCCTTTTTGATTGTATAACTAGGCAAGACTCCCAGTGGTAGGAGGCTCAATTCCTAGTTTCAATACCTTTTTCTCCCATCTGTTTTGCCTGCAAGATATGCTGGGCAATAGTGGTTCAGACCTTTTGAAAGTGGCCAAGCAATGAGTGGTATGACTTGAAACTCAAGCCACAAAGGAGTAGCTCATACCAGAAACTGCCTCGGTACCAGGAACCAGAAGCTGGATTGCTCAGAGACATGGGATGGAACCAACAACAACTGATAAATTGTTCTTTTTTATATGGAAAACTGCTTTCTCTTTATTTAGACCTTAGGAGGAAAAAATTAACTTTGCTCACACATTACCTGAAAAAAAAATCCAGTTTTACATATTTCTAAAAAGTACTAAACAGGCAGAGGAATAGTTTTTCTTCCGTAAAAACTGGCCAAATTTTATTAAAACCTTATCATACAAGAAATTAAATTATATTAAGACATTTTGGTTTGCAACCTTTGAACGATGTGACAGCTGTACTTCCACCCACCAGTGTCCTGTGTTTGCTCTCCTGTTGCTCTGGTCCTAGAGCAGAGACTAAGCAAGCATGGACTGTCAACAATGGGCTGAAATAAAAGATTCTTAATGAAATGCTGCTTATTTATGTCAGTGGCTAGTCCAATCATCATCAGAAAGTCGTCCTTCATAAGCCAATGAGAGGAGATGAGAAAATTCACACCCAAACATTAGGCTGAACTCAGGGAACCATTCAAAAAAGTGGAAGAAAGCATTGTAGGAGCTAGAGGGTTAAAGGCACCAGAAGAACATGGTCCACAGAATCAACCAAGCAGGGTTCATAGTGTTCAGAGACTGAAGTGGCAATTAAGGAGCAGGAATGAGTCTTTGTTAGGTTCTCTGCATATACGCTGTGATTAACTGGGTGTGCTTGTAGGACTCTTACCAGTGGGAATAGGGGTGTTCGACTATCTTGCCTGCTCTTAGGACCCTTTTCCTCCTACTGGGCTATCTCAACCAGGTTTGATATGAAGTTTTTGTAACTAGCTTTACTGTTTCTTCTTAAGCCATATTCAGTTGATAGCTCTGGGAGGCCCGCTCTTTCATGAAGGAAAGTGGAGGAGCAGTGGGTATATAGGAAAATAGAAGGTGGGGTAGAATTGGGAGGGAGGATAGGCTGAATGCAGACATACTGTTTGAGAAGAATTCAAGAGGCTAATGAGCAGAAAGCTCTGTGGGAAAAACAAATAAATGACGAAAAACCAAAAAGTAAACAAAACAAAAAATTTATAACACTTGCTCTTTTTTGTTTTGCTAATTTACAGTAATTATAGAAGCACTATAATCTTTGCAGAAAGTATTACTCCCCTTTCTAATGAGTAATTCTCATTCTAATAATCCCTAAAGAGCTTCATGATGATATGAGGTCCAGAGAAATCACCCATTAGGCAATTTCATCATTATACATGTGGAATGTACCTGCACAAACCTGCATGATCTACCCTACCGCTCACCCAGGCTATACGGTATACATCATCATATCTATGGTCTGTCATTGACCAACATGTTACATGGACCATGACCATATATCTGTGTGCGGGGTGGGTTCCAGTTTGTCTTGTCTTTTTATGTCCTCAGTTCTGTTGTAACTAAACCACTACATAATTTCTTTAGTGTTTTTGAGTGAGGCTATGTTTAATTATACAAATGGAGATGATACTATTTACCATTGTTTTGTATAGATATTTTTAGATATCAGAGAGCAAAAACTGAGCTACTTTCAGAAATCTTTATTTTCAATTAGTATCCATTAGACAATGGAAAAAATAATATGACCATTAAAGTGATAAAAAGAAATTCTATCCAGCTATATGGCCAGTACTGGGGGTGCAAAAGAATTTCAATTAAGGACAGCTCATATAGAAAAATCTGACAAAATTTTTAATTAAATTTTTATTTTTATATTAATTACAGTTTATTCACATTGTATCCCAGCTGTAGCCCCTTCCCTTATTCCTTCCCACCCCACCCTCCATCCCTCATCTCCACCAATGCCCCTCTCAAAGTCCACTGATAGGAGAGGTCTTCCTCCCCTGCCACCTGACCCTAGCTTGTCAGGTCTCATCAGGAATGGCTGCATTGTCCTCCTCTGTGGCCTGGTAAGGCTGATCCCCCTTAAGGGGCTGGTGATCAAAGAGCAAGCCAATCAGTTCACATCCAAGATAGTCCCTGTTCCCATTACTGTGGAAACCACTTGGACACTGAACTGCCATGGGTTACATCTGTGCAGGGGTTCTAGGTTAGCTAGGTTATATCCATGAATGGTCCTTGGTTGGAACATCAATGTCAGAAAAGACCCCATGCCCAGATTTTTGGTTCTGTTGCTCTCCTTGTGGAGCTCCTGTCCTCTCCAGGTCTTGCTATTTCTTTCTTACTTAACAAGATTCCCTTCACTCTGCTGATGAACTGATTCTTTGAGAAAATCAACAATATAGACAAGCCCTTAGCCAAACTAACTAAAAGGCAGAGAGAAACTATCCAAATCAGCAAAATCAGAAACTATAAGGGGGGCATTACAAGAGACACTGAGGAAATACAAATAATCATTAGGTCTTACTACAAAAGACTATAAGCCAAAAATTTGAAAATCTAAATGAAATGGACAATTTTCTTGATAGATTCCATATACCAAAATTAAATCAAGATCAGGTAATAGATTGAATAGTCCTATATCTCCCAAGGACAAAGAAGTACTCATCAAATGTCATCCCTCCAAAAAAAGCACAGTGCAGAATTCTACCAGACCTCCGAAGAAGAGCTAACACAAATTCTCTTCAAACTATTCCACAAAATAGAAAAGAAGGACCATTACCAAACTCATTTTATGAAGCCACAGTCACCTTGAAAAATAAACCACACAAAAACCTAACAAAAAAGAGAACTTCAGACATATCTCTCTCATGAACATTGATGCAAAAATACTCAATAAAATACTTACAAACAGAATTCAAGAACACATCAAAGAGATCATCCAACATGACCAAGTAGGCTTTATCCCAGGCATGCAAGGACGGTTCAAAATATGGAACTCTTTCAATGAAATCCACTATATGAATAAACTGAAGAAGAAAATGCACATGATCATCTCCTTACATGCTAAAAAAGCATTTGACAAATTCCTACACCCATTCATTTTTTAAAGTCTTGGAGATACCAGAGATACAAGGCACATACCTAAATATAGTAAAGACAATATGCAGCAAGACTATAGCCAACATCAAACTAAATGGAGAGAAACTTAAATCAATCCCACTGAAATCAGGGATGAGGCAAGGCTGCCCACTCTCTCCATATCTTTTCAAAATAGTACTTGAAGTCCTAACTAGAGCAATAAGACAACTAAAATAGATCAAGGGGATACAAATTGGAAAGGAAGAAATCAAAGTATCACTATTCACATATGATATGATATGATAGTATACATGAACGACCCCAAAAACTCAACCAGAGAACTCTTTCAGCTGACAAACACCTTGAGCAAAGTGGCTTAATACAAAACTAACTCAAAAAATTCAGAAGCCTTCCTGTATACCAAAGACAAAAGAGCTGAGAAAGAAATTAGGGAAACAACACCCTCCACAACAGCCACTAATAACAAAGTAACTTGGTGTGACTCTAACTAAGTAAGTGAAAAACATGTTTAAAAAAAAAACCTCAAGTCTCTGGAGAAAGAAATTGAAGATGATATCAGAAATGAAAAGATCTCCCATGCTCATGGATCAGTAGGATTAGCATAGTGAAAATGGCCATCCTGCTGAAAGCAATTTACAGATTCAATGCAATTCCCATCAAAATATAAAGACAACTCTTTATGGACCTTGAAAAAAAATTTTCAACTTCAAATGGAAAAATAAAAAACCCAGATTTTCCAAAACGATCCTGTACAACAACAGATCTTCTGGAGGTAACCCTATCCCTAATCTCAAGCTGTACTATAGAGCAACAGTAATAAAAACTGCATGGTACTGGCTTAGAAACAGAATGGTGGATGAAAGGAATCAAATAGAACACCCAGAAATGAACCCATAAACCTAGGAAAACTTAGTTTCTGACAAAGAAGCCAAAACCATACAATAGAAAAAAAAAAAACCAGAATCTTCAACAAATGGTACTAGTCTAACAGGATCTCTACCTATAGAAAAATGCAAATAGATCCATACTTATCACCCTGCACAAAACTAAAGTCTAAGTGGATCAAAGACCTTAACATAAAACCAGACACACTAAACCTGCTGGAAGAAAAAATAGAGAAGAACCTTGAACTCATTGACACAGGAGACAACTTCCTGAACAGAACACCAAAGCACAGGCTTTAAGATCAACAATCAATAAATGGGACCTCATGAAACTGAAGAGCTTCTGTAAAGCGAAGGACACTGCCGCCAGAACAAAATGACAGCCTACAGACTGTGAAAGGATCTTCACCAACCTGACAGAGGGCTAATATCCAGAATATATAAAGAACTCAAGAAATTCAACAGCAACAAATCAAATAATCCAATTAAAAATTGAGGTACAGAACTAAACAGAGAATTCTCTGTAGAGGAATAAAATGCCACAGAAACAAAGAAATGGCCATTCCTTTTTTCTCTCTCTTCTGATGTCCATCCTCTTTGCCTTTCTGAATGGGGTTTGAGCCCACAGAGGGCCTTTGGAAGAATCTGCCCTGCAGTATATCAAAGCAGATACTGAGACTAATAGCCAAACTTCGGGCAGCATGCAGGGAATCTTATGAAAGAAGAGTGAAGTAGTGAGACCTGGAGAGGACAGTAGATCCACAAGGAGAGCAACAGAACCAAAAAAATCTGGGCACGGGAGTCTTTTCTGAGACTGATACTCCAACCGAGAACCATTCATGGAGATAAACCTAGAACCCCTGCACAGATGTAGCCCATGGCAGTTCAGTGTCCAAGTGGTTTCCACAGTAATGGGAACAGGGATTGTCTGTGATGTGAACTGATTGGCTTGCTCTTTAGTCACCTCCCCCAGAGGGGAGAAGCAGCCTGACCAGGCCACAGGAAGACAATGCAGCCACTCCTGATGAGAACTGATAGACTAGGATCAGAAAGGAGAGGAAGACCTCTCCTATCAGTGGGCTGGGGGAGGGGCATAGGTGGAGAAAGGGGAGGGTTGGCATGAGAGGGGAAGAGGGAGGGACCTACAGGGGGGATACAAAATGAATAAACTGTAATTAATAAAGATAAAAATAAAAAAGAACACACTGGAAAAAAACAACTTAAGGAATAACGGGTTTATATTTGCTTACAAAAAGAAAAAGAAATACACATTGCCCTTAGTTATCAAGGATATGCAAATCAAAATGACCCTGAGATTTCACCTTATACCAGTCAGAATGCCTAAGATTAAAAACTCAAGTAACAACACGTGCTGGAGAGGATGTGGAGAAAGAGGAACCCTCCTCCATTGCTGGTGGAAATGTAAACTTATACAACCACTTTGAAAATCAATCTGGCACTTTCTCAGACAATTAGGAATACTGCTCCCTCAAGATCTAACTATTCCTCTCTTAGGCATATATCCAAAATATGCTCAATTACACAAAAAGGACATTTGCTCAACCATGTCCATAGCAGCTTTATTCGTAACAGCTAGAACCTGGAAACAACCCAGATGTCACTCATTTGAGGAATGGATACAGAAATTATGGTACATTTACACAATGGAATACTACTCAGGAATTAAAAACAAGGAAATCATGAAATTTTCAGGCAAATGGTGGGATCTAGAAAAGATCATTCTGACTGAGGTGCCCCAGAAGCAGAAAGACAGACATGGTTTTTACTCACTTATGAGCAGATATTAGACATATAATATGGGATAAACATTCTAAAATCTGTACACTAAAGAAGCTAGGCAATAAGGAGAACCCTGGATAAGATGCTCAGTCATTCAGAAAGGCAAAAGGGATGGACACTGGAAGGAGAAAACATGAAACAGGACACAAGCCTACCACAGAGGGCCTCAGAAAGACTCTAACCAGCAGGGTATCAAAGCAGATTCTGAGAGTAACAAATGTTTATACACAAAATATGTTATATTTGAGATTCTCTGGAAACTGGTATGATAGATCATAGAAAGGCAAGGGTACATTCTTGAAGGTCTAGCTTCTTAGAAACGCTGAAGGAAGAATTCTTGGGCCCACAAGACTACGGTCATCCTGTGAAAGATGGCAGTGTTGGATAATTTCAGTGTTCAGTTGACACAAGTTAGGGAAGAAAGAATATTAATCAAGAAAATCCCTCCATGAGATAGGTCTGTAGGCAAGCCCGTAGGGCATATCCTTGATTGATGATATCTGTGGGAGAGCTCAGCTCACGTGGTGCAGTGCCACCTCTTAGCAAGTGGTCCTTGATTGGTATAAGAAAACAGGCTGAATCATCTATGGAAAGAGGGCAAGCAGCCATTCTCCACGTCCTCCATATCAGTTCCAGCCCTGCTGTCTGCCAATGATAGACTCTGATGTGAAAGTACAAGCTGAAATAAACAGTTCTCTCTGCCATAAATAAATATGAAGTAACTCCAAACATGCAAAGTCAGTCATCACCTTGACCAGCAAATAATGTCTTGAAGTTTACCCTCCATCCAATAAATGCACATGAAAACCAATATTATGAGCAACCAAGAGAGTCAAAGATTGCAAGGTGCCTTGTAGTGACTGGTTTTAATGCATTTGCAATGTGGGATGTGAGACAGAGACTAAGGAAAGCACAGAAAACCTCAGCACATGGATAAAGAAGGCCCAGGCACATTGCATAGCAGCAAAGTGGATGAAATTCAATAGTTACCCTGCTCTCTCTGTTCTGCAACCACCACTGTCCTGACCCGCGGGAGTTCAATGGGTTCCTAAAAAGGGGGGTGGAAAGAATGAGGTAGAACAAGAGACGCAAGGAATGAAGCCAAGTCTGTTTGTCTGATTGAGGCCTCGTTTATTAGAAATTTTTACCCAGCTTATATAGGGAGTAGGCAGGAAAGGGGGAAAGCTAAATTACTGCTGCAGGAGATAGGAAGAGTGCTTTCATGGCTTGAATGTTGCACCTGCAAGATACTGTAAGGATGTTTTCTTAACATATCTCACAGACGCTCTAAAAATAACAGACGGATGTTCTCACAAATCTATCAGCCATGATTTAGGGTTCTAGGTAACTCTTTCACTAAATAGCTTTAGGTCTCCACTAAATGACCTTTGCTCACTACTTGGCTTCGGCTTCAGTAAATAGCTTTGTCTCCAGGAAATAGCTTTGGCTCACTTTTTGACTTTGGCTTCAATAAATAGCTTTGGCTCCCGGCAAACTACTATTAAACTCTGACACTCAGGATATAAGAATTTTGTAGACAAATTGAGAATACCTCCTTTTCCATGAACAGTAGGCTAGTTCTCAAATAATTTCCTTAATGTTGCCTCTGTTCATTAACTGAAAGGAATGTTGATCAGCTATCTGATATTAATCATGCGCCATCTGTGACTGAGCATATGCACAAGTGATTCAATATAAAACTTGATGGCATTGAATCTCACAGCTGACAGGTTTTTTATTCATACTCATTTTCTGCTTCATAATGACATTAAGTACTGGTAGAGAAACTATTTTTAAAGCAATATATGGGGGGGGAGGGGCCAAGATAACGGCACCGGGAGAACACCATGTCTGAGAAGCGGGACAACACACTCCATGCAGCGACCAGGAGACTGAACTCTGGGCACTAAAACAACAGCGATCGATCGTGTTTCCTAGGTGAGGGGAGGCTCCCACGGCGTGGGAATCGGTCGGGTCCACTCTCGGCTGCCCAGCCAGAACCCGGAAGAGAACCCGGCTAACGAGGGCTTTCGGTCTCCGGGCTGATGCCACAATCCTACTTGTTCCAATCACTTTCCCAGGCTGATTGGTGGGCACAAGGGTGCCTGAGGCTGGGAGTCCCAGTCGGAAAAACCCCACGGGGAAGGAAAGTTGCCAGACTGCTCATGGGTCACCCAGTCTTTCCCTGGAAGGTCTCTCGGACCGCAGGTACCCGCTGACATCACAATTGAGCTCCCGTGGTGCACAGATTACAGCTGGGCAGCTGCACGCCCAGCTCAAAATCCCTACTCCCTCTTGGGAGGAGGCAGGAGGCAGCCAGCAGAATCTGCCACAAACCACATTGTCTGTACCCCAACCCGAGATCGGGGCTGAGAAAACCCAATCTTTTCGGGCACCCCCCCAAATGCCGCCATCACCCTGCCACAGCAGAGCAGAAGGATAAACAGGCGCACAGCGGCTTCACAATGCCGGAACTCCAGTGCTGCCGGCCGCTCCTAGCAAACAAACTACAGCTCGGGATCTGGGACTGTGGTCATTCTACACATCCTGAGATTATCCTGGGTCCAGCTCAATAAGGTCTAGCAGCAAGTTCTATCACCGGCGCCCTCCCCAACCCCTGGCAGAGAAACGCCGGCTCAGGGCACACGATTGAACTGAGAAGCCCCAACCCCTGCTGGCACTCCCCTGAGAGCACCTCCATAAACTTGCCCTAGCAGAGGGGAAGGTCAGAGGGAAAGGGCAGAGAGGCAGCCTGCCAAGGACACAGCACCCTCTCTCCAGCTCAACCAGCGGCCCCTAGCAGAGAAACCCAAGCTCTGGATCTGAGGACACTCAACCCTACCCGGTACTCTCTCGGGATCAGCAAACATAGATTCTACCACTAGGCTGCTTCTGGCAGAGAGATCTGGGCCCGGGATCTGGGATTGAGTACACTCATCCTAACTCTTTCCCGAGCCACCCAGGGACCAGTCAACATAACCCCTCCTGGCAGAGGGAAAGGACAAAGAGGCAGCACACAGGAAAGGTGAACACCGAGTCCTGCGGCCACAGTGTCACAGAGCTGACTGTTAGCCTACACATGCACTTCCGCAGCAGGACCAAAACAGAGAGTAGTGAGCAAGGGGAACCCCTGTGCATTCCAACTGGTCCTGCAAGGGAGTGAGTGAGCCTTCTAGGGAGAGATTGCCCCAGACCCAGGGCCTCTCCACAGAAGCAACCAGACGAGATCCCTGCTACCCACACCCCTAGTGTGGGCATCATAGGGATTCTTGGGATAGCGACCCCAACATTGAAGCCTCTGCCTTGCGGGTCCACCAGGGTAATCCAGGCGAACAATCCCTGGATCTCAGGCAGAACTGCGTAATAGTGGCTTGCAGGCCACTGCAATAGTCAGAGAATCCACGCATGCACACTGCGCCTGCTAAAAGCGCACGCAAATAGCGCCAGCGTCACATTCCTTACTTAGGCAAAAATGAAACCACAGCGCACACTCCCAAACCAGTGAACCGCTCTCATCTTCCTGAAAAAACAGTCCAGAAAACAAAAAGAGAGGATCATAGCCCGAACTACAATCTCGAGGAACAAAAAGTGAGGATTATAAATAACCAGATGGCTAGAGGCAGACGTAAGAACACTCCCAACAAAAATCAGGACATAATGACCTCACCAGCAACCCCACAAAAAAATGGACACTTCAATTCACTAGATATACAAGAAAACGACCTCAAAACTATGTTTCTCCAGCTATTAGAGGCCCATAGAGATGAAATGAACAAAGCCCTCAGAGAAATAGCCAAAGAAATCGAGACTAACCAAGAGGAAACAAATCGTGCTCTCAGAGAAATGACCACGAAAATTGAGGCAAACAGAGAAGAAATGCACAAAGCTCTCAAAGAAATGTCCACACAAACGAAGGCAAATAAAGAAGAAATAAACAAAGCTCTCATAGAAATACAGGCAATTTTACCCAAAGAAGTAGAGGCACAATTAGTGATACATAGAGAGGAAACGGACAGAAAGATAGAAGCTATCATTGAAAAGCAGGAGTCCACATTCAAACAGATGAAGGAAATGGTGCAAGACATGAAAACAGAGTTAGAATCAATAAAGAAAACACAAATAGAGAAAAGCCAGGAGCTGGAGAACATAGAGAAAAGATCAGGAACTACAAAGGTAAGCATCACCAACAGAATACAAGAGATGGAAGAAAGAATCTCAGGAGGCGAAGATACACTTGCGGAAATTGACACATCTCTCAAAGAAAAAATAAAATCAGAAAAGTTCCAAACACAAAACATCCAAGAAATCAAGGACACCATGAAAAGACAAAACCTAAGAATAATAGGAGTAGAAGAAAAAGAAGACATCAGGCTCAAAGGTCCAGAAAATATTTTCAAGAAAAATAGAGAAGAAAACTTTCCCAACTTAAAGAAGGAGATGGCCATAAACATACAAGAGGCCTACAGAACACCAAGTAGACTAAACCAGAAAAGAAATTCTTCACGTCACATCATAGTCAAAACACTGAACCTACAAAACAAAGAAAAAATTCTAAAAGCAGCAAGGGAAAAAGGCCAAGTAACATATGAAGGTAGACCTATCAGAATCACACCAGATTTCTCAACAGAAACTATGAAAGCCAGAAGGGCCTGGACAGAAATCATACAGTCCTTAAGGGACCACAGATTCCAACCCAGACTACTATACCCAGCAAAACTTTCAATCTACATAGACGAAGAATTCAAGATATTCCAAGAAAAAACCAAATTTAAACAATATCTACATAATAACCCATCTCTACAGAAGTTACTAGAAAGGAAACTCCAAACCAAAGAAAACAAGTACATGGAAGGAAACAGAGGAAATAGATAACTACACAACAACAAAAAAAAAAGACAAGCAATGAAACTCAGTGACACCACCAACCCGACATCTAAAGCAAGTAACAATTGTTGGTCACTAGTTTCTATTAACATCAACGGACTCAATTCCCCAATTAAAAGACACAGACTAACATAATGGTTGCAGAAACAGGATCCATCATTCTGTTGCATCCAAGAAACACACCTATGCAACAAAGATATCACTACCTCAGAGTAAAGGGTTGGAAAAATGTCTTTCAAGCAAATGGTCCCAGAAAACAAGCGGGAGTAGCCATCCTAATATCTAATAAAATAGACTTAAAACCCAAGTTAATCAAAAAAGATAAGGAGGGCCACTATATTCTCATCAAAGGAAAAATCCACCAAGAGGACATCACAATTTTGAATATCTATGCCCCAAATACAAGAGCACCTACATTCGTAAATGAAACAATATTAAAGCTTAAATCACACATGGATCCTAAAACCCTAATAGTGGGAGACTTCAACACTCCACTCTCACCAAGGGACAGATCAACTAGACAGAAAACAAATAGGAAAATAAAAACACTTACAGAGACCCTAAATCAAATGGACCTAATAGACGTCTACATATCTTTTCATCCAAACTCAAAAGAGTATACCTTCTTTTCAGCACCACATGGAACCTTCTCCAAAATAGACCATATAGTTGGTCATAAAGAAAGCCTCAACAGATACAAAAAGATTGAAATAATCCCTTGTATTCTATCTGACCACCATGGACTTAAGCTGGACCTCAACAACAACAGAAATAACAAACAGCCTACACGCACATGGAAACTGAACAACTTGTTACTCAACGACAGCTGGGTTAAGGAAGAAATAAAGAAAGAAATTAAAGACTTCCTAGAATTCAATGAAAATGAAGGCACAGCATACCCAAATTTATGGGACACATTGAAAGCAGTGCTCAGGGGAAAATTTATAGCACTAAGTGTCTGCAAGAAGAAATTCGTAACATCAC
>NW_026594014.1:0-13527 GCF_907164565.1 Psammomys obesus | reverse complement strand
AAAATTTATAGCACTAAGTGTCTGCAAGAAGAAATTCGTAACATCACATACAAACAACTTAATGGCCCAACTGAAAACCCTAGAAAAAAAAGAAGCAGATACACCCAAGAGGAGCAGAAGGCTGGAAATAATCAAACTCAGGGCTGAAATCAATCAATTAGAAACAAATAAAACTATTCAAAGAATCAATGAAACAAAAAGCTGGTTCTTTGAGAAAATTGACAAGATAGACAAACACTTAGCCAAACTAACTAAAAAGCAGAGAGAATCTATCCAAATCAACAAAATCAGAGATGAAAAGGGTGACATAATTACAGACACAGAGGAAATTCAAACAATCATTAGGTCATACTACAAAAGCCTATATGCCACAAAATTTGAAAACCTAAATGAAATGGACAATTTTCTTGATAGATTCCATCTTCCAACATTAAGTCAAGATCAAGTAGAAAGACTGAACAGCCCTATATCCCCCAAGGAAATTGAAGCAGTCATTCACAGTCTCCCCTCCAAAAAAAGCCCTGGGCCAGATGGTTTCAGCGCGGAATTCTACCAGACCTTCAAAGAAGTGCTCACACCAATTCTCCTCAAACTATTCCACAAAATAGAAACAGAAGGAACACTACCAAACTCATTCTGTGAAGCAACAGTCACCCTGATACCTAAACCACACAAAGACCCAACAAAAAAGACAACTTCAGACCTATCTCTCTTATGAACATTGACGCAAAAATACTCAATAAAATATTTGCAAACCAAATCCAAGAACACATCAAAGATATCATCCACCACGACCAAGTAGGCTTCATCCCAGGCATGCAAGGGTGGTTCAACATACAGAAATCCATCAATGTAATCCACCACATAAACAAACTGAAGGAGAAAAACCACATGATCATCTCCTTAGATGCTGAAAAAGCATTTGACAAAGTCCAACACCCATTCATGTTTAAAGTCTTGGAGAGATCAGGAATACAAGGCACATATCTAAACATAGTAAAGGCAATATACAGCAAGCCTATAGCCAGCATCAAACTCAATGGAGAGAAACTTAAATCAATCCCACTGAAATCAGGGACAAGACAAGGCTGCCCACTCTCTCCATACCTCTTCAACATAGTACTTGAAGTCCTAGCCAGAGCAATAAGACAACTAAAGGAGATCAAGGGGATACAAATCGGAAAGGAAGAGGTCAAAGTGTCACTATTCGCAGATGATATGATAGTATATATGAGTGACCCCAAAAATTCAACCAGAGAACTCCTCCAGCTGATAAACACCTTTAGCAAAGTGGTAGGATACACAATCAACTCAAAAAAATCAGAAGCCCTCCTGTATACTAAAGACAAAAGGACCGAGAAAGAAATTAGGGAAACAACACCCTTCACAATAGCCACTAATATCATAAAGTATCTTGGGGTGACACTAACCAAGCAAGTGAAAGACCTGTTTGAGAAAAACTTCAAGTCTCTGAAGAAAGAAATTGAAGAAGATATCAGAAGATGGAAAGATCTCTCGTGCTCATGGATTGCTAGGATTAACATTGTGAAAATGACCATCCTGCCAAAAGCAATCTATAGATTCAATGATATTCCCATCAAAATGCCAACTCAATTCTTTACAGACCTTGAAAAAAGATTCTCAGCTTCATATGGAGAAACAAAAAACCCAGAATCTCCAAAACAATCCTGTACAACAACAGATCATCTGGAGGTATCTCCATCCCCGATCTCAAGTTGTACTACAGAGCAATAGTAATAAAAACTGCATGGTATTGGCATAAAAACAGAAAGGAGGATCAATGGAACCGCATAGAAGACCCAGAAATAAACCCACACACCTATGAATACTCAATTTTTGACAAAGAAGCCAAAACCATTCAATGGAAAAAAGAGAGCATCTACAACTAATGGTGCTGGTCCAACTGGATGTCCACATGCAGAAAAATGAAAATAGATCTATATTTATCACCCTGCACAAAACTAAAGTCCAAGTGGATCAAAGACCTCAACATAAAACCAGATACTCTAAATCTGTTAGAAGAAAAAGTGGGGAACGGCCTAGAACTCATTGGCACAGGAGACAATTTCCTGAACAGAACACCAACAGCACAGGCTCTAAGAGCAACAATCAATAAATGGGACCTCATGAAACTGAACAGCTTCTGTAAAGCAAAGGACACTGTCATCAAAACAAAACGACTGCCTACAGATTGGGAAAGAATCTTCACTAACCCTTTATCGGACAGAAGACTAATATCGAGTATATACAAAGAACTAAAGAAGCTGAAAAGCAGCAAACCAAGTAATCCAATTAAAAAATGGGGAACAGAGCTAAACAGAGAATTCTCGACAGAGGAATATCGAATGGCAGAGAAACACTTAAAGAAATGCTCATCCTCATTAGCCATCAAGGAAATGCAAATCAAAACGACCCTGAGATTTCACCTTACACCCATCAGAATGGCCAAAATGAAAAACTCAAGGGAAAACACATGCTGGAGAGGTTGTGGAGAAAGGGGAACCCTCCTTCACTGCTGGTGGGAATGTAAACTGATACAACCACTCTGGAAATCTATCTGGTGCTTTCTAAGACAATTAGGAATAGTGCTTCCTCAAGACCCAGCTATACCACTGCTAGGTATATACCCAAAGTTTGCTCAAGTACACAAAAGGGATATTTACTCAACCATGTTTATAGCAGCATTATTTGTAATAGCCAGAACCTGGAAACAACCCAGATGTCTATCAACAGAGGAATGGGTACAGAAATTGTGGTATTTTTACACAATGGAATACTACTTAGCAATCAAAAAGGAGGAAATCATGAAATTTGCAGGCAAATGGTGGGATCTAGAAAAGATCATTCTGAATGAAATATCCCAGAAGGAGAAAGACAAACACGGTATATACTCACTTATATAGACCTATAAGATATGATAAACATAATGAAATCTACACACCTAAAAAAGATAATCAAGAGAGCGGACATGGGGTAAGATTATCAATCTTCGTTTAGAAAGACAGATGGGATGCGCATTGAACGTATGACAGGAGTCTACTGAGCGCATTTGAAAAACTCTAACTAGCAGTGTTTTCAAAGCACAGACTCATGACCAAACCTTTGGCAGAGTACAGGGAATCATAAGAAAGAAGGGGAGTTAGTCTGATGAGGAAAGGATAGGAGCTCCACAAGGACCAAATATATCTGGGCACAGGGTCTTTTCTGAGACTGACATGCAACCAAGGACCATGTATGAATGTAACCTAGAACCTCTACTCAGATGTAGCCTGTGGTAGCTCAGTAACCAATTGGTTTCCCATAGTGAGGGGAACAAGGACTATTTCTAACAGGAACTCAATGACTGGCTCTTTGGCCTC
The DNA here is from genome assembly GCF_907164565.1 of Psammomys obesus. Classification (NCBI taxonomy): domain Eukaryota; kingdom Metazoa; phylum Chordata; class Mammalia; order Rodentia; family Muridae; genus Psammomys; species Psammomys obesus. The sequence goes on along the minus strand of NW_026594014.1, from coordinate 10,147 downwards.
CCCACCCCCCAAGGGAGGAGCAGTCCTGTTAGGCCACAGAGGAGAGCTTTGCAGCCAGTCCTGAAGATATCTGATAAAACAGGATCAGATGAATGGGGAGGAGGTCCCCCCTATCAGTGGACTTGGCAAGGGGCACGGTGGAGAGGAGGGAGGGAGGGAAGGACTGGGAGGGAATGAGGGATCGGGACAGGGCTGGGATACAGAGTTAATAAAATGTAACTGATAAAAAAATAAAATTCAAAAAAAAGCAATATATATGTATATTCACAAATATATGTATAATATTCCATAAGTAATCATGTACACTGGTCACACACCTTTTTTTCTATGTATAACATTATACACTATTATTAGAGACCAAAGTTAAGTAACCTCTTTATAAAGACCTTTAAGAATAAAGGCTGAAGCAGGAATTGTTGGCAGACACTTGAAGAGACATTATAATATACACTATTCACATAGAACTCATGCCAGTCATGTGGATTGTGTTTTCATGTCAGATCATGAGACTCTATGCAATGGCAACTTTCCACGTAAGAAGATCCATGAGGAAACAGGAAAGTGTAACCTGTCTCTTTCACTTTACAGCTTATTATATTGGATTCTAATATAAGAAATCCACACTACAAGGAAATGCCTTTGAAAATGTTAAAGTAATGAAGAATAAAAGAGAAAATTATCTGTATTATCCTAATGTTACAGAGGGAAACACAGGAAAGAAACTTTCAGAGTTTCTCTACACAGGTACAGACTTCTATTTTTTTTTATATTTATGCAGGAAATTAATAAGTTAATATTTACCTAAAATCAAGTATATCATTATAAAAATCTTCCTCCTGTGGTTTCTGATTCAAGAAAAGAACAAATTGACAGTTGTCCTGTAAATCTCCATAATCATCTTCATTGTCCTTTATTCTCCAAAAGCAGCTGGTTTCTGTCAAACTGCACAATGTGAGAGAAAGCTTCAGGAGCAAGAAGGAAATAATGGTAACACACAGCTTCCTCATGTCTTCCAAGAGCTGAGACTGAGCAGATATGAACCAGCTACTCATGCAGGCAAACAGCACATGCACGTTTACCCCTGTGTGTCTCTTTTATTACTGTCACTGATTGCAGGAAGGCACATTATGTCCCCTAGTTTTCTTCTCCCCATTCTGTGACATGCTCCCTGGATACTTATGGCCTCAGGATCCAGATCTGAGACCTGAAATACTTTCATCAAACAGCTCAGAAAACATGTTGTGAGGACCATGTCCTCCAGCCTCGGGTGCCATGATTTCACTACATGCTCCAGGGACAATATTATCCCCAGCAGCTCTGGTCCCCAACCTGTGTCAACAGCCATGTGCATGAACATCATTGGCAATGATATCAGAGGATTTCATCAGAAAATCCAAAGTGAGATGAGAGGTGAGGTCATAAAGGGTCCATGCAATTCAAAGCTATTACTGAATCATGGGACAATATGGCCTCTGTTTTTCATGATGGGAAAGGGCAGCCTCAAGCACAGCATCCAGACAGGAGCATATCTCCTTCCATGTGTTACTCATATGATAATATGTTCTAGTAACATATGCAGAATGTCAGGAAACTACCAGTTTACTGTACTCTGAAAAACATATCATCATGCCAATAACAGAAAATTTATGACTTACAGTGACCCGTAACAATGCAGACATTCACAGTCAAACATTTCTAAAACACAAACTCTCTCTCCTATCCAGTTCTCATGTTTAGTCTCCTGTAATGATGCATTTCTTCAATCAAAACTATGCTTTGCTCCAGACTTGCTTCTGTTGGGTAATAGCTGAGTATCATATCTAATTTCCACATGCAGCACCTTCTTTTAAAACATTGCCTTTAAATGTTTTTTAACATTTAATTAATGTTTCCTTTGATTGGAACATAGAAAACATATTTGCTAAAAGAGTCTCAGAATGAGGATTAGTTTTGTTCATGTTTCATTCCAAATGACAGAGAAAGCATATTCAGACATTATAGCAAATGAGTGAACTTGAGCTGGAGAGATGGCTCTGAGGTTAAGAGCACTGGCTGCTCTTCTGGAGTTCCTGAGTTCAATTCCCAGCAACCACAAGGTGGCTCACAACCATCTGTAATGAGATCTGGTGCCCTCTTCTGGCCGGCAGGTGTACATGCAGGAAGAAAACTATATAAATAATAAATAAATCTTTCCTGGAATGGACAGACACTGCTGCTCCAGTGACTATGGTATCACACTTTGCAGAATTAATGAAAACACTGCATCATGGATTCTGTACAGTTCCATATGTTATGAGCTACACAATTTTGCTTTCCTGCCTGAAGAATTGCTCAAATCAGTCTGTGAACTCTCAGATGAAAACACTTTTTTTATAGTTCTTATTCAACAACTGAAAAAAGCCTTTCTTTGCAAATGAAATAGACTCATCATATTGTACCTTTTACATAAACATCATTTCTCAACAGATAAATATTGTCAACTCTGAATTTCAGATTTCTTCCAATTCCTACAATATATTTCTGTGTGTAAGATAATTTATCTGTAACAGTTCTATCACAAAAATCCATTTTTACCCCAAAGGCAATAGATTAAAATGTTCATTTCTCGGTCATGTAAAAAAAATTTAAAAAAGAGTGAACTCCACTGTTATTTATGGCATGATATAGATAGATGATAGATAGATAGATAGATAGATAGATAGATAGATAGATAGATAATGGTTTTATTCATCTAATGATGCAGCTTGTGTGATTTCTATATTGTGAATATCCTGGATTATATGGGAAGTAATGTGAATGAGTCTGAACGATGCTGAGTTACACATTCCAAGGAATGAGACAGAGGATCCACCTAGTTTGAATTTTAATTTTTTGATTCAACCTTATACTAATTTTCACACTGGCCACACTAGATAGATTCTATTCTCACTTGGAATATAGAATATTCTTTCTTATGAATGCTAACTTACTTTCTTGGATTTATTTTCCACATGCTTGCTGTCATCAATGGATTGGGATGGAATATCATATGGATTTAAGTTGTGATTTATTTGTCAATTATAAGATTTCATAAATTCTTTGAATTAAGTATTTGTTATTTCAAATATATTTTGTTCAACACTTTTACAGGCTTATTGGTTGGATAGATTGATCATTGTGGTGTTTGAGATTTTCCTTCCTTACAGGAGTAGAATAAGGGGAAAGAAAATTCCAGCTCAAAGACCCAGAAAGTATTTTCAACAGTATCATAGAATAATGACCTAAAGAAAAAGATACCTGAAAAGTTGCAAGAAGCTTACAGAACTCCAAATAGATTGGAACAGAAAAGGAAGTCTCCTCACTGCATAATCATCAAAACATTAAATCTTTAAAACAAAGTATGAATACTAAAGCTGCAAGGGGAAAAGGCAAAGTAACATATAAAAGCAGAATTTTCAGTTTTACACTCGACTTCTCAATTGAAACGCTAGAAGCCAGAAACACCTGCAGACATAGCCTGAGGACTCTAAGAGACCACAGACAGCAACTCAGAATAGTTTACCCAGGAAAACTTCCTATTGCCACAGATAGAAAAACCAAACAAATAAACAAAACCCCAAGATATTCCATTATAGTCATATGTAAGTCATATCCACACATCTACCCCTACCTTAGGCACTTGAAGACTTGAAAGGAAACTCTAAGCCAAGGAATTAACTACACCCATAAAAACAACCAAAAATAATAATATCACACCAGCAACACACACACAAAGTACAGCACAGCACCAATTACAAAATAACAAGAAATAACAATCATTTATTTATCTCTCTATATCAATGGATTGAATACCCCAATAAAATGAAACAGGTTAAAAAAACATTTATAAAATCAAAGCTGCTGAAAGTTCTATGGGAAAAAGAAAGAAATGAACAAAAAACAAAAATAAAATAAATCAAAACAAAGTTGTGGAAAACCTACTGACATGCTATTAAAGATATTTTTGGATGATGAGACATCACAGTTTACATTTGTTCTTCTTTGTTTCTACATATTTCCTAATTTTCAATACTATAAAAGTGCTATAATTTTCCCGGAAAAATTTTACTCACATTTCTAATGAATAATTCTCATTCTAGTAATCCCTCAAGTGCTGCATGGATGCTTAACTATTTGAGTAATATGGTGAATGAGAGCGACAAGGATGCAGAATTGACATGCTAGTTCTTGAAGGGAGGAACGAAGACACAGCCACCATGGATCTCACCAGGAATGCTGACTCCTCAAAATACAGCTGACACAGTCTCTGGACCAGCAGTTCATTCTTCAGTGACAGGATCATGAGAAGGAAGGTTCACGTGACCAAAAATAAAGAGCATAAAAGATATGGTCTAGCGAGGTCTTGCATACTCTGGTTCTTATGCCAAGAATGCTTATTATGAAGTAAAGCATCATATGTATTTATATTATATACATATATTCATATATATAATTTATTTAATTACATCTCAACCATGGTTTCTCTTCTCCTCTCTCCTCCCAGGCCTTCTCCCTGCTTATACCTCTCCCACCTTCTTTTTCACTTCAGAAGAGGGGAGTCCTCCCATGCATATCAACCAGCCTGCCATACCAAGTTAGAGTAAGTCTATGCACTCCTCCTATTGAGGGTAGACCAAGAAGCCCAGTACGGGAAATGTCTCAGTGGCAGGTAATAGAGTCAGAGACGCCCCTTGATCTAGCCGTTGGCAGTCCTACATGAAGACTAAGCTACATAACTGTTACATATGTGGAGAGGGCCTAGGTGGATCCCATGCATGCTTTCTGGTTGGAGGTTCAGGCTCCGTGAGCTACTATGAACTATGGTTGGTTGATTCTGTCTTTGACTCATCCAGCTTCTCCAATCCTTTCTCCCTCTCTTCCCCAGGATTCCTGAAGCCCTACCTCTGCATGTGTTCCCATCAGTTTCTGGGTGAAGTTTCTAAGATGACAATTGGACTAGACACCAGTAAATAGAGTCTCATCAGGACTGCCTGGATCCTCTTCCTCTGTGGCCTGGCAAGGCTTCATCACCACCGGGAAGTGATAAAAAGCAGGCAATAAATAGAGCAGAATAATATTGGGGCTCATTTCATTGCCTTTTTTGTGTGTCATTCAATGTGTGATTCTATCATGGGACTCTGGGCTATCCAGCCACCGACTCCCGGCAGTCCAGATATTGTCAGGGGTGGGTTCTCTTTGTTGGTATGGATGTCATGCTGGCGACTACCACAATTTCTGTCCCACCTTCATCACAGCATACTTTGTAGACAGGAAAAATTATATGTCAAAGCATTGAGGTTGGGTTGATGTATGAATTCCTCCATTGGAAGAGGTTATGAACAGTTCGGGCTCAGTATCCACCATTGCTAGGAGACATTTTTTTTTAATTTTTCAGTTTTTACAATTTATCCTTTTTATATCCTGATTGTAGACCACTTCTTCATCTCTTCTGGGACCCATCCTCAGTTCTTCTTCTCCCACTGAAAGAGGGAGTCCTAGTCCCCTGTCATCTGATCTTATCAAGTCTCATCAGGACTGCCTGGATCCTCTTCCTCTGTGGCCTGGCAAGGCTGCACCACAGTGAAGTGATAAAAAGCAGGCAATCAAGTTCATGACAGGGAATTCTCTACAGTGGAATATCAAAGACAGAGAAACACTTAAAGAAATGCTCAACGTCCTTAGTCATCCGGGAAATGCAAATCAAAATGATTCTGAGATTCCATCTTACTCTGATCAGAATCGCTAAGATCAAATCAAGTGACAACACATCCTGGAGAGAATGTGGAGAAAGGGAAATCCTCCTCCATTGCTGGTGGGAGTGCAAACTTGTACAACCACGTTGGAAATCAATCTGGCACTTTCTCAGAAAATTGGGAAAGCACAACTTCAAGATTCACTCGTGGGCATATACCTGAAAGATGGTCCACGATTCAACAGGAACATTTGCACAACTCTGTTCATAGTGGCTTTATGCATAATAGTTAGAATCTTGAAACAACCTAGACATCCCTCCATGGAAGAATGGAATCAGAAACTGTGGCACATTTACATAATGGAATACTACTGAGCTATAAAAACTAAAGGATGGAGGGGGGGCCAAGATGGTGGCACCGGGAGAACACCGTGTCTGAGAAGCGGGACAACACACAACATGCAGAGACCAGGAGACTGAACTCTGGGCCCTAAAACAACAGCGATCGATCGTGTTTCCCAGGTGAGGGGAGGCTCCCACGGCGTGGGAATCGGTCGGGTCCACTCTCGGCTGCCCAGCCAAAACCCGGAAGAGAACCTGGCTAACGCGGGCTTTGGGTCTCCAGGCTGGTGCCAAAAGCCTGCGTGTGGCGATCACTTTCCCAGGATGATTGGTGGGGCACAAGGGTGCCTGAGACTAGGAGTCCCAGTCACAAGAAAATCCCACGGGGAAGGAAAGTTGCTAGACTGGTTACCCAGTCTTTCCCTGGAAGGTCTCGCTAACCACGGGCACCCGCCGCCATCACAACTGAGCTCCCGCCGCGGGCAGATAGCAGCTGCACCCAGCTCAAAATCCCTACTCCCTCTTGGGAGGAGGCAAAAGGCGGCCAGCAGAATCTGCCACAGACCACATTGTCTGTACCCCAACCCAAGATCGGGGCTGAGAAAACCCAGTCCTTTCGGGCACCCCCCCAAACGCCGCCATCACCCTGCCGCAGCGGAGCAGAAGGATAAAGAGGCGCACAGCGGCTTCACAGTGCCGGAACTCCAGTGCAGCCAGCTGCTCCTAGCAAACAAACTACAGCTCGGGATCTGGGACTGTGGTCATTCTTCACGTCCTGAGATTATCCTGGGTCCAGCGCAATAAGGTCTAGCAGCAAGTTCTATCACCGGCGCCCCCCGCCCCACCCCCTAGCAGAGAAACGCCGGCTCAGGATCCGACTGAGAAGCCCCAACCCCTGCTGGCACTCCCCTGAGAGCACCTCCATAAACTTGCCCTAGCAGAGGGGCAGGTCAGAGGGAAAGGACAGAGAGGCAGCCTGCCAAGGACACAGCACCCTCTCTCCAGCGGTCCCTAGCAGCGAAACCCAGGCTCTGGATCTGAGGACACTCAACCCTACCTGGTACTCTCTCGGGATCAGCAAACATAGACTCTACCACCAGGCTGCTTCTGGCAGAGAGATCTGGGCCCGGGATCTGGGATTGAGTACACTCAACCTAACTCGTTCCCGAGCCACCCAGGGACCAGTCAACATAACCCCTCCTGGCAGAGGGAAAGGACAAAGAGGCAGTACACAGGAAAGGTGGACACCGAGTCCTGCGGCCACAGTGTCACAGAGCTGACTGTTAGCCTACCATGCACTTCCACAGCAGGACCAAAACAGAGAGTAGTGAGCAAGGGGAACCCCTGTGCATTCCAACTGGTCCTGCAAGAGAGTGAGTGAGCCTTCTAGGGATAGATTGCCCCAGACCCAGGGCCTCTCCACAGAAGCAACCAGACGAGATCCCTGCCACCCACACCCCTAGTGTGGGCATCATAGGGATTCTTGGGATAGCAACCCCAACATTGAAGCCTCTGCCTTGCGGGTCCACCAGGGTAATCCAGGCAAACAATCCCTGGATCTCAGTCAGTACTGCGTAATAGTGGCTTGCAGGCCACTGCAATAGTTAGAGAATCCGCGCATGCACACTGGGCCTGCTAAAAGCACACGCGAATATCGCCAGCGTCACATTCCTTACTTAGGCAAAAATGAAACCACAGCGCACACTCCCAAACCAGTGAACCTCTCTAATCTTCCTGAAAAAACAGTCCAGAAAACAGAAAGAGAGGATCATAGCCTGAACTACAATCTCGAGGAACAACCAGTGAGGATTATAAATAACCAGATGGCTAGAGGCAGACGTAAGAACACTCCCAACAAAAATCAGGACATAATGACCTCACCAGCAACCCCACAAAACAATGGACATTTCAATTCACTAGATATATAAGAAAACGACCTCAAAACTATGTTTCTCCAGCTATTAGAGGCCCATAAAGATGAAATGAACAAAGCCCTCAGAGAAATAACCGAAGAAATCGAGACTAACCAAGAGGAAACAAATCGTGCTCTCAGAGAAATGACCACGAAAATTGAGGCAAACAGAGAAGAAATGCACAAAGCTCTCAAAGAAATGTCCACACAAACGAAGGCAAATAAAGAAGAAATAAACAAAGCTCTCGTAGAAATATAGGCAATTATACCCAAAGAAGTAGAGGCACAATTAGTGATACATAGAGAGGAAACAGACAAAAAAATAGAAGCTGTCATTGAAAAGCAGGAGTCCACATTCAAACAGATGAAGGAAATGGTGCAAGACATGAAAACAGAATTAGAATCAATAAAGAAAACACAAATAGAGAAAAACCAGGAGCTGGAGAACATAGAGAAAAGATCAGGAATTACAAAGGTAAGCATCACCAACAGAATACAAGAGATGGAAGAAAGAATCTCAGGAGCCGAAGGTACACTTGCGGAAATTGACACGTCTCTCAAAGAAAAAATAAAATCAGAAAAGTTCCAAGCACAAAACATCCAAGAAATCAAGGACACCTAAAAAAACAAAACCTAAGAATAATAGGAGTAGAAGAAAAAGAAGACATCAGGCTCAAAGGTCCAGAAAATAATTTCAAGAAAATTATAGAAAAAAACTTTCCCAACTTAAAGAAGGAGATGGAAATAAACATACAAGAGGACTACAGAACAACAAGTAGACTAGACCGGAAAAGAAATTCTTCACGTCACATCATAGTCAAAACACTGAACCTACAAAACAAAGAAAAAATTCTAAAGCAGCAAGGGAAAAAGGCCAACTAACATATGAAGGTAGACCTATCAGAATCACACCAGATTTCTCAACAGAAACTATGAAAGCCAGAAGGGCCTGGACAGAAATCATACAGTCCTTAAGGGACCACAGATTACAACCCAGACTACTATACCCAGCAAAACTTTCAATCAACATAGACGGAGAATTCAAGATATTCCAAGACAAACCCAAATTTAAACAATATCTACATAGTAACCCAGCTCTACAGAAGTTACTAGAAGGGAAACTCCAAACCAAAGAAAACAACTACATCAAAGGAAACAGAGGAAATAGATAACTACACAACAACAAAAAAAAAAAAAAAAAAAAAGAAGACAAGCAATGAAACTCAGTGACACCACCAACCCGACATCTAAAGCAAGTAACAATTGTTGGTCACTAGTTTCTATTAACATCAATGGACTCAACTCCCCAATTAAAAGACACAGACTAACAGAATGGTTGCAGAAGCAGGATCCATCATTCTGTTGCATCGAAAAAACACACCTATGCAACAAAGATAATCACTACCTCAGAGTAAAGGGTTGGAAAAATGTCTTTCAAGCAAATGGTCCCAGAAAACAAGCAGGAGTATCCATCCTAATATCTAATAAAATAGACTTTCAACCCAAGTTAATCAAAAAAGATAAGGACAGCCACTATATTCTCATCAAAGGAAAAATCCACCAAGAGGACATCACAATTTTGAATATCTATGCCCCAAATACAAGAGCACCTACATTCGTAAATGAAGCAATATTAAAGCTTAAATCACACATTGATCCTAAAACCCTAATAGTGGGAGACTTCAACACTCCACTCTCACCAAGGGACAGATCAACTAGACAGAAAACAAATAGGAAAATAAAAACACTTACAGAGACCCTAAATCAAATGGACCTAATAGACGTCTACAGATCTTTTCATCCAAACTCAAAAGGGTATACCTTGTTTTCAGCACCGCATGGAACCTTCTCCAAAATAGACCATATAGTTGGTCATAAAGCAAGCCTCAACAGATACAAAAAGATTGAAATAATCCCTTGTATTCTATCTGACCACCATGGACTAAAGCTGGACCTCAACAACAACAGAAATAACAAACAGCCTACACGCACATGGAAACTGAACAACTTGTTACTCAACGACAGCTGGGTTAAGGAAGAAATAAAGAAAGAAATTAAAGACTTCCTAGAAATCAATGAAAATGAAGGCACAACATACCCAAATTAATGGGACACATTGAAAGCAATGCTCAGAGAAAAATTTATAGCACTAAGTGTCTGCAAGAAGAAATTCGTAACATCAC
>NW_026594013.1:0-8952 GCF_907164565.1 Psammomys obesus | reverse complement strand
TCTTCTTCTTCTTCTTCTTCTTCTTCTTCTTCTTCTTCTTCTTCTTCATGGAGTTGCTTTTAATGATTTCTCTTCTATGTCCATCTCAGGATTACTTTGAACAATCAAATGGAAACGACTCTACAAACACTAGAGTGCTGTATTAGTTTTGGTTCCTCTTCCCTGGTTTGGAGAACAACTGTAGGACTACTACAGTATTTAAATATAGCCTTACCACCTTGCTCTCTTCAAGTGAAAAGCTAGACTGTGGAAAAACGTATTCTTAATTTGTGTCCTTGGTTCTCTGTGGAGTAAAATTCAGCACCAGTAAGATGGCTTAGTGGGTAAATAAAGGTGCCTGCCTCCAAGCTTGGGACCTCCTGAGTTCAATTACCTAGACCCTATGTGGTGGAAGGAGGGAACTGACTCCCATGAGTTGTCCTCTGGCTATCACATGTGCCGTGACATGCACACCCCTCCCCTAACTCAAATAAAAATAATAGTGAAAAACATAAGGTTGTAGCCAGCTCTGAGATTGCATTTGTAGCAGCTAGAAGTGGAATGACGTTCATTTCCTGGAAACCCGAAGCTTGGCCTTTCCATGCCTGTGGTATTTCTCTAGGAGGATGCTAGGAGCAAGGCATTTATATATCCATCCCTCTCCTACACTTGGTCTACCTTTTTTTTTTTTTTGAAGATTAGAAGATATTAGTGGCTTATGGTGGAGAATGGTGGTAAGATATAGATCCTCTGAACATGCAACCTCACCCGCTTGATTGTGGCTGAGTTCACTAAGCCCTTGGTTTATAAAGGTTGCAGCAAATGCTGCTTTATGTAGACAGGCCTCTCCCTGAAAATACTTATCAGGACACATATATATATATATACAGCACCATTATTTTTGAAAAGGAGAGACTGGGCTTAGCCTCACCAAATCCACTGATAATACGAGTCATGTGTTCCTTTGCTTCAGGTGTCTAAGAGGACCAAGGGCTTGCAAGAAAAATAGCTATTTCAACCCTGATCATTGAATTGATGAGAAACATGACATCTAGATAATGGAAAGGGCATGACCAATCTTACAATGACTAGTAGGCAAAACCAAAACAAATCTCAAAGAAACCAAAGTCTCTGTTCTGGTCTTGTACATAGTTATCAAAGTATATACTGCAAGATGACTCTCCTTCAGATGAATTCTTGCCTTTCCAAAGAGAACCATTCATTAACTGTTTTACAACCAATGCACATTACTTGGCTGTCTTTGAGAGGACCACTTTCTTTTCATTTCTTTTTTTTTTCTTTCTTTTCTTTTTTCTTTTTTCTTTCTTTCTTTCTTTCTTTTTTTTTTTTTTTTTTTTTTTTTTGTGGGTTCTTGCTCCACCACAGAATGCCCTAAGCTTTATCTAAGTAAATCTGTAAGGTGAGTCAGCTGCAGCTTTAGCTATACGAACTGTGTGAACATACAGTACAGTTTTCAGGGATTGTGTTTTCTAGGGATCTGGGCAAAGATAACTCTGTTTAATCTCTTTTTTTGTTGTTACAGCTCTAGCATCTCCAATGGTTTTGATAGCCTATCTAGGGAATGGAATTTAATCCTATTTGCCCTACTTATTTGTACTGAGTCACAATAACTGAGCCCTTTTTGGATCTCTTCTTTTGTAGATCTACCACAGCCCTATAACAAAACAGGAAGAAAGTAAGTAATTCAAAAATTTACTCTATTAACATTATAAGCTCCAAGTTGTCCCAAATACAGTAAATACTAGTATTGATGACACGTGCCATTCATGTAAAACTGTAAAATGAATTCTAGCCCTGATTTGAAATTGCATATTGATTGACCTAGGAAAGTAACTTAACTGAAACCTATTATATGAATGCTATTGATGATACAGAGAAATACACTAAGATCCCCCTTATTCCAGACGGATGATCAAAACTGTGTGCATTCCCACAGTAGCAGTTTACATTTGCTCATGTTTAGGGCAGATGTGATATAAAGGGATAAACAGAAGCATTTTGTGTTACGAAAGTCTAAACCTACCCTGAGCCTGTCACCATTGAGTCTAAGTGTGAATAGAGATGTGCACCTGCCCGACTAGTTCTCTCACTGTTGTTGCATCCTGTGACTCTTGAACCAACTGCTTATTATGCTATGAACTAACTCTGCTTTCATTTCCTCAAAACAGTGGAGTTGAATGAAGTGGGGTTCAAGTTTGTTAGGAAGTGCATCAATTTTATTGAGACGAAAGGTAAGATCTAAACTGTCACCTTGAAATTGTTGAATGTGGCCCTTCTGCTTTTATCCTAAGGAGCCTTCTCTAAAGTAGGAATGGCGTTATCTGTGGGTCAGCACTCATCTCCAGGATGACAGTGTTTTATAAAGCTTGTTTTTACTGCTCTGATTGGTGTTTGAGCCCAGGCGAATATATCCAATAAATAAGACAGATTAAAGTCTCATACAATAGCCAACTTTATTCAGAGCCTCAGACAATTTTAAACTCTAAGGGTTAAAAAGAGTCACATGAGTAAAGCGTACAATCAGTAGGACAAGTCATATATGGCAAAAACATGTTTTTTTTTTTCATAGAGGCATATAAACAAATAACAATAGCCAGTTATAATGAATAACCTGAAGTAAACTTACTCCTATCTGTTACACCTGGGAGGGGCACACAACTGCATTCCAAGAACAATTTCATGGTTTTGAAGAAACAGAGGTCATATGACTTTTGTCTCGTTTTCTTGGAGTTTTCTCAAAAGCACTCAGAATTCCTTTCGTACAACTCTATTCTTGGACCGTGTTATGATAGCTTGTGTACTGGACACAATTTTTAAAATTTCAGCTAGTTCTAAACTGGCAACCATCATAGCATTCCTCATCCAACAATATATGCATAATTTGTGGTTTCCACTTTTAGAGAGCAAAACTTTGCTTGATTTAGAATGCATTCGGAATTAGTACCTACTGTTCCTCAAGCAGTTTAGTGATGGTTCCATCTCAAACAACCAAGAACTCAGCTTCTACCATATATCTATTTAACACCAATTTAAAAATTGATGAGGTCAAACCTAAACTCGGGAATGTAGAATCAGCATTTGTCTCTACTGACCATTAAATGCCTTTGTTTCCTTCTGAAGATATTTAGAATGTAGGTTGCTGTGGTGTGTGAATCATTGTTTTCTTTGAAACATTGTTTCAGCCTTTCTCAGTGCAAAAATGGTCTTTTGTTTCACATTTTTCACACTCCAACCCTCTCCTTCTTTATGTCACAGCTTGGAAGCAATTGGGGTGTTGGTACCACCTCAGTATCTTTTAATTGATAGCTCCCTTCCAACCTGGCAGACTGTTTCTCAGCTACCAGTTGTGACTCCCTGAAGCACATGTCTATTTGCTATAATCTCTTCCCTTCCGATTAATGGGGAATGGGTACAATCAAATGGAATCACAAATGAGTTTGGAGTACATGATGAGGACCATAGGGCTGTTCCTCTGTAACAGGGAAGGGCTGGAGAACTTGAAGAGAGGATTATCTGTGAACTAACATCAGTGTACAAGGGGTTCCTTTCTCTGTCTTGGGGAACATGAAAGCTGGAATTATGTGAACAAAGATGATCTGCTTTTTTCTTTCCTAGGGATCAAGACAGAAGGGTTGTACCGTACTGTGGGCAGCAACATCCAGGTTCAGAAGCTACTCAATGCCTTTTTTGGTAACAATTTTACATTTTTAAAAAATTTGGAATAGCTTATATAGAAACAAATGTGACTGAAAGAGAAATAATGCGTTTCTTGGAAAGGTTGAAGAATATTTTTAAATTTGAGTTGTTGTCTTGTTCTGTTGCTCAGGCTAGTGTCAAAGTCCTAGACTCAGGCAATCGTGCTGCCTCAACCTCCCAAGTAGCACCATACCTCTCCTGTAGACTATTAAGATAAATATTTTACATGCGTTGAGTCAGAGACCATCTTGCATTGAATAAATGTCTGTCACCTCTCATTCCTCTCATCCGATTCACTCCTCAGGCCGTAGGAAATCTAGTTCTGCCATTGCCTTTCTGCTGGAACTTCTCTGGCCATGATGATCATTTGCATGCTTGCCAAATCCAAGGAGCACTCTTCAGTTCGCCTTACTTGCTCTCCTGGTTGAACTATGTCTCCTTCTGGGAACTGTCTCCTTCCTTGACTTTCATGATATATGATTTTCTTTCGTTTAACTCTTCCTAGATCTTTTGTCCCCTACTGCCTTGTAAAGTTTTAAAGGTATTTTTTTTAATTCTGTATTGGCATTTAATTAGTTTTTTCCTTTACTGAATTTATCTTGGATATTGGTTACATTTTCCTTTGAAATACTGTCTGTATGTGTGTTGTTATTGGATGCTCACTGTTAAGACTATTAAGTATCTTATTTTCATGGAGTAAAAAACCTTTGAAGTAGTCTTTTACTGTTTTGTTGTTTTTTGATGTTTAGTTTTCTTTTCTGTAGGTAATTATTGAGTTTCTGTATGAGTTTGTCAGGCTAGACATAAAGTGTTCTGTACTGGCTTGTTTAGACTTCCTAGTAAGTCTTGATGTCTCTTGTATCTTCATTCTTACTGACTAGAACACAAATTTTGGACTGGGGAGATGACTCAGTGGGTAAAGCCCTTCCTGTGCAAGCATGAGGACTTGGATCTAGATGCCCAGAACTCATGTAAAAAGCCAGGTAAGGTAGAGAGGAGCATCTGTAATCCCAGTGCACCTGTGACAAAATGGATAGTGGAGAAAGGAGAATTCCTGGAGCATGTGGGCCATCAAGCCTGATGCAGTGAAGAAGAGACTATCTCAAGAAGTTTAGATTATGAGGAACCTCACCCAAGAGTGTGCCCTGACCTCCACATTGGAGCCATGGCATAAAAAATCCTACACTCAGGCACACACACACACACACACACACACACACACACACACACACACACACCAAACATACAAACTATGTACATGTGTTTTATATACACACAAATTTAAAAAAATACACACACAAATATCTACTAGCTCTGTGAATTTCTGGCATTTTTCAGTGTATCGGTCTGTTATTTTTTGCCTAGCTTGTTGAGTTTTCACCTGGGTTTATTATTTATGCACGGCTTTGTATTCTGCAGCTGGCTCAGATTTTGGCTACTGCTTTCTCTATAAAGCTCCTTCTTTGGTACTCTACTGTGTACACTTCATTTTTTTTGTAGTGCTAGGGATGGAATTGAGGGCTCTATGCATTCTAGAAGAATCTTTGTCTACTAAGGTCCATCCTCAGCCCAAGCCTTGGAAATTCTAGCTAGCTAACCTTTTCTAAAGTTTACTTGTTTGTTTTTCAGTGTCTTCAGCTGAGCAAGACTTTAGCTTGATTTCTAAATCCTCTTTTTAATTCAAAAATAATTTTCAGATAGCAAGCTTTCCTTTATTTGTTCATTTTGTCAGTCAAAGCCCTGAGTTGCCCATTCCTTGACTAAAAACAGCAGCTTTGTATAGTTTGTCTTATTTTCCAATAGTTATATCAAGATGATAAGTCTTGTGCCCGTTGCCCTACTATATCTGGAAGTGAAAATCTCTCCATGTCTTTGGTTACTAGCACCTGTGTGCTGAAGTCTCAGAATTGTCATTCCTGGATCTTTTGAGTACTAAGAATGCATATGCTGCCAATTAACCCTTCGCAGTCTTACATTGGTCCTGACATACATGAGAATGTGTACAGATTATCATAGTGTCTGTATAGCCAGGGGATAAGCAAAGCTCTGAGCTGCAAAGCTCAAAGAATCAGTTCTGGGATCTCTGCATAAGCTCTCTGTGTGTGTAGATGGTCCACAGGTAACCTACATTTTCTGTTACTAACATGAAACTCATATTTTTTCTTCACTGCAGTCTAGATCATCTTCCTTTTGTGGGTGATGGTGAGGTATCTAGCAAAGTTAGTTTCCACAAAGTGTCAGAAAACAAACTGTGTGGAAAGCTGAAGCCTTGATAAAGTACATAGTTTTCATATTTTTTTTTAAACATAGCAAAGGGGAATGGAGGATATAGGTAAAATTGAAGTTGTCAATCAGGTGACCTTGACATAGAATTTCTACTGGTTATCCTGGAAAGCTTAGTGCTTTAATATCAAGGAGGAATTCAGAAAAGAGAGTACCAGAGAGATAGCACAAGAAGATGCAACCCAATGCTTCCAGAAGACAAAGAGCACAAAAAGAGAAGCTGCAAAAGCCAAGGAATAAAGTTTCCTCTCCAGAAGAGATGTAGCACCACTACAACTCCCTGTTGGCTCCATTTACTTACTCTGTTTTTAGAACACCTTTCCATTAATTTGTTGACTCTATTCCCATGGGCTTTTATTATAACCATTATTCATGATCCCCCCCCCCCAATGTAATGTTGTAAAACTGTTATAGACTCAAACCATTTTCTTCAGGTAATCAGCTAAACTGCCTGAAATTATTGGGATATACCGCAACCATTATACCCTCTTTTCATTAGTTCACTGACCCTATGCATGGCTTCATAAGAATGAAAATGTCATTCCGTTTTATTTTCTATAGAATAGAAAATGCCTGTGTGGCTGGGCAGAGTCTTACAATGAGCTTTCCTCTAGCACAGTGTATGTTGAATGTTGAGATTAAAATCTCGAGATAAAAAAAACAAAGGTTGACAGAGGACCCCTGAAAGACTCTACCTAGCAATGTATCAAAGCAGATGCTGAGACTCATAACCAAACCTTTGGCAGAGTACAGGGAATCCTATGAAAGAAGGGGGAGTTAATATGACCTGGAAAGGATAGGAGCTCCACAAGGACCAAATATATCTGGGCACAGGGGTCTTATATGAGACTGTTTCTCCAACCAAGGACCATGTATGGATATAGCCTAGAAACCCTGCTCGGATGTAGTCCATGGCAGCTCAGTATCCAAGTGAGTGACCTAGTAAGGGGAACAGGGACTATTTCGGACATGAACACAATGGCTGGCTCTTTGAACCCCCCCCGGGGGGGGAGGAACAGCCTTGCTAGGCCACAGAGGATGACATTGCAGCCAGTCCTGAAGATACCTGATAAGCTTGGGTCAGATGGAAGGGGAGGAGGACCTTCCCTAGTAGTGGACTTGGAATGGGGCAGGGAGGAGATGAGGTAAGGAGGGTGGGATTGAGAGGGAATGAAAGAGGGGGCTATGGCTGGGATACAAGTAAATAACCTGTGATTAATATAAAAAAATAAAAATTATAAAAAAAAACAAAGGTTGAGATAAAATGTTTGATAATGTATAATGGGAACCATTTTACTCCTTACTGGCCACTGCCTCAGGTCTGGGGAAAAAAAAATCAATGCTGATTATTCTATAACAATTGGTTTTCTGGCATCTGGAACTCCACAATATGGATGTTGTTCTGTGATCTCAGTATGGGGTTGACATTGAATCACAGGGATTTGTCCTTGAAAACTGGACTTTCTCTCATGGCTTTCCCTCTCTGTTCTAAGGAGAAGGAATCTGTGAATTTGTGAATCTGTGGATTTGTCTAGCTTTAAGATTGGAATAGTTGGCAGTACTTTATACAGAACAAAGATTCTAGGGAAAGAAACATGCTTCTTACATTTAAGAGAACTGAATTACATCACTCATTGAACGTGTTTGCAACATGTTAGAGTTATCAGGGAATAGACCAGTTTAAAACTTTGCTACAGTAGATAATTAGCAATTTCCAGTGTTGCTTATTTGAAAGTCATTCATCTTCATTAACAACAAATGATTTTCTATTTCCTTTATTTGTGGATATTTTCTCAACCCAATTTTTTTTTTTTTTGGTATTTTTGAGATTGCAATTTAATTACATTTTTCCCTTTCCTTCCTCCAGACATGCTCGTATAGCCCTTCCCACTCTCATTAAAATTAATGACTGCTTTCTTGATCGGTTATTATTACATGCATACATGTATTTGTATATACATATATACATTCCTCACCATAACCTGTTAAGTCCACATAATGTTACTTTCATGTATATTTTCAGGGCAGATTAGTTGGAGGTCTCATAGGCTTTTTCCCATCTGGTTTGGCATATTTGTTGTCCTACTTGTTGACCTAATGTGTGGGTGGTCAGGTTGATGAGACTTTACAGATGTAGCTTCTGATATTACAAGGAGACACACTCTGACAATGAAGTTTCTATTCCTCTGGCTCTTACAATCTTTTTTGTCGCCCTCCCCCATGCCCTGTAAGCCTTAGGTTTGGGAGTGTCTTGTAGATGTATCCATTGAGACTGGGCCCCACAACTATGCATTTTGATTGGTTGTGATTTTCTGATGTGGTTTCTTTCTGTTGCAAAGAGAAGTTTCCTTGATGAGGGATGAATACTACACTTATCTGTTGGTATAAGGATACATGGTTCTCTATTGATGTTAGGTAGTATGCTGCTTTATTAAGTAAATAAATACAATAACTATGTTTTCAACAGCACTGAGTATCAGAAATGGTTGCCCTCTTGTTGAGCAGTTGTTTATGACCAAGGTATGTATGCAGGTATCTGTGGAGCAATGTCCTTTGGGCATATGCCAGAGTGGTATAGCTGTTACCCACTTGATTTCTGTTGCTGCTTGTATTCCCTAGATTCTCCTTTTGAAGCCACTGCATGCAGATGAACTATGCCTGAACATATCCTGTGTATTATTGAGTACCTTTATGTATCAGATACTGTGTCAGGTGGTGGGGATACAGTAGTGAAAGAGGCAAATAAATCTCAGCCCTCACTCACTATCTTTTCCTCTCAAAGTAAATGAATACTATCCCTGTTCTAGAATCCTCTTGATCTTTGTTAATGAGAATCAGATTATAAAACCATATAGTTGAGTTGCCCATGGTGGTGTTGGTTGTGGTGGTGGTGATGGTGTTGTGTGTGTGTGATTTTGAGATTTTGTTTGTTTGTTTGTTTTACTCAATACAACCTGAGTGGTCCAAAATGGC
>NW_026594012.1:0-4748 GCF_907164565.1 Psammomys obesus | reverse complement strand
TCCTAAAATTTATTTTGCTGTCATAGATAAAAAAATGTTTTTTTTTTTCACAATGCTGTGAAACTGACAGAATAACCATGTTTGTTATTTTTAAGACCCTCTTAGTGTAACTTAGGAAGTAGAATTGACACAGTTAGGAAGACAGAGCGAAGGACAGAGGTAGTATTGGAAATTTTAATGATGTAAGCTTTTCCTGCTTTGAAGATACATATGTGAAATAGAATAATTTATTAACCCCCAAATATTGACCCCATTGTTTGCAAATTTGGGGCACAGTTAACTGTTTTTTTTTTTCCAATGCCTTCTATTCCTCTCTCCTGAACCCAAACAATTTAACAAAGGATAATTACACTTTTATCCTTTTTTAAATTTAAAATAGGTTGTTTTCATACAATATATTCTGATTATGGTTCCCACTCCCCCAGCTCCTCCCAGAAACTTCCCACCTCAGGTACCCTGAAAAATCCACATCCTTTCTTGATCTCTCTCATTAGAAAATAAGCAGACATCTAAAAAAAAAAAAAACAAGGTAAAATAAAAACAATCAAACCTGGATAGGACAAAACAAACAAATGAACAGAGAAACAAAGAACCAAAGAAAAAACACTAGAAACACATATGGACTCAGAGACACACACACTGGCAAACAAATATCCCATAAAAACACAAAATTGGAAACAATAATATATAAGCAAAAGACAACTTAATCATTTTAAATGAAAGCATTTTATATTTCTATGGTGATAGTCATACTTGCTGGTTAAGAAGATTCTTCAAAAGTTAGCGAATAAGTATGCTACCTGATTTTATTTTCACCCATTATTTCCATATATCAGGCAGCGATGAATAGAGAAGATTTTAGGAAAGTGATCAGATTGCTAGAAAGAACCTTAATCAAGAAATCATAATATTGTAGAAAAAAATCATGAGAGACTGCAATCAATAAGATCAGACAAATAAAGAGATTAGAACATTTTTCATACCCAGGAATAAGTAAATAGTAGTTTTTGTTCTATATAAAACTTGGGATATTTTTGGACCCTCATAATTCTGGTTTGTGAGTCTTGATGACTTCTTTGTTTTTCTTTAAAACAGCCGATCCTAGTTCAAAGGACTGTGATAGTAAACATTGTTATTAGTAACCACTGATAACATCAGTCCCGTGGGATGAGAGAAATAACCTTGGACTCTGACTTCTTGTGTGAACCTGTAGCTTCTCAGGTTCTACAGCAAGGTGCTTAAAGCTGATGAAAATTTCCATGTCTCTCTCATTTCATGATGATTCAGTTTTTTTTAGATTACATTTGTGAGCTACCTGTAAATAATATCCCCAACTCAAAGCAATTGTGAACAGTTTGGCTCTGGGTGAAACCGTTGGTCAATTTATTTTTATATTTCTTTCATAGTGTGTTATGCTTGGCCCATTGTAGATGGTAAATTTGGTGTTGATTTTTAGATATGTTGTTTTTTCTGTCCCGAACCCCGATAAAATTTTAGATTAGAATCCATGAACTAAAGTTATGAAGCGTCTGTGACTTTATGTACCATACTGCTTGTACATTAAAAACCACTGTCTTACTGAATTCTCTCATCCCCTTTTATATGTGAGAACACCAAGATTCAAATATATTAACTGCCCAAAATTTGGCTATGAGTCTCAGCATCTGCTTTAATACTCTGCTGTGTAGACTCTTTTAGAGGCCCTCTGTGGTGGGATACAATGTGAATAAATTGTAATAAATTTTAAAAAGTAAAAACAAAAACAAAAACAAAAAAACAAATATATTTACTATCTCTGTGACAAGGCAGAGCCCTGATCTCTGGGTCCCTACAGTTATTTCCTTTGTTATCTTACTCCATTGATCAGAATAGAGTAGTCAGGATCATAATGAACACATGCTGACACATCTCTCTGCAAGTGGGACTTTGTCAGGTCTTTGACAGCTATGTCTCTCACTTATCCATCTCATTTCAGAAAAAGCCATTCTTCCCAGCATGTATCACATTGATTCACGCTCTCTGGGGTACCAAACAAAGGTCACTTACTCCCTTTTTTTCTCATTCAGGAAGGTAGACTAACATTAAAAAAATGTTAGTTCCAATATTTGGAATCATAGGCTTATTATGTCTACACAAGCATGCTGTTGCTTGCCGAGTGACTCCTGCTTGTTAGGCCCTGTTCGCAGTCCTTTAAATGTAATTGTCTTTAGTCTTCACCACAGAGTAGAGGCTGCTACTACCCGAAGTTCACAAAGGCAGACAGGGAGGCACAGAAAAGTTAGCCAACTTTAACAACACAGCTATCAAATGGTAGTGACCAAGTCCATTTGTGTGAAGCGCTAAGGAAGGCTACCTCTTTAACTATTGCACTCTACTGTGTAGGTGACATCATTGCATGGTTCCAGATGGGCAACTGGAACTTCCAGGAGGGCAAATAGTTTATCCAAGATTATAATGAATTGTACAAGAAGGAGCCTGAACTAGACCTTAGTCCTTTCCCCAATATTTTGCCCTTAATATTCTTTGAATTTCACTATTTGTAGCACTAAAGAATCCCCAAATGCTTCCCTAAGAGTCATATATTTCTTCTTCTAGCTTCTCTTTGAGGCCAGAAGTGAGCCTACAAGTAGGAAAACTGGGTTTGATGAGTGCCTCCACATGTTTCTGTTGTTCATTTGCTGTTCTCCTTCCCTTTGGCTTTGTGATTTTGTTGGTATAGGAGAGTACTAGGGTTTTCAGTCCCACAAGATATAGCCTAAAGGATGAGGTTCTTAGACAAAGAGAAAGATAAATTTGAAAGAGTTGGTTTCTATGGCCAAGTGCTGGCTTTTGGTTAATTTTATCTTAAAGATCATTTGTCTTGCTAGGTAAGGGATATTTTAATGAAATAATCAAGTATGACAGGAATCCCCTGATGTTAGCACTGAAGTTAGGTACTTCCCAGAGTGTGTAGTCCATCACACTTAGAGCCATGGGCTATGTCTGAACAGAGGTTCTAGGTTATATCCATACGTAGTCTTTGGTTGGAGAATCAGTCTCAGAAAATGATGGATTTTATTGAAACATTTTCATACATGTATGTAATATACCTCAGAAACCAGATTCTTAACCACTATACTGTATGGCCTCTTGCCCATTGCAAATTACTTCAGAATTTTGGTTTATTTTATTTACTTGCCTGCCATCTGCTATGGTCTAAAAATATAAACACACACCCACACATACCCTCCAATAATTTATTATATTGAAATGCAATCATCAATGTGATAATAATAATTTTAGTCTTCATGAAGTGACAAAGCACCTTTATTTTTTAAAAGGGGGGGTTTGAAGTGGTGAGTTCATCCCCTTCTATCCCTTCTTCCATGTGAGAACAAGGAATACATTCTTTCTGGAGGATGAAGAAGCAAAGCACTGTCTTGCATAAAAAGATTCCCAGACTCCAAGCCTGCTAGCACCTTCATCTTGGACGTCCAACCTTAGAACTCCATAAAATAATTTTCTGCTACTTATGTATAACCCCATTCTCAGGCATTAAAGCAATGAACTGGATGAAGACAGTTTTACCCAGAGACACTAAAGATTGGTATACTGATTATAATATATCTAGACCCTCAGAACTGAACTGGATGCTTGGACTGACCATATTCATGCAGGTATGAAGGCTTGGTACAGTCTCTAGCTAGCAACTTCATTATGAGAAGCTTGCCTCTCACCTTTCTGTATCATACAGTCTTAAAAAGTTAATAAAAAAATCTATCATTTTGTGCAATGAATATCCACTAATTGAAATTGTGTATTAAAAAATGGTGAAGCACAAGATTCCATTTTCTCAGGTGAATTTTCGGATTTTAAACATGTTATTTTTTCACCCCAGACCAGGTACCATCACTCTGCAGGCACCTTCAGAAGCCAATAGAAGGTTATGGATGGAAGCCATGGATGGGAAAGAACCAGTAAGTTACCCTACATTGGAGAAGGTGGGGGCCAGTGTGTGCAGTGGGAACCTCAACAGTATAGGTCAGTGTACAAGTGCCCTCTAGTGGTACCAGTGGAGAAGTGGTCATAGGTTCTTCAGCCGATTCTAAATCTTAGAACTAGAAGGAATTGTTACCTTTTCAACTCTTATTTAATCCACCTTGAGTTTCAGATGTGAGGAACTTCTCTAGTCCTTGCCTAAGATGGCCTCCAGAGAAGGCACTAAAGCTCCCTGCTGCAGTATTAGACTCTGTAGCTATTCCTGCAAGTTAGGAATGAAAAGTAATCCTTTTTCATATTATAAAATTGATTTGCCCTTAGAGAAGCGTGGAAAAATATTTGTCATGGATGTAAGTAAAGTCCATATAGCTTTCCTCTGAAATGATTCATCACTTGCACCACAAACTCAGCCTTTTCTCTTTCATAACTCAGCTGGGGGAGGAGATAGAGTTGCTGTCCCCTATCCCAGAAGGTTCCATTTAGGTCATTGTTAGGCAGTAAAAAGAAAAATCCTTTAGAAGAGTCAAATAGTACTATATATAGAACAATTAAAGCAAAAATCATTGGAAAGCATTGTCTTCTCAACATTTTTCTAGTAGTTTCTTTTCCTGGCATATGACAGAACATGAATTTTGTGGTATTTCCACTACAAATGCCTCGTCCTGGTTTTGCTGTTACATGGCAATGACTTAAGCAAGTTATTTTGCTGTCTGTCACTCAACTTTCTTCTTCTTCTTCTTCTTCTTCTTCTTCTTCTTCTTCTTCTTCTT
>NW_026594011.1:0-5664 GCF_907164565.1 Psammomys obesus | reverse complement strand
GGGAAGCGGGGTCTCCCCATCTAGAGAGGCTCAACGGGAGTCTTTCATTTGGAGGTTCCACCGAGATTTGAGACCCCCGCCCAGGGACCACCGACCCAAATTCGGGAGGTAAGATTGCCGGCAGAACTTGTTTGTCTGTGTGTCAGTTGGTTTCTGTCTTAAGTGTTTGCATCCGACTCTGAGGCTTGGCCAAGTCATCCGTATTAGGGCGGAAGCCAGAAGGAGCCGACGGGCTCGGACTTCCCTTCCGCACCCCTGGGAGCCGTCTCAGGGGGTCTGGGGAGCTAAGTTTTGGCTCCGGTTTGTTGTGAGGGTTCGAGTCCCTCTTCTGGTAGGGAGCCGATTTTTCAGCTCCCATCTGTTTGGAGGCACGAGCCGACCCGGACCTTTTGGGGCTACGCCCCTGTCCGAGGGCTATATGTCTCTTCTGGGAGACGAGGGATCCGGACCCTCTTCGCAGTCTCCATCTGAAGTTTTGTTTTCGGTTTGGCGCCAGAATCGTGTCGCGCGCTGTGTTTGTGTCACTGTCTATTGTTCGTCGGGTTTGTGTTCGGTGTTAGTCTCTCTGAAACCATGAGAGACGTCCCCCAACTTCATCAGTATCCGGAGGTGGTCTAGAACCACCCACCACTCGGGCTTCTGTGGCAGAGGAGCCAGAGTGGGAATCTGAAGGTCTGTTTTTACAGTACCTTACCCAGAAAGGGACTTGGGCCTGGGTGCTCGTCCTGGAGGAATTTCTGTAAGGCCTCAGTTTTGGTCCCGGGAAATTTGGCCAGCTGTTGGGTGTTTTTTTGTCTCAATGTCTCTGTGCAGCATTTGCTCGTGTTTACCTTCTGTTTTCTGTTCTGAAAGGCCTCACAAAACTTGTTTAAAATGTGTGCCTATGTGTTCATTAGATCTATGAATGCATATGTATAGTGTATCACGTGGTATGTAAAGTGCCTCAGTGCCTCGCCGCCATCTTGCCTTTGCCATGTGGGTTGTGGTGTGACCTCCATCTTGGTGTGGATAAAAAAAAAAAAAAAAAAAAAAACCTTGGTCAAATAATTCTCATTTCCTTCTAGGTTAAAGGGATAAGTTGTTTTAGATTGATATTGGTTTTAAAAATTACATTGTTTACACTGGTAAATGCTGGTTGTAAAATCTGGTTTTGACTTTTAAAGACTATGGTTATAACTTATGACTTCTCTCCTACAAAAGGGGTACTTTATTTTGATATTACAAAAACGGGTTTTAAAAAAATTGCTTAAATGTTTAAGGCTATAAAATATTTAAAGTTTATCAGGCATTTGGGTATGACAATGATCTTGGGTAATCTGACAAAATTTAAAAGTTTCTCGATCCTTTGGGGAAGAATAAAAATACTTTGATATTTATTTTATCAATTTTATTAAATAAAACCCAGCCGTATGGTTTGTGCTAATTGAACAAAATTGCAGTTTTTAGAATGTATCTTATGGAGAGCTGTTTGTTTGTTAAGCTGTTTTGTTTATGGAAAAACATGTTACAACCCTTCAAAAAAAAAAAAAAAAAGAAGTTTCAACAAGTTCCTTAAAGCTTGTTCTAAGTTCCTTAGAGTTTATGTGACCTTGGACCATCTTGTCTGCTACAGGGAAGTAATTTTAGAGAAAAAATTTGGCAGTTTCAGAACTCCTTTGTAGTAATGAAACTTGTTTTTGCTTTGCCTATAAAAAGCAAATTGTGGACGCAGGGCTCCAGCAGGATCATGTTAGGATAAAAAAAGATTTTGATGAGAGTTTGTAGGTTGTCTAAAAAGCAAGAGAGAGAGAAAAAAAAGTAAGAATGTCTGGTTAAGCCAGAAAAAGAAAGCTAGGAACCTAAAGGTATATAGGATGTTGCAAAAGGTTAGTGGACATATTATAAAAAGCCAGAGAGTTAATATGATTTAAAAAAAAAACAACTGTATTTTAAATATGTTATAGTTCATTTAAAAGGCTGGTGATTCCTCATTACAAAATGTTTTCTTATGCTCTTTTAGGGGGGAAAAAATTCTGGCTGATAGGTTTGGTATGGCTAGAATAATTCATACAGTTTAAAATTGTTCTGTACTGTAATGTTATGCAGTTGGTTCTAAAACTTATTTAATCACTAAGTTAAAAATGTTGGCTGTGGGAGATTGTAAATGCTCCACAATGTTTGCTGTATTATCATCAGCACCTAATGGCTATGTTTGGTATTGTCAGTCGCAGCCTGTGGTAGCCTAACACGTGGCTAGCCGCCATGATCTTCAGGGATAGAGAGCACGTGAAGCTGTATTTTTGCTGCCATATCTGTTTAGGGCTTCCAGCTGAGTTCAGTTACACGTGGTCAGCCGCCACGCTAGTCCAGAGAGAAAGAGGGTGGAGCCATGAGTTTGTGATCATTTTTGTTCAGGTATCTCAGTTATGTTCAGTCATCTGATTAGTGCTAAATGCAAAGCTTTTTACTGTTCAATTTTAATGCAAGTGGTAGGAGCAGCAAGATTTGCTAGGCTCTCTATGAACTGTATCTGATTAAAAGATTTGCTATGATTTTAGTTCAGAAAGAGCAGATTTAAAGTTATACTAACAATTGCAGTTGGTTATACCTAGTGTCTTTGTTTAGTTTTTCTCTTACACAGTTTAGAACAGATAATAAAGATAGACAAGAAATAACTCAGATATGCTGGCCCTCAAGCTTGTCAGAGATCTGATGAATATGGCATTTTAACTGTGTGAGCTTATTGTGACAGAAAGTCCCGAAATCCTGGCAGTAGCTCCCCCCCAGGTCTCCAAGAAGATTTGGGCACAACGACAGATGACTGCGACTCTGGATTGTGGTATGCTAACCACTGGGCAATATTGCCTCAACTGGCCCACTGCTAGGGCCCAGCCTAAGCTGTGGACAAAGCCGGGGACATCTGAAGAGCCATTGTCTCACATTGTGAGAGGCAAGGTGAGGTCAATCTCTTCTGTTCCTCTTTCCACAGAAGCAGTAAAAGCAGTCTCTCACCTTCTGTGCCTGGCTGGACAGCCTCTGTTCAGGATGCCATGAGAGACAAGAGCGAAGGACACTGCCTAGGTGATGGACTAAGTAGTCACCTCTGTCATTTTGATTGACACATAGATTGGTATATTTATTTAGCTTATAATTTATCCTTCTCAGGTCTCTGAACACCTTGATGGCTATGCTAAGCTTACGGTAGCTTTGCAGCTAGAGAGAAGACAATTAAATCCACTGTTAGTTCATTAGCTAGAACTACTAGGTACTAGATCTCTTACTTAAAAAGAAAAAAAACAGGTTTGCCTTGCTCACAGAATTCATGTTAGTTATCTGTGTCCTAAGACATATAGCTAGATTAAAAAAAATACGGAGCCTATGTAGAGTCTGAGGATATAGGAGTTTAGGTTGTAAAAATCTAGAGTGTTGTTATTTAGTCTGAAAAAATGTTTCAGGGTTGATAAATACAAAAAAAATTAGAGTGTCTAAGTTAATGTTTTAAGATATATAATTATAAGTTATAATAATATAAAAATAATTTAAAACATGTTAAAAATGAGAGATACTTTAGATCTCTCCCCCCTCTTTGCTACTGTTGTGCTTATGTTATGAGATTTCAGAAGTTCAGAGTTTTGACATTAATCAATAGAGTTCCTGATAAGTTGATGGAGCACTGACTGCTTAGTATTCAGTTACCAGGTTGAGATTTTAATTTCCTTTGGTTGGCTTCTGGAGATAGACTTAAAGGTACTTCTCATCATGTTAAAAACATCTGTTTAATGTGTATATCTGACCCAAAAGTCATAGCTTTTAGTATATCTGCCATTTCTGGGGTAGATTTTGACACAGGAATAGCTTAAACCTATTCCTTCTAGTTACTTTATAAAAAAAAAAAAAATTTAAACATCCAGGGTCTAACACTGGACACACTTAAGTTGTGTATAAAGGTTATAAAACAAACAGCTGATACTTATTCAGTGGGATGCAGTTTTACCTGTTACTCTCAAAATGTTCAATTTGCTGATATGTTACTTTTCTGAGTTTTTAAAATTATATATTTCCTTTTGTGTACTAAAAAAATGCATATGAGTTTCAAGATGTGACCTAGATCTGGCATAGCTCAAAAGGATCGCAGATGAGATTTTCCCTGATCTTTCCCATTTAATAGATAAATTTTAACTTCTGTCTCCAGTCTGAATTTGTCTCAGCAGATTTTCACCTGTTTAACTCTGTTCCGGGATCAGCTGTAGACTGCAAGCTGAGATCTGGACTTCCTGGAAACTGACCTGATTGCTCCCTGCCTCTTCGGGTGGATCAACTAACCAGATGCTTGGGACTGCCCTATTTATTGCCCAGCCTTTGACTGGCATTTCAGCCTCCCTAGCTCCTGATGCCTACGGTCCAACGGTCAGCATCGAAGAAGCTCCAGAAGACGGATCTTCGCCCAAATCCCCCCTAGCAGGCTGAAATGCTAAGTCAAAAGTGGCTCCCTGGCATTAGCTATTATCTTAAACATCTGCTTAGCTGAAATAAAAACTAATATTACAGCAACTGGGCTAAAAGCCTAGAGAGACCCTAAAAAATAATAATAATAATAACCCCCCCCTTTCTCTAGGGACCCCTCTAGACTCACTGCTTTAATCAAGTCCATTTTAGTACTGGGTGGTCCTCCTCCCACTGGCCCTATACCGGGCCCGGAACACCCTGGGCCCCCATGGACTCACTCCTTTCGAGATCCTATATGGAGCCCCACCACCGGTCGTTAATTTCTTTGATCCCTATATAGCCTCCTTTGCTGACAGCCCCTCTCTAAAAGCTCATTTGCAGGAAATGCAGATTGTCCAGAAAAAAGTCTAAAAACCCATCGCCGCTGCATACCAGGAACAGCTAAACCGACCGGTGGTGCCGCATCCGTTCCAGATCGGAGACACAGTTTGGGTCCGCCGACCTCAAACCAAGAACTTAGAACCCCGCTGGAAAGGACCATATACTGTGTTGCTGACAACCCCGAAGGCACTCAAGGTCAACGGTATCGCAGCGTGGGTGCACGCCTCCCATGCCAAGGCGGCTCATCGCGACGCAAAGCAAGATCAGACTCCAGCGTCCTCATGGAAACTCCATCGCACCCAAAATCCACTAAAGATAAGACTGACTCGGGGGGGGGCCCTAATAGGTTTATAAGTAGTCTTGCAGAACAAAAGGGGGCTAGATATCCTCCTCTTACAAGAAAGAGGACTGTGTGCAGCTTTAAAAGGATAAACGTTGCTTTTATGCTGACCATACTGGATTGATAAGGGATAATATGGCTAAACTCAGAGAAAGACTCAGACAGAGACAGCAATTCTTTGAGTCAGGACAGAGCTGGTACGAGAGATGGTTTAGTCGGTCCCCCTGGATTACCACCCTGACGTCCTCCATTATGGGTCCCCTAATCATAATTCTCCTGATTCTACTAGTTGGGCCTTGTATCCTAAATCTGCTAGTTCAGTTTATGAAGGACCGGCTCTCCGTCATACAGACGTTAGTGCTAACCCAGCAGTATCATCAACTCAAGCAGCTGGAGACGGAGATTGACTCTCCCTAGACCCGTAGAATGAAGGATTCCATTCTAAGCTAAAAAAAAAAAAAAATGGGGGAATGAAAGAATAAAGCCCTAGCATAATGCTGTCAACACTATTTTACAAG
>NW_026594010.1:0-7211 GCF_907164565.1 Psammomys obesus | reverse complement strand
TGTCCCGACCCGCGGGACCTAGTTATTCGTGGGGGCGAAGGGGGTCGTACCTGTAGGAGACGAGGGAGAGAGAGAAACGAGCACAAGTAGACGAATGCCTTTCAAGTGCTAACTTTATTGTTCAGTAGTGTATTTTTATAGGACAGTTCTGGCAGGGAGGGGGGGTTTCAAGGAGGAGGAAGTAATGGTGGAAAATCACTAAGACTATTGTAAGAAGTCACTTGATTCATGTGATTGTTACAGTGGAGGCTCACAAGGTTATACAGTCACTAAAAACAACGTCTGTGGTTTCGGCCATCTGTTGTTTGTCCGGCAGGGCTGTTAACCGAAAGGTATGATTCACAGACGTCTGTTGTTTGTCAGGCAGGATATGACAAATCAGAGTCTGGGGGCTTTGTCGGCTCCCGACATCTCCTCCCTTTTTATCTTTTTAGAAGCAAGGGGACTTTCAAGACTCTCAAAAAACATGTAAAGAATAATTTTGATCAGCCAATTTTTGTAGCCTATCTGGGTAACCCACATAAACAAGTCATGGAGGTTGCGTTCCCCAGAGAGATTTACGGACATCATTACCTTTGTTGATAGGTCTATGCCATCTCTGGTGCAATGGGACAAAGCCCTCAGAGTGCAAAGGCCATAGACGAGTTGAATCAACAGAAGGGAGAGGCAAGAGTCCTTACTTAAACAGGGGCACAAACGGGGTCTGAGCCTGTTGGAAGGGCGGTGCTGGACCCTTACCCGTCATTGGATTGGCCTCCTCTAGGCGAGGTCATCCTGTCTTAGGCGGGGCGAGACTTATCCACCCGTTCCGTCTCTGACTTACCAGACCACTCACTTTGTGGAACTGTAACACATTGATCCTCCCCAAAGACTTGTAGGGCAGAGAAAAATGAGGGTGTACCCAAAGGACTAAAGGGCAGCTGTTAAATCTGCCTTAGTTAACTAATGAAGAAATTTTATTTTTGGTCAGCCAATTGTGAGAGTCATAAAAGTCCAAATTTAGCTATGAGGATGGCCCCAAAACTTCCATCTCGGGGCAGGGGAGAGCAGGGAGGAAAAATCTAGGGGGCGGGAGTCTGGGGCATCAGGTGAAGGTTCCATGGCAGATTCTTCCTTCCAAGCCAGGCGGTGATAATGGACTTGAATGGGCTTGATTGCAGAATCTACCTGTCTTTTAATAAAACTTGAGAGACGATTAAAGGCCCAAGGGCCAAAGGAGAGGAGTAGAAACAGACCCATAAGGGGGCCCAAAAGACTGGGAAGAAGAGTGGAAAGCCAAGGAGAGGTGGCAAACCAATTTTGGTACCAAGACTCCTGCTGTTCTCGAGCCTTTTTACGCTCTTCCAGGTTCTTTTTGACCTTATCTAAGCTGTTTTGTACCAATCCAGTCTTATCAGAATAAAAACAGCATTCCTCTTTAAGGGCGGCACAAAGGCCTCCCTCTTTTAGAAAAACTAGGTCAAGACCTCGCCGGTTTTGAAGAACTACCTCGGAAAGGGAAGCCACAGAGTCTTTAAGATTTTGTACTCCTTCTCGGAGCTCACTTAAATCTTTATCAATGGTTGCTTGAAGCTGAGAAAAATGTTGTTGAGAAGTGACCATGGAAGCAATACCGGTTCCAGCCCCTACGGCACTTAAGCCCAAAAGTACAGTAAGAGTAATGGCCGTTAGAGGTTCTCTTTTTTGAATAGAAATACCACCATCATAAAAGGACAGAAAGCTGTCGGAATCATGAATAAAAAACCGGGGAAGAATAACAACGATAATACAGTAGTCTCTTTTTTCTAAAAAAATCCTTATTAGTAATAAAGGAAGTAAGTCCAGTAGAACAAGCAAAATAAGTATTATTGGGAGCCTTAGTGAATAAGAATGTTTGATTGATAATAGATGTCTGGTTGCAGATCATCTGTAATGGTCGTGGGGGAATCATATTAGGTCCCAGGAGGCAATGGCCAAAACCCGAGACTGAGCTAAGAGTAAGGCCTCCCTCAGGGGAAGCATGCCAAAGCAGAGACTTAGAGTCATTGGTGAGGATGGGATCACCCATTATTGCTATGCCTTCATAAAATGGAGGAGTGGGAGAAAAGCAGATCCAACATTCCTCATAGGCAGGATTACTGGTGTTACGAATTGCCTCTAAAGAAGCATTAACCAAAGAAATGATGAGATCTGTGGAACTCATATGTCCCTCTGGGAGAGTAGGCTGAAAAGGAATTGCTTCAGAAGGAGGCAGCAGGGTAGAACTAGGGGTAGTAAAACTAGAAACAGCAGGGAGCTTAGGCTTTGCTGGTTGGAGGACAGGATTAGGTCCAACAGCAACAGGAGTTTTATTGGGAATGGTTTTGAGTAACTTAATTTTGAAGGTGAGCCCAATATGTGTTTTATAGGACCTGAGTCCCCATTCAAACCCCCGTCCAGTCCAAGTTTGTTGTTTGGCCTGGGAAGTAAATTGAATTAACAGGGGGTTACACCATCCTTTAGTAATAGGATCATTATTTTTACATGATAAGGGCAATGTTTGAGAATTGAGTTCGGCATAGGTAGAGGGAACACAGCCCAATGAAGGGCAAGCATAGGTAGGACTTCTTTTTGGAGGGGTGTATTTTTGTTTAACAGTAATATAATCCCAACTGGAAGTGGGCTTCCAGTAGGTATCTCCGGTAGTCTCACAGCCCCACGAAGCACAAAAATAATCATTAGCCCATCCGCATTTATAATTGAGAGATCGGTCCCTATGGGCCCCTGGACAGACATAAATACCATGCTGGTTTTGAAGAATCCTTCTATCAAGAGCATTTGAACAGCCAGGGTTGGGGGGATAATGTGGAGACTCAGGTGCTATACCTCCAAGCCGAGGCCAAAGAATCTCAGCAACACCCCAATCAGGGTGTGCTCCAAGGGCAAGGGCACAGAGATCTACTTCTAAATCGGGCCAATGGGGCTGAGTTCCGACCGAAGAACTAGAATTAACAATATCTCCGGCCTGATTTTCAATAACCCAGGTGTAATTATAAATCTGATAAGGGGAGGGGGCACTTACCGCCAGCCGGACTGCAAGCAGGAGCGAAAGAGTGGCAAGGCCGAACATCTCTCTGTAATTAAGCACAGTTAGATTTTTCCTCAGGGGTTTCCCTGGGGGGGGTCAATTAACTTTATTAATCTTTCAGGGAGCCATCTGGCATTTTGTTGCTTAGAGTCAAATACGCATGCATGTCCTTTTCCCCAAATTAATACGGGGTCCGGACCAGACCACTTATAAGTCAATGGGTCTTTCCACATTGCTTGAGCATAGGTATCCGATGTGGAAGGGTGCCAGAATCTATCAGCTGCGGTCTTGCCATTATTATCAAGAGTAAGGAAATTTAAAACAAATAAGGCATGATTTAAAAGGGTTTTGTAGTTTCCTGTTGGTGGGTATAAAATTCCTCCAGAATGTTGTAATTTTTGAAGCATATTTTTAAGGGTTTGATGTGCTCTTTCTACGATGCCCTGGCCCTGTGGGTTGTAAGGGATTCCTGTGATGTGTTTAATTTTTAATTGAGCACAAAATTGTTTAAAGTTATTACTGGTATATCCAGGGCCATTGTCTGTCTTTATGATTTTAGGTAAAGGCATTAAGGCAGAACATGCAAGAATATGACTTATAACATGTTTAGTAGCCTCTCCCGACTGGAGAGAGGCGAAAATAAATCCACTGAAGGTATCTATAGACACATGAATGTATTTTAATTTTCCAAAAGGGGAATAATGTGTAACATCCATCTGCCAGAGTTCTCCTGGTGTCAGACCTCGAGGGTTAACTCCTAGGTGAGGCTCGGGCAAGAAAATTAAGCAATTCTGGCATTAGCGGACTATCTGCCTAGCCTGTTCTCTCGTAATAGAAAACATCTGACGAAGTGTTTGGGCATTGAGATGGTGTAAGCGGTGAGCTTCCTGGGCTTGTATCAGGGGGTCAGGTTGCTCAACAGATGTCATAAAAAGGACTGACTTAGGTTGGGTGGCCTGGTCTACCAAGTCATTTCCCTCACTCAGGGGTCCCGGAAGGCCAGAGTGAGCTCGAATGTGTCCAATAAAAAAAGGTTCTGAGCGTCTTAGTATTAAAGCCTGTAATTTGGAAAAAAGAGGAGAAGCATTGGTAGAGGGCCTAATGTAAGGGACAGTTTCAAGCAACGGAACAGAAGTAGCAACATAAGCACTATCAGTGTAAAGATTAAAAGCTTGGTCTGCAAGAGTCTCGAAGACTTTTATGACTGCAACCAGCTCCACCAGTTGAGCGGACGAGAGATCTGTCTGAGACTGAAAAATCTGCCCCTGAATACTAAAAGCAGCAATTCCTGAAGAGGAGCCATCAGTAAAAACCAATGCAGCTCCAGGAATGGGAGAAGTCTTGGTTCGTGTTGGAAAAAAGACAGATTGTCTATGCAAAAACTGAATAAGTTTATCAGCGGGATAATGATTATCAAGTTGTCCCTGAAAGGAAATGCTATTAACAGCCCAATCATCCGAAGTCTGAATCAACCACTGTACTTGAGAGGAATTATATGGTGTACAGACGATATCTGGGTCCTTTCCAAAAAGTTTGAGAGATGCCTCCCTTCCTAATTTGAAGATTTGAGCAACCAATGAGGGATATGTGGGAAGTATTTTAGAGGGGGACGCTGGGAGATGAATCCAGAACAAGGGCTTAGTTTGCCATAAAAGTCCAGTAGGAATAAAGGCTGTGGGGAGAATCAATAGCCAAAGCGACAGGTCTGGGGAAAAATATCCAATGTTTTGATTTTGTATAGCTTTTTCGACTATGCTTAAGGACTCAATGGCATCTGGGGTGAGCTGTCGAGCGGATGCTGGGTCAGGATCCCCTCGCAAGATATCAAAAAGAGGTTTAAGTTCCCCAGTAGTAAGCTTTAAATAAGGCCTAAGCCAATTAATATCTCCCAGGAGCTTTTGGAAATCATTTAAAGTAGAAAGTGAATCTCGTCTAAGTTGTATCTTT
Source organism: Psammomys obesus (assembly GCF_907164565.1). Classification (NCBI taxonomy): domain Eukaryota; kingdom Metazoa; phylum Chordata; class Mammalia; order Rodentia; family Muridae; genus Psammomys; species Psammomys obesus. Next base: position 2,218 of record NW_026594010.1, on the reverse strand, counting down.
TGAGACAGGATATTATTGGGAAGGAGTTCAAAACCGAGAAAGAGATAGGGAGGGTGAAGCTGCACTTTCTCGGGGGCTATTTGAAGTCCCAGTTGCTGGAGTGAGATAATTAGTTTCTGTCCAATAGCCTGTAGTTCGGTAGCATCGGGTCCTGCCAATAAAATATCATCCATATAATGGATGAAATATATTTTGGGGTATTTTAGTCTAAAAGGGTCAATAGCTTGGGCAACATATTTTTGGCAAAGGGTGGGACTATTGGCCATCCCTTGGGGCAGCACTCTCCACTGGAAGCGGGGTGATGGACCGATACAGTTAACAACAGGAACGCTGAAAGCAAAGCGCTTACAGTCATCAGGATGGAGTGGAATACAAAAGAAACAATCTTTTAGATCAATGACTAATTTTGTATAGCCTTTAGGAATGGCAACCGGAGAAGGGAGTCCTGGTTGGAGTGCCCCCATTGGTACCATAGTCTTATTAATTTCTCTGAGGTCTTGGAGAAGCCTCCATTTTCCCCCTTTCTTTTGAATAACAAATATGGGTGTATTCCACGGGGAAGTGGAGGGTATAATATGTCCAGCCGAAAGCTGTTCCTGCACCAACTGCATGGCTGCTGCTAATTTTTTCTGAGGAAGGGGCCATTGGTCAACCCAGACAGGGGAGTCACTTTTCCATGTTATTTTATCTGCCTGGAGTGCAGGGGGAGCAATGGCCCTTAAGAAAAATGTGATTCATAACCAAGTCCTGTACGTGTCAATTTTGGAACAACCGAAACAGGTTTGGGTGTTCCTTGATTATTTTTTCCTAATCCTTTCCCTGGTATAAAGCCTTGTTTAAGCATTTGTTGGGTGACTACCTCTGAGGGGCTAAACATGAGAACTCCCATTTGGGAAAGAATATCTCTCCCCCAGAGATTAACAGGGAGCCCAGGGACTATAAATGGACGCACGTGTCCGTTATTTCCCTCAGGGTCCTCCCAGGTCAGCAATTGGGAACTCTGTAGGGTATTAAGAGATTGACCTATACCCTGTAGCTGAGTTAAAGTTGGCTGGGAGGGCCAAGAAGGAGGCCATGCTCTTTGAGAAATTACTGTGGAATCTGCACCTGTATCCAAAAGGCCCTCAAATATCTTTCCATTAAGTTTAAGTTTTAGAGTGGGTCGCTCTTGAGTCATCTGTTGAACCCAGAAAATGTCCGAGGATCCAGGAGTAGATGGTCCTCGAGAAGGGCCTAAAGCGGGAGCAGTTAAATCTAGGGGTAGGGGGAGCGCTTGAGCCAATCGCTGTCCCTTAGTAATTGGGAGGGGTCCCCGCGTACTGCTGGCCAAGATTTTTATTTCTCCAGTATAGTCATTATCAATTAAAGAAGGGAAGACATTGATGCCCTTTAATGTACTAGATGCCCTTCCCAAAATTAAATAATAAGTGTGTGGGGGAGGCGGCCCAAAAATTCCTGTGGAAATAATTTGTACCCCATCTTCGGGGGTTAGAATTGAGTCGGTGGAGGCACAGAGGTCCAATCCTGCGCTCCCGGGAGTGGCCCTGCGAAGGCAGGCTGTTGGTTTGGCGCTGACTGTGTTAGGGTCTGATTGTGGCATGGCTGGCTTACCCCCGAGGCCGGCATGAAGTTGACAGGCTGAGGGGTCCGGGGCTGACCCCTTGTCATGTTTCCCTGCAGGGGAGGGAGAGGATTGCCTGCGACATCCGTCTTGGAGCGACAGGCAGCAGCCCAATGTTTGCCCCGCCGGCAACGAGGACAGACAGTAGTGGGCAAGGGACGAGGAAGTCCCCCATTTTGTCCTGAGTGGGAAGAGTTTTGTTGGGGACATTGGCGTGCAAAATGTCCCGTTTGTCCACATTTAAAGCAAGAATATTTGGGACCGGGGCCTTGTGTAGCTCCCATGACCAGGCTTATAGCCTGAGACATCTTATGAGTAAAGGGGTCAACATCAGAACAGATACGAATCATTTCAGGAAGGTCCTTATCTTTATATTTGCCCCGTAGGGCTGCCTTACAGGCAGAGTTAGCATTCTCGAAAGCCAGTTGTTTAAGAAGTTTATTTTCTTTTTGTTCTATTTTGTCGGACCCCAATGATCGCTCTGCCGCCTCAAGGAGGCGCCCCACAAACTCTGAGTAGTCCTCATTATTACCTTGAATGATTTTTGTTAAAGGTGAGAGGACAGATCCCTTGACTGGAATGGCTCGCCAGGCGGCA
>NW_026594009.1:0-11049 GCF_907164565.1 Psammomys obesus | reverse complement strand
TGTGTTGTGTTATGTTATGTTATATTACTTATTATTATTTTTTTTTTTGTAGATCTAGAGGTTGATTCCCAGGCCTTGTGCATATTATGCCAATAACTCTACCACTGAGCTACATCTCCAACTTCTCTTACTGTTTGCAGCGGGATAAAAACTGTAGAGATACATTATTTACCTGGTGCCATCTTTCTGTTGATGAACGTTGATATTGGTTTTCATCTTTTTTGGGGGCACTGTTGTAAATAGTGCTGCCATGAAACTTCTTGGGTGAACTTTTTGGTTTGGGCACTTTCAGGTCCCTGGGCCTTAGGTTACCTGTGGTTGTGGCAATTCCACGTTTAATTTACCGAGGAACCACCTGTCCCCTAGCAGCTGCACTGTTTTATCTTTGTAAGGTGACACTGTCAACCCAGTTTCCTAGGTGCAGGTCTCTGAGTTGGGGGGATAAGAAAGACTTAGGAGCCATTGGTTGTAGAGTCAGCTCCATGTGACTCATTGAACCGTTGAGGGCCCTGGCCCAGCTTTGTTGTATGTATTAGCTAACACTGCAGGCTGGAGCCAGACGAATGGCAGGGAAAGGAGGGCCATGCCAGCTCTTTTAGGGGTCAGGATGAGGGCAAGGGAGCCATGAGTTAGGACAGCCACTCTCACGAAGCTGAAATCAGGTCGGCTGGCTTGGTTTTGCCTGGGTGTGGACGGCCAAATGCCAGGGTACCAATATTCTTCCTGCCAGCTATGGCAGCGTCTGTTACTTATTGCCTGCGCCCGCCGCTGCACTCTTAACACCCAATTAGGGAATTGCCTTCCCGCCTTTTGTTGAGACAGCACCCATAGATATGCTGTTCTGGCACCAGCAGAGGCCAGCCACGCTGCTAGCCACGTGTAGCCAACTGTTGTCAAAGCCCTGCACCGTGGCAGAAAGCCTCCTTGATGTTCTGAGCATAAACGCTTGACGGGATGAAGACCTCTGCCCCTGGCAGACCCACTTCTGAAAACGTGCTGTACTTGACGCCGTCTTTACACGCAGCGTGCTGCTGCCGGCGTTTCAGTTCCACAGTGAAATCATTAGCAGGGCCTTCACAGCTGGCAGTGCACCCACAGCGCAATCCTGCTTCCCCACGAGTGGCAAACAGATGCTACTTAGAAAGTGTATTCACAGTTCTGGCATATCGCGACCACATCCATCCACGGGTGACGGTCTGCAGGAGCCCCACCTGGATGTCGTGTAGATCAACGACATCACTTTTATTCAGTTGCGGAGACCAGCTTATTCAGCAAAGGCAACATGGAAGACGGCTCCCAGCACTCCTGGTCAGGATGGTCATCATGCGTAATGCTAATGGGTCAGCATTTGGTTACTGTTCTAGCCCACTGACATGTCAGCCCTGCCTGAGTGTGGGAGTCAGGCCCTTTAAGGAGTGGGGCATGTAGGTAGAAGAGCATGCTGTCATTCCCTGTAGGCAGAGAGTGGGGCATATCTCCTCATTCGCTGCTCCATGGACTCTGAGATGCTCTCAGTGTTTGAGAACCCAGCACAGGAGGCGTGCTGGTGCAGAGGGCTCCAGAGAGGTGATGTCCCCGTTCCTCTGCCAGGGTGTGCTTAGCATTGGCGTTTTGTCTAACACCAGCACTAGCTCCATGTATGAGCTATGATCAGCCCCCAGCTGTGTTTAAGCTCACTTAGTGTCCTCAGAGGCCTAAGTTCCAGGGGTCCAGGAGTGGAGCTTGCTGCCTCTTGTTAGTTTTCACAACATTTTCTGCATTTCTTCTGTGACTACAGTAGAAGAGAAGTGTCCCTGCAGTGGTTAAGATGGATAGGTAAGCCTCACTCTTTGAGGAAAAGTGGTTTCTTTAAGACTGTACCTAGAATTCAAGTGGTCACGTGCACATGCTTTGAGTGCTCCCACAGTTCTTCCTGTAGCCCATAGTGTGGACAATTGGCTAGGCATTGGTTCTGTGAAGTGATGGGAATGATGGTCACGCTCCGCACATGGACTCCTGCTGCTGGTGCATTGTTTAGTTTAATTCCTAGAACCATGCCTTCCCTTTAGGTTGGTATGGCATTTCCCCTAACAGAGGTGGGAACTTGTATCCAGATGCAGTAGGTACCTTCTTTCATTACTGTGGGTTGGAACACAGGTTGCCAGACTCTGCCTCGCATGGTACCAGTCTCTTGAGTTTTCAAGTCCTGTGTTTCCTCTTCCCACTCCGTATCTGGCTGGTGGTCTCTGTATGAAGGGTTTTGTGATATGTGTGATAGTCAAGCAGAGAGAATGGACCTGTTACACAAGTAATATAAGTGATGTCTTGCATCCCTCAGAGAAGGCTTATCACAGCCTAGTGACAGAGTCTAAAGTACAATTAAGTAAAATCTGTATCTTTCTTGTTAGAAAAACACATCTTTTAATTAAGTCTGTGAGAAGAACGGAAAGAAAAAAGAACTTACCCTTACCAGGTTCTGATTGCAGTTGATCCTTGTGGTTTTCTGGAAGCGCACTCTGAGCCCTGGGGGAGGACAGTAATTCCTCTGTACCTTTTGAGCACTAAAGAAGGCTCTGCAGGTTGACACTGGATGTCACCATAGCCTCTCTCTTGTACATCTTTCATTGGATGACACCATGCAGAGGAGCCTCTCCTCTCTAGCCAACAGATCTAGTGAGCAAACATTAAGAGACGGAATGAGAATAAATAAGCAAAGTTGGTAATTGTTTTTTATTTTATAACTATAATGGGATTTTCCCCCAATTTTTCTAATGCAATATGTTTTGATTAAATGTTCTTCCCTCTCCCAGCTTCTCCCAACTATATTGCATTAAAATATATTTTGACCATATTTTATCTTTCTCTTAAAAAAACAACCCACAAATGAAAATCAAAATGAACAACTAATAAGACAACAAATGCCAAAACAAACAAATGAATGAACAAACAAAATGAAACAAAAAGATGAACCCCCCCCCCCCAAATAAAAGAGAAAAAACATGTAGCCTATTTTGTGTTGACTAACTGCTCTTGGGCATGGGGCCTACTCTGAAATGTGGTTGATATACCCAGTAAAACTTCCTTTGGAAAAAAAACTGATCTTTTTGCCAGAAGCTATCAACTGCAAATATCTTCTCTCTCTCAATGCTAAGTCCTTTTCTGGCTTGAACCTGTACAGGTTTCATGTGGGCTGCCACAGTGTTTGTGAGTTCATATGTGTATCAGTCCTGTTGTATCTGAAAGATACTGTTTTCTTGGAGTTATCCATCAGCTCTGGCTCTTAACAATCTTTCTACCTACTCTTTTGCATAGATCACTGAGTTGGGCAGGGTAGAGTTGGGGGTAGGTTGATGAAAGCATCTCATTTAGGACTGAGTGCTCCAAAGCCTCTCACTCTGCACATTATCCAGTTGTGAATATGTCTTAATTCCTATCTTTCATAAGAACCTTCTTGGATAAAGGGTGAATGAGGCCACTGGTCAGTGGCTATAGTAGAATGTCATTAGGAATCATTTTATAGTCATGTTTCTTTGTAGGATTTCCCCTTGGCCATGATCTGTTTGTCCACTTTAGCAGTCAGGTGTGGGTTCTAGCTCATGGAGTGAGCCTTAAAGCCAATAAAATTTTTTTTTTTTTTGTTTTATTACTCCCATAACATCTGTGCCACTATTGCATAAGTATAGCTTGAGACAGGTCATTGTTATAGGTTGCAGGGTTTGTAGCTGGGTGATATTGATTGCCTTTCTCTGCTGATAGCATTCGGAGTACCGTCCAGCACCAGGAACAGTAGAGGTGAAACTCCTAGATGGGCTTCTTCCAGGGGACGTTAAACCTCTCTATTTTCAGTGACATAACAGGATCTTACCATCAGGTTATGGAGAACAACCAATCCATTGGCAGTAGTCTGAGATTTTGAGGCGGGGGAAGTCCCTTTGACCAATGACTCAACAAGATAGGACCTATTCTTGGCACTGAAGGCTTTACATGGCATAAGCTGTCTGGTTGGAACGCTGTCTCCCCTATTAAATGGTGACTCTGGTTAGCTTCTGCATACGTAGCAAGCTTCTGAATAATTTTTCAGAAGGCCTTCAGGGTTAGTTGTTCCCGCTCGTATTCCCTCCTTTACCCTGCTCTCCCTTCCCTCTCCTTATTTAATTCTCTTAGTCTAGTTTCCTCTGTATTCTTCCATAAAACTATACTTTATTTTCCCTTCCTCAGGAGATCCTTTCCCTTGACTCCCTAGTCCCTTACTGGTACCTAACCTCACTGGTTATTCAGATTATAGCACACATATCAAAAGCCTAAAAGTTAACATTGTGGGTTTTTTTTTCCCCCGCTTCATTGAGACTTGCCATTGTTGTAACTGTTTTGTTTTCAAACTATTATAATTGTTCTTTGGTGTTCCTACCCCTTCTCTTTAGACTGCCATCTTGTGAGTTTTAATCTGTTTGTTGAGGTTTTGTTTTCTGAAGCACAATACCAGACTGTTGACTAAAACCAAATCATTTTATTTTGTACATATTTCTGAGCATATGTTCTTCTACTTTCTGTTTCTTTCTCTCTCCCTCTCTTCCTCCCTCCCTCCCTATGTTTCTCCCTCCATCTATGTGGCAGGTTGTGCTCATGGCTTCTGTCGTTTTTCCCTAAAGGAGGAGTCAATTTGGATCTCAGTTTTGTCTCAATGTTTGTGTGGACATTTTAGATAGGCACTCTCAAGTTCTATCGAGATCTCTTTTATAGGACTTGAGACATGCAGGCTTTTTAGTTGGGTTGTGTCCCATAACTGCTCCCCACCCTGGGGAGCAGCAGCTACAGAAGGGTGTTATGAAGAAGAGGCTATATGATCTCTGGCTCCTATGAACTAGTATTCTCTGTTGGGACCAGTATTCTGTCTTTTACGTGCCATTCCAGCATCTCTCATGTCTATTACCTAATGGCATATGCCTTTCAAGAAATGCCAGAGAGTCCTCAAGACTCTCACCATTGACATCTTAGGGTTAGAGGTTGAAGGACCAAGTGATTGGTTTGCCTGATTTTTAAAATTTTAAATCAGTAGAAATTTGGATGCTTTCCCCTAAGATCAGGACTTTTCTGTTCATTATTGTTCTGGAGATGCTAGGAAGTTCAATATGGTGAACATAGAAATAAGAGGCTTTGGAATTGGAAAAGAAGAAGCAACCCTGCCTTTATGTTCAGCTAACATGCAGTTGCTATATAGCATCCAAAACAAAGTAGCTACCACTAAGAAGAAGTTTAGCAGGGCTAGAGGATACAAGATCAATCTATAACAGTCAAGTGTCTGTCTCTATTCTAGTCACAAACTAAGGGTCACATAAATGGCCCTACTTAAACTCTCTGGGACACTAAATAAAACCAAAACTGGTAAATTTGTAAAAGTGGTTTTTTTTGTTTTGTTTTGTTTTTAGCTGAAAATACTTTTTCCATACAGTATATTCTGATTACAGTTCCCCCGGTTTCTTCCCAGATCCCCCTCACTTAATCAACCAACTCTATCTTCTTTCTCTTTAGAAAAAAGACAAACACACCAGAATTAAAATAAAAACAAAAAGGCACAGAAAACACACATACTCTATAAAAACACAAAATCAGAAATTATAATATACAAGCAAAAGATTCAGGATGCCATGCAGTCATAGGACAGGTCAAAGGCAGGATCCAACCTTACAAAACCTCATAAGGCAGCATTGCTGCAGAGGAGGATCAACTAATCAGGGTGTAGGTATGGAGGTGTGATAATACACACACACATACACGCACACACGATGAAGAAAGCACCAAATATATAGAACAAGTGAAATATATTGTAAGCTTCGGGAGAGAAACACCAAGTCACCTAAAAGCCGACTCTCAGAATGACATCCAATTTCTTGTCTTAAAGAGAAAGTAGAAGAATTGTTGCTGTATTCAATCAAGGACAACAATAACATTTTTAGAAGTACAAATGAACATGCAAGAAGATATTTGGGATACAATGAAAACACCAAATTTACAAATTGTGGACATAAAAGAACTGCTTGCCAAAGGCATAAAACATTTTCAATACAATCATAGCAGAGCATTTCTTAAAATTTTCAGCAAAAGAAAGGCCCATCCAAGTACATGCGACACAGAATACAAAACAGACAAGACCAGAAAAGCTCCCAGGTCATAAAGTTCATTCACTAAGTAGGGTCATCAAGACGCCTCACCATGGAAAAGCATCATGAGAAGCCTATCATCCTGAGTGTGAGACCTGAGACCCATGTGCTAGAAGGAGTAAACCTACCCTGTGTTCACTAACCGACCCAAGACACCCCGACATGTACTTGTACACGCACAAACATAATTTAAAAAACACTCACTACACAGGAAAAAGTGTATGGGGGAGCCAAAGAGAGAACACCAGGTCACATAGAAACACGGACTCATCAGAATAACATCTGATTTTTCACTGGAAACTTTAAAAGGCAGACGGGTACCGAAAATACATTTCAAGTTCTGAAAAACCGAAACTACAACCCAAATTACTGTATCCAGCAAAACCGTTGTAAATAATGGAGAGGAAAAAGTTTTACGATAAAAGCAGGCTAAAGGAATTTATAACTAAGCCTTCTTTGCAGAGGATACTTGAAGAAATTCTTCACTTGAAGAGAATGATAATCACATTGATGAGGCTTAAGGGCAGAGGAATATTCTAGAACAGTAAACAAATGAGGTTTGTGAAAACATGCAATACTACAAAATCAGATGACCAGAATCAATACCCATTTTTCTGTAGTAATTCTGAATATTAATTGTCCTGATTCCCAATCCGAAGTTACAAACTTGCCGTTCTGGCTTCACTTCCCCACCCACTGGGGGGATGAACCTTATAACCCCTTGGATCCTGAGAGGGAAATCGAAGCAGGAACAGCCAGGAATGAAGAGAACCCAGGCAGCACAGACTCTTGGGAGGCAGCTTCCGTGAGACAGTTCATTTAATTGAGGGAACAAAGGCTTTTGTAAAACTTTGTGAGGAGAGTAGGGGCTATTGAGGTAAGCTTGCGTCTTTGGCTGGGCCAGGATGCTAGGGATACCTCATTTGCATAAGGAGGAATTCCAGGTGCTGCTGGGTGAGACCTTGTTAGGGGAGAGGAAGTTTAACCTTATTCAATATGACACTGTAAGTCTTAGCTGAAGCAATAGGACCAGAGAAGCAAATAAAAGGGATACAAATAGGTAACAAAATAAAAATAATCCCTGTTTGCAGGTAGTATGATCCCATACATAAGAAACCCTAAGGAATCTACCAGAAAATGCTTAAAAACTGATTAAAAAAAAAAAACCTTCAGTAGAGTGTCAGGATATAAAATAAATACAGAAGCCAACCTTCCTATATATGAAAGACAAACATTGAAAGAAATCAAGGAAACAGCCCCACTTACAATAACATAAAAACAAACAAAAAGCCAAAACACCAACAATAACCACCACCACCACCACCACCACCACCACCAAACACAGCAACTCTATAATATGCCAACCTAGGAAGTAAAAGATTTCTGAAATGAATACCTTAATACACTGAAGAAGGAAATTGAGAAATACATTAGAATACCATGTTTATGGATTGGAAGAATTAATACTGTAAGAATGGCTGTCCTATTAAACACAATCTACAGATTCAATGCAGACATCATTAATATTTCTATGCACAGCCTACAGAGTAAGTTCCAGGACAGCCAGGGATACACAGTAAAACCCTGTCTCAAACAAACAAAAATCAACCAACAAACCAAACCAAACAAAACTTCATCTGGAAACAAAAGATCTTATTTGGAAACAAAAGTCCTAGTTTGGCTTCTGGTGGGTGATGAACGCCATGACCAAAAGCAACTTGAGGAGGAAAAGCTTTATTTTGTCTTATGCTTTCTAGGCCTTCATCAGGGGAAGCCAAGGCTGGAACTTGAAGCAGAGACCACAGAGAAGTGATGTGCACTGGATTGCTCCTAGGCTCATGATCAGACCTTTCTTATAGAGCTCAAGCCTACCTGCCTAGGAAGGGTACCATCCAAGAGTGGGCTGGGCCCCCCTTCATCAGTGAGCAATGAAGAAGATATACTCCATCGACATGCCACAGGGCAGTCTGATGGAGGGAATATTTCAATTGAGATCCCTTCTTTCTGTGTTTGTTGTTAGCTGAAGCTAACGATGACATCCTGACTTGCCAAAGCAATCCTGAGCAAAAAGAATGTGATGTATCTTGGATGTATCACTGTATTTGATTTCAAATTATACTACAGAGCCATGGTAATAAAAAAACAGCATATTATTGGCACCAGAAACAAGCATTTAGATCAAGACAAAAAAAAAAAAAAAAAAAGAGGATCCAGGATATAAGCCTATACAGCTCCAGCCACTTGGATTTTGACAGATGCCAAAAGTGCACATTGGAGAAAAGATAGCATCCTCAATAAATGGTGCTAGAGCAACTGAATATCTACCTGTAGAAGAATGAACTAGACCCTTATCTCTCACCCTTCATAAAGATCCACTTCAAATGGATTACAGATCTTAATGTCAGACCTGGAACTTTGAAGTCATTACTGGGGAAAAGAGAATAGACTTCAAAATATAGGCATATGTAGAGTTTCTGAATAGGACTCCATTTCCTCAGGAAATCAGGTCAGGGGTCAACAAACAGAATCTCATGAAATTAGAAAGCTTTGTATAGCAAAGGAAACCTTCAGTGGATGAGCAGACAACCTATAGATAGGATGGGTGGCTGTACATCTGATATGGGAGTAATATACTGGAACTCCAAAAACTAAACATAGAAACAAGCAACCCATTAAAAACAGGCTGAGGACTTGAACAGAGTTCTCAAAAGAAGAAATACGCATGGCCAATAAATAGTTTAAAAGGTGTTCAATACCATTAGCCATAAGGAAAATACAAGTTAAAAGTACTCAGATTTCTCTCATAGCAAAGCTGATTTCATCTCTGTTTGATTGGCTGTCTTCAGGAATAGAAGTAGATGGAGATTAGAAAGACGGCTCAGTGCTTAGGAATACCTGCTGCCCTTGCAGAGGTTCACAGTTTGGTTCCCAGCACCTACACAGAGGTTTATAAGTGTAAATAGTTCCAGGGGATCTGGCACCTTCCCCTGGATTCTGCAGGCAGCAGGAATCCATGCAGTAAACATACATACAAGTAGAAAAACACTCATATACATAAAGTAAAAATAATATTAAAAAAAATAGATGCTGGCAAAGGTGTGGAAAGGGGGAATCCCTGTTCCCTGTCAGTGGAGTATAAACTGGTGCAGGCAGTGTGGAAATCCGTGTGGAGACTTCTCACAAAACTCAAAATTGAACTTGCATATAACTCAGATAAAGCACTTCTGGCCATGTACCAGCAGGGCTTTATGTCCTGCCGCAGAGATTCTTGTACATCCAAGCTTATTGCTCCCATCGTAATAGCAAGGAAATGGAATCAGCCTAGATGTTCACCAACTGGTGAACGGGTAATGGAAATGTTGTACGTACACAATAGAGTTTCATTCAGTCAGAAAGAAAAAGGAAATTGCGAATTTATAGGAAAAATTGGATAGGCCTGGAAAGTGCATTAAGTGATGTAACTGAGGCTCAGGAAGATAGTGAATTTTCTCCCTCATATGTGGGTCTAGCTTTTAACCCTATATATCCGCTTTTATGTGGAAGTGAATATTGGGAGAGCCTAGGAAACTAGAAAAAAGGGCCTATGAGACAGGTACAAAGATTCTTTAAGCAGTATGTGTGGAGGAGGGTTGCACAGATCACATGTGTTATAAGTTGGAAGAGGGAATTCTGGGAGTGGACATGTGTAAGCAGGCACAGAAGCGGGGGAGATAGGAGAAGCGTAAGGGATTGAGGTGGGAGGGACATCCAAAACCAATGATGTATGAAAAAGTCATTAATCTGATGACACTTAATAGGCTAATCAGAAAGTACAAAGGGACTTGGAACGGAAGTACTGTAAGTGTGTAGACCAAGCCGCTCCTAGCAGCCGTGTGCTAATAAACAAAAATCCTAATGTGGGTGGGTTATTGTCAGGGAGGCCCCTGAAGCCCACAAAACAGTACAGGCAAATGCTGTTGGTTGAGATTCTATTGCTGAAGACACCACATGCCGTGGTCAGAGAACATGGAGCAATCAGGCTACACCTGGGCTGGGAGCTTCCTCCCTGCTTGCTAGCCCTCATAGAGGTGGAAGCTGCTAGTCAGGCTGCTGAGGGAGCACTGGCATCAATAGACTTACTCAGCTTGAACTCTGAATGCCAAGGAGGATGAGCCAACTGGTACAATAGTGGCAGGTCTGTTATACAACAACCACATGCTATTTTTTTTTTTAACTGAATTTGATGCCTGCTGTATAGGATTCATGGCTGATACTCGGAGCCTGGTCGAAAGCCTATGGCTGGGAAAGTGACAGGCCTTAGTGAGGAAGCTACTGCTGTTGTTTTACTAAATGGACCTGATGTGCCTGTTGAATCACCTAAGCAACTGTGTTTATGACCATAGATTAGGGCTGATATCAGCCTTGATCAGTGAAGCTTCGTTTTTCACAGCTAGCAGTGACTACAAAGACTCATAACCAGTCAGAGTATACGACTGAGAATAAACGACTATTGAATTCCTAGCTAGCAAGGGGGACATTCACATCATACCCTGGCTCAGAGAACATAGCAGAAGAAGGGATGGAAAGAATGTAAGATCCAGAGGAAGTTGGGTGGGGTAGCAATATGGAACATTTGATGTCTCAGCATGACATGGCTGCTACCCTTTTGAACTCATGGCACAAATCTGAACAGCACTGAGCCTACCAGTATCCTGCCATGGAAAGGAGAGGGTCTTGTGGGAGCCACGTCTGCCTGAGGCTTTATATTCAGTTAATGGTTGATGGGAGAAAAGAGAAGACATTTTTCTCAGTAGTGTAGCCACTTGTTAGGTGCCCATGTTCCTGCAAAGAACCCTAATGAAACTCACAAGATCTCCCCCCCCTCTCACACACACACACACACACACACACACACACACACACACACACACAC
>NW_026594008.1:0-25089 GCF_907164565.1 Psammomys obesus | reverse complement strand
ACACACACACACACACACACACACACACACACACACACACACACACATAGACAGACAGAAGCAGAGCGAGGGAGGGTAGAGAAGGAAAGAGAGGGAGAAAGAAGCAGAGACAGGGAGGGAAGGGAGGTGGGGGAAAGACAGAAAGAGACAGACAGACAGACAAACAGAGGACCTGAAAGTAGAAGTAGGGAGCTAATTGTGAAGAAGTTTATGGTAGAGGGGGAATAGGAGAGTGGATATATTGAAGTGCATTATAAATGGGTATGGAAAGCTATTATGAAACTTACATATTATATATTACTAATATATGCTCATAAAATATTTGTAAAAGGTATAATGGCTGTTATTCTTAGAAGACAACATTCCCTAACACCAAACAAGTGGGTACAGAATGGTGGAGGCATCCCAGGCAGGGCCTAATGGCTTCCCTTTTCTCTTTTGCCACTCTGTTCCACAAACAGTGGGCTTGGCTAACATTTAGCCAACCTTGGTACTTACAGTCCTTCAAAGATGCGTGGTTGGATTTCAGAGGTACGCTTCTGTGCCCGCTGCGGTCGCAGACTGTTTTGAAGGTGACTTTAATGAGTCTGGCCAGACAGAGTGGGTACTGGGTGCAGCTGTAGTAGTGGCAAGCAGGAGGCCAAGTGAAGGTGAGGCTATCCAGTAAAGACTTGTTATGGGAAATGGCCGGGGGCAGCACGTCAGGGTTTACTGTGTCTCTTTCTTGGGGTGTATGGTGAGCCATACAGGACAGTGTCTGATAGTTGCTGGTGGACACCATACCTAATTTCTGTGAGCTTCCTGAACTGAGGAGGGACTGGAAGGGGGTCAGATGGGATGTGGTCTGTGTACCTTCATATTTTTGGCCTTGCCCGGTTCCTCAGGTAACGTGACGCTTCTCCCTTGCTTTTTGGTAGATGGACAGTGTCTCCTCCGGGAGCAGGTGGGCTGGCAGGACAGGCGTCCCCAGGCCGGGAGAAGGAGGCGCTCCCAGGTACTCTCGTCCACCCCTGCTGGTGACTTGCCCACCCTGTCCTGTTCCAGACAATGGCCACCTGTGACCCTGCCTGCCTTGACCTGCTTTGCCCACCTGTGCCCACCTGTGCCTGCCTGTGCCTGACCTCCGCCCAGAACTCCCACCCATTCCCACCCCAACTTAGGACTGGTCCCGACTTCCGGTTCCTGCCTTGCTTTACCACTTTCACCCAGTCCCCAGTAACCCCCTTCTGCCATGTCACATCACAGGAACTTCTCAAGAAGGAACTGTTAAGAGCCTGTCAGTGCTACCTGCTTCTCATCTGTTTATTTTTGTTCAAAGGGTAATTTGTAGTGAGATGAAAACAAATGCCTCTTTCTAAGCAATGTGGCCCGGATTCCGTGATGACTGTTGCTTCTTATCCACACAGAATGTTGGTAACGCTTTATTTGCTTCCTGGTCATCTTCATCGGGTTAGGAACAGTGGAGGTAGGGAAGGTCATCGGAGGCTAGCACTGACCTAGGTGAGGCTGGAGGATCGGAGCGGCTGCAGGGTCAGCAGGTCAACAGTAACCGAAGTGGACTCTATGCCAGGCTCTGAGAAGACTTGGGACATGGGCTTTACATCTGGGAAACCTAGTGATAGAGTCAGAAGATGAAGGGAAGAATGGGGTGAAGGATGGGGTTGAGAGTAAATGGGTACATGCGTGTGTGTTAGTGTGAGTGTGCATACAAGCACACGTGCTTATGCACGTTGGTGCCGGTGCGTGTGAATGTGGGTTCACATGGGTATCGATGAGCACATACACACATGGGTGCGAGAATGAATGTCCATACATGTTTGAGTTTGCGCATGCGTGTGTAGGAAGGTGTATGCGTGTGGGTTTGCCCATGGGTGATTATGTCTGTGTAGCTTGATATGCACAAGAGTGCATGTTCTCATTTGTGTGTATGCATGGGTGTGTGTGTGTGTGTGTGTGTGTGTGCATGCATGCTCGCCAGTGTAGATGTGCACACATCTTGCCCCATTGAACAAAGGTGATAGAATAAGCTATGAATGAAGAGCAGTCGTGAAAACTTACGGTAGAGGAACGTCAGGGGCCACTGTGGCCACAGGAGAGTGAGCATGGGACAGCCTAGCTCTGAGAGGTAAGGATGGGTCCCTGCAGTGTCTTTTAGCTTGAGAATGTGGTTTAAGCAGAAGAGATACCTGAGCTGGTGGTTTGTTACAGAGACCCTGTGGCTTCTGGGTAGGATAGACTCTCAAGTGACCCAGGGTGTGAGAAGAGACCACTTGGAAGATTCTGGCTGGGCGCAGGTGGAAAGCAGTGTTGGGTAGATCCTTGTGACTAGAACAGTGGGCCTGTTCCTTTATCTGTGCAGTGTATTTGGTTGTTCTTTTTCCTCAGGTGTGAAGTCCACTCTAGATGGCCATCTTTGGGGACACACCACCAACCGCCCATGTGGTCACTGGTGAATCTGTCCCAAACCTCACCAGAGCCTGGCACAAAGCCCTTGTTTGGCTACTGTTGACTTACTGACTTATGGGTAGCAGCATAAGGCTTTTCATCACCTCAGTGTGAGGCGGGTCCTCTGAACAGTTAGAAGGATGTCTGAGACAAAGACTTGAATAACCACCAGGCTCTAGGTGAGTAACAGGAAGGCTGTCAGCACTGATGCAAAAGCTGAGGGGAGACTTTCAGCCCGAGAAGCATCTGGCATCCAGAGAAGACAGGAAATGTGGACTTGTGGTTGGTTGGCAAATCCACATATGGCTAGAAACAATATGGACTATCGAGGGAGCACAGGTAAACAAGGGTCAGGCCCTTGTGTGGGTGTCCCAGCCTCTGTAGAAGAGGGGAGGCAGAAAAATAAGCAGGGATTGAGCTGGAGTAGAACTAGGGACAGGAGGAGCCATGAGGCACATAAGCTAACAGCCTTAAAGGCCAGGGATATTTCCATCCCCACTGATGAACTTTTTTAGATTCAGGGGAGCAAGAGTGAAAGTGGGGGGGGTGGTTGGAGATGTGGCTCAGTGGGTAAGAGTTCCTGCTGTTACTGAGCACCATGGTTCAGTTTCGGAGCACCCACATGGGCGCTCACAACAGCCATCTACCCCTCTAGTTCTAGGGAATTGAATGCCCCCTTCCAGCATCCGTGGGCATTTTATCCGTGTGGTACACTGGTATACGTGCAGCCTCAGCACCCACAAACATAAAATAAAATATTTCTATAAAAAAAAGAAAGACTGAAGGTGTGAGGGAGCGGTGACAGCCACGAGGGAAGCTACTTTAGAGTTTTATTACACTGGATAAAAGCAAGAGGGGAGAAAGAAGCTGAGTTTCTTTTGAAAGTGGGAGAAACAGCGATATGTATCTGAGGTGTCACACACAAGCAGGGAGAGGGAGAGGAGACAGCCATACTGTGGGTACCCGTGGGACCCAGCAAAGAAGTCCTTCCCTAAGGACTGTTGTCTGTCAGCCCAAACTGAAGCTGGAGAGGCATGAAGACAAAGGTCTCCATATGAAATTCAAGTGTGCACACCAAAAGACAGTTTTAGCTGTAAAGGATACGTTTGAAAATCTGGGATTGTGACTGGGCCAGAAAGGAGACTTACGACCTCTGGGCTATGTGGCCTGTGTGTGACTAGGCCCTGTACTTTGTAGCTTTTGTTTTTCAATGGTGCTTGTACAGTTATGTGGTCAGGGTAGGACCAGGAGAATGGCATTGTGGCAGGGGGTAGCTGTCAGTCAGTAAGAACAAGTGACAGATGGGGGCAAAGAGAGCTGACTGATCTGAGCAAGGACAGGAGAGAACCTGAGATGATGCTCACAGAAGGCAGAATGCCCCACTTGGCTTCTGTTTCGGTTGTTTTTAGTTGTAGCTTAACTGCTCTCAAAGTAGAAACAAGCAAGAAATTAAAAAACAAAACACCGCCCCCCACAACCAGCTACTTTTTCAAGTTAAAGAACAGCACTTGGTTTCCATGGTTATTGCCCTTTAGCTCCACAGCAAGTGTTAGGTAGTGACGAGGTAATTGCAGACAATGGAGAAATTGCAGGATAAGTCTTACATAAATACAGAGCAGCTACATGGTTTAGCCTCTGCTTCCTCCTTAAGTGATGTACAGTTCACTTCTGGGCCTGTGCTGCTTAGGGGAGCTGCGTCCTTGGGCCTGTGACCAGGCCAGAGCCGAGCTTCTGGCCCTCGCTTTTTCCTTGCTTTATCACATGACAGGACTCCTACTTCCTTTCTGTGCCTGGCCCTCAAGGCAAGCAGCTCTCAGCCCCACCTGGCCTTTGTGGCATCCCCCTTAGGTGAGACTGGGAAGTAGGTTCAGGCCTTATTATGTGACACTCCGGGCTGGAAGTGTCCTCAGTACTTTAGAAAGGGAGGCTTGAGACTAAAGATAGTGCTCACCAATCTTCTGGTGATGTATTACAACAGGAAGATTGCTAAGAACCATCATCTGCTGTCATCTTAATCCAGAAACCTTCAACAGAGACATGATTAAAGCAGCAGCTACATCAGGGACAGGGATGTCTGTAGTTAGGGGGACAGGCTTATAGACAAATTGACTGAAACAAATAATGTTTGTGACTGTTGTAGGAAGCATGTGTAGAGGTCACGAAGAATAAGAATTCTGATGCACTGAGGAGTCGGAGAGAAGAGGGGGCAACCTCTCCAACCTGAGGGGCTCGTCAGCAAGCTTCAGAGATGTGTATACCCAACCCACACCTTCTAGTAGACCATGGGTCTGTTCATGACATCAGAAAGTGTGTCCATCTATCTAACTCCAGAGAGGGCCTGGGGACCACTCCCTGAAGACGGAATATAGGTGTATGGGCTCTGGGACAGGGCAAGCAGATTGAGGTCTTAGTAGAACTGGAAACACAGCCAAGCCCAGCCACGCACTTGAGGAAAATGAAAAGCAGGAAAAGGAAGCGCCACACACAATAGGAAAAATGGTGAGGGAATAGGTTGATATGCATAACGCATGAGAAAAAGATTCACATAAAGTCATTGCTTCCTTTGAAGAAACAGCCAAGGACTTTGGGAAGAAGCAAACATTTAGGGTAGTAAAATATAAGAGATGGGATGGCTTGAATCACAGGATGAACAAAATGAAGGTTCACCGGTATCTTAGCGTTTCTGCTGTTTTAGTAAAACACCATGACCAAAAGCAAGTCGGGAAGAAAATGGTTTATTTCATCTTATAACTCTCGGGTCGCGCTTCGTCACTGAGGGAAGTCAGGGTAGAAAGGAGTTCAAGACAGAAACCTGGAGGCAGAAGGCAGCTCTGGTCACTGGCTTGCTCCCCATGACTTGTTCAGCCAGGTATCTGATAGCACTCAGGACCCCCATAGGAAGGGTCTTTTCTGCATCATTGCTGTGTTATTCCGTGGATGAATGTTGATTCCAGCGGTGCCCCCAGTCTTGGGCTGTGGAAATACAATGTGCACTAAACAGTGTACTTTGATGTGACATTAAAGATGACCAGGGCCTAGTAGGCCAGGCAGGAGACTGACCCCAGACAGATCTAGAGCTAGCACATGGGGGTAGGAACAAGCTTGGAGTCTGGGCACTGGCTTAATGAGTAGGACCAGGTTTCCACACACTGAATCTTTCAGACTAGGCTAAAATCAGGGACCGGTGGTGTTTATTTGTTGCAACAGCTACCCTGAAGACTCCTGTTGACCCTAGTGCCCAGGGAGAGTAGAAGGGTAACAGTGAGTTCGTGTAATAGTCACAAAGACTTGTCCGTGGTGAAGTAGAGGATAGATTCTGTCTTAGAAATTAGGCTGGTAAGATGGCTCAGTAGATGTTCTGGCTAGTTTGCCATTTCAGGAACGCCAGCCGAGAAATAACCTCCATCAGATTGGCCTATGGGAAAATCTCATCTCTTCTTCACAGGAAAGGTGTCATGGTCACTTTTCTCAGTGCTTGACAAAAGTCCCTTTTAAACCCAACTTATGGATGGAAGGCTTTATCCAGCTTATGGTTTGAGTGGTATAGGCCATCATGGCCAGAAAAGCATGCTGATGGTAACATGAGGCAGTCAATCACATTGTGTCTATAGTCAGGAAGCAAAGAAGTGACTGCTGGTACTCAGCTTGTTCTCTCTCTCTTTCTCTCTCTCATTCGGGGCCCTAGCCCATGGGATGGTACCACGTACTTTTCACGGTAGGCCCCACCTTCTCAGTTAACCTAAATCACCCTGAGAAACACGCCCAGATACGTAGCTCCTAAGTTCTATCAAATTGATAATGAAGGTTAACAAAGGCTGTCAGATACTGCCAGCAAAGATTCTCCATGGCTTGGCTCTGTGGTGATACACAGCCCTGCGTCCTCCCCTCCCCCAGTTGTATCTGTGCTAAGGCCTCAGGCTTCCCTGCTCTGCCTTGGACACTCTTATCTTGGCACTGTGGTAGCCACATGGAGCACCAGCACTTTGGAAAGTTGGCATAGCTGCCTCAGTTTTGGCCTGTGCCCTTATGAGAACACAGGGCCTAAGGTTGTCTCCTACTAGGGGCTTGTCTCTTATAGAAAAAGCCATATGTGTAACCTTCTGGTCACATGCATGGGGGTGCAGGATGCAGTCTTTCCTCCTGAATGCCATAACCCCGTTAACCCTTCACTTCAGACAGCCCAGTCAGAAGTGAATCACTGGAGTCAGTGCCATTGTGTTAGTCATAGGATGAATCTTATTTTCTCTCTCTCTCTCTCTCTCTCTATATATATATATATATATATATATAGATAGATAGATAGATAGATAGATAGATAGATAGATAGATATGCATCTATCTATGTATATACTTGTACATATATGTATTGCCATATGATATATAAGTATAGCTATATAAAGGGGATTCATCAGAATGGCAGACAGGCTGTGGTTCAGCTAGTTCCACATTGGTTGTCTACCAATGGAAGATTCAAGAATCCAGTAGTTGTTCAATCCATGAGGCTGGATGTCTCAGCTGCTTTTCAGTGCAATCCTTCTATGCACTTCTTCTATGTCCTTATCTAGGCTTCTAGCAGAAGGTGTGGCCAAGATTATCGGTGAGTTTTCTCAGCTCAGAGGACAATGTAGAGAGCTAGGAGTGCTTGAGAATGCTATTCATTTCCCCTTTTGTCACCAGTTGAAACAAATGCCAGCATGCTCATGACGTCATTCTGGCTAGGTGATACATCTCATCCCTGCATCTGACCTTGGCTGTGTGTAGGGTGGCATCTCCCCTGCCTTGCCTGTGCATCCTGGAACCAGGAGACCGAGGGCAGAACTGGCAGGATGGCATGAAGAGGCATCAAGAAAATCTCTTTCATGCCTCCAGGGACAATAGTCCCTGACTCATTTTGCTTGAGATTGGTGTCAACCCTGTCCAGAGCAATGTGACCCACCTGATAAGCAGTAGAAGGAAGGGAGGTCTGGCAAAGATACAGTCACAGTGCCAGTGTGACAGATTCACGTGGACAAGTGACTCATCGCTGGTGTCTGGGCTTCTTCAGTGGTTATAAACTGCGGCAGGGGAGAGAGCTCGGGCTGCTGTGGGCCACCTTTTAATCGCAGAATGGGGGAACAGAAGTTAGGTTCAGAGATGTGTGAGCCACAGTGAACCATGTGCCTTTCTTTCTTCTCCCCTCCACCAGTACACTGGCATCCTGGTATCATTTGGTACTAAGATACTAAATGCATTCCCCATGCCTTTTCTCCTATTTTTACTTTAGGATCACATGAGGAAAATAAAACCTAAAATTCCCTTATCTGTGTAACATTTTGCAAATTATAGAGTACTTTACACAGCTCTGAAAGGTGCGTATTTCATGATCCCCATTTAGAATGAAGATTCAAAACTGAGAGGAATTGACTCACAGGATGAACAGTAGGAGGGTGAGTGGAAGGTTCTCTGCAGAGCAAGCCTCCAGTGGCCATTTTTGCACGTATGGGTTACTGTCTCCCAGAATGCATCTGTGCCAGGTTCTACTACTGTCTGTTGTCCCCAGATTGTAGGCCGGCTCTGTTCTCCAAGGATCTGCCCTGGCATTTCCTTCTGCTGCTCATATGCCACTGTAACCAGCAACCATTTCCTACAGATGCTGTGTTCTCTAGGATCACCAAAATCCCTCTCTGGTTACTCTTTGAGAGTTTTACATTTGTGTGCACAGCCAGTTTTCCTTTGGGGAAAGCCACATTTTAAAAGTTAATTTCTGAGAGATGGCTCAGTGGTTAAGAGCACAGGCTGCTCTTCTAGAGGACCCAGGTTCAATTCCCAACGCCAACGTGGCAGCTCACACCTGTCTGTAATTCCAGTTCCAGAGGCTATAACACCCTATACAGGCATAGATGCAGGCAAAACACCAGTGCGCATGAAATAAAAATAAATTAAAAAAATAAATAAGTAAATAAAATAAAAGTTAGTTTCTGGGAGTGCGTTCCACTTACGAATTCTTGCTTTATGATTAAGAACTGTAGGTGTTTTATTCATTGCAGTGCTCTATAAACATTGAATGTTGTGATAGTTAATAAGGCCTACCAACCCAACAGGCTCTAGAATCTCCTAGAAGACAGGTCTGTGAGGAACAGTCCTCATTAACTTTGTCTCCAGCCTTGCTTGTGAGAGATTATCTTGGTTAGTTGAGGTGGGAAGCACCATTCCCTGAGCTTGCCTCTAGACTGCATATAAAAGAAGAAAGCTGACTGAACAGTGGCAGCCAGCACACTCTGCTTCCTGACCCAGGATTCAGTGTGGCCAGCCGCCTGGCCTCCCTGCCATGCTGGACTGTACCGTGAATTATTCGCCAAAACGGGCTTTCTCCCTCGCTTAAACGCTCTGCTTTATCAGGGTAGTTGATCACAGCAACAGGAAAAGTTACTAAGGCAGATGGTGTCTTGTAGTATGTGTTATTTTACACATTTATCTCTGTCTAGAGTTTATTTTGATGATCCTGCAGTTTACGACTCAGGCTTGGAAGTGGTTCTTGCTCTGAGCATGAGGGGCAGAGGGATAGGAAAGGACTTGGGAACAGAAGGAGGCTCACTGGGGTCAGAGTGACTCTTGTTCTGAACCAGAGCCCACACACCTGTGCCAGATCACTGACCTTTCTTGGAAGAGATGCTAGAAGTTCTTTAGAGAGAGGGAAAATGATAAAGTGTAATTCAAAAAAACTAGATGAAAATTAAATTGCAGTGATAAAAATCAATGAAGTAGAAGAAAAGATTGAAAACAAAGTGACTTCTTAGAAAAGATACTCTTGTCAAGCAGAGGAGAGGTAGGTAGGTAGGTAGATAATCGAGCAGACCAGGTTCCAGTTACCATTTAGGGCACACTTAATGTGAGCTAACTTCTTCCTAAAGCTTCCAACGCCTCCTAGTAGAACCAAGGCTGGCAGTCTAGCCTTTGACATCTGGGCCTTAGGAGGACATTAAAGGTTAAAAGGTGTAAGTAGACAAAAGCTACACAAAACGCATAAAGCTAGTAGATCATTACACAAAGGTTTCGAGATACAAGATTAATATACAAAAATAAGTCAGTCCTACATACTAGTAACGAACAAGCAGAATTGAAATTAGAACACAATGCCACATTAGCAGACCCCTAATAATTAGCAGAAACATGCACATACACACACCACACACAAAATCTACATGAGGCAAACTATTAGGAAAAAACAGATAAATGAATCAAAGGAGAATTAAATAAATGGAGAGATATTCCATATTCAATATTGTGAAGATGTCACTTGTCATAACTTGATGTAGAATCACCACAGTGCAAATAAATATGCTTACTAGTTATTCCGGACATTGACCAAGTGATTCTGAGGTTTATTTGGAGAAACAACGGACCCAGAGTAGCCCAATAGAGGAAAAAGGAAAACAGCAAAATGACGTTACTGACTTTAATACTTACCATAAATTACAGTAACAGAGCTCAACAGAGATGTGCCACCAAGCCTGATGATTGGAGTGCAATCACCAGGACACATGATAATGTTAATTTTTGATTGGTTAAAAAATAGACACGTTAAAGACTGAGAAATCTCAGCTGAAAATCACATAAGTATAGTCAGCTGATCTTTGGTGAACTTAGGCAAAGACCAAAGCTGAAACAACTGGAGTCCACACGCCTCTCCCCCCAAAAGACATTAACTCCAAATAGAACACAGACCTAAATTTAAAACATAAAACTAAACTAGAAAATCCAGAAGAAAATTATGATGCCTTTTGGTTTTTCTGATTGGATGCTAAGGTACCAATTTATGGGGAAAGGAGTGGTAAATTCTGTTAAAATCTTTCTGCTTCATAGACTATGATGCTGAATATGAGAGTGAAAAAACAAGGCTGCAGATTGAGAAGTCTTACAGAAGAGACCTCTGTTACAGGACCGCTATTAGATAAAACACACAGAAAACTCCATAAATTCAGATAGTTCACCAGAAATGATGCATCTGTAGCAAATACATGATTTCCTACATCATATCTCATTAAGGAAATGTAAATTAAAATGATATCACTACATACCTACCAGAATAACCAAAGTACAGAGGACGGACAACACTGCATGCTAGCACGACTGTGGAGCAATGTGAATTCATATTGTCTCTCTTGGTCTCTCTCATTTGCTCTCTCCCTCTCCCCCCTCCCACCCACTGCTCCTTTTAATGGGAAACAAAATTCTGTAGTCATTTGTGAAGAAAGACATTTTCAGTCTCTTATAGATGATATACTCTCATATCCTATGATCTCACAGTTACACCCCTTGATATCTATCCAAACGTGCTGAAAAGTTCTGTCCACACAGAAATCTGTACATGGATGTTTACAGCAGCTTCATTCATAATGGTCAAAAATTTGAATGCAACAAGATATGCTTCAGTGGGCGAAAGAATAAGGAAACTATGGCACATTCAGACAATGCGTTAATGAAATGGGCTACCAACCATGAAAAGACATGGAGAAATCGTAAATACTCACCGAGTGAAAGCTGATTAGAGTATGCTGCAGACTGTATGATTCCAACTGCATGGTGCTTTAGAACAAGCACAGCTATAGAGATGGAACAAAGAGGAGTGATGGCCGAGAGGGTGAAGGTGGGGAAGGATGAGTAGGCACATTACAGAGGCTGTTGTAGTACAGTGGAATTAGTCTGTGCGATCCTGCACTAGCGGGTACACATCACGTAGCGTCACCTGAAGTTAAAGATGTGCAGCAAGCACGGACCTGATGTTTTCAGTGAGAGTGATACGTCATCACTGGTGTAGGGGTTGTTAACAAGCGTGCTCTGGTCAGAGATGTTGGTAATGGCGGGGACTGTGATTGTGTAAGGAGACATAGGGGTAATGAGTTTCTTGTGAGCCGAAAACTGGGGTGGGGGTGGTACACACCTTTAATCGCAGCACTCAGAAGGCAGAGGCAGGTGGACCTCTGAGTTCGAAGCCAGCCTGGTCTACAGAGTGAGTTTCAGGACAGCCAGGGCTACCCCCAGAAAAACCCTGTCTAAGAAAAAAGAAAATAATGAAAGTTCCGGGGAAGGTGGCATACCACTGTAATCCCAGCACTCGGGGAGGCAGAGGCAGGCAGATATTTGTGAGTTTGAGGCCAGCCTGGTCTACAAAGCATGTCCAGGACAGCCAAGGCTCCACAGAGAAACCCTGTCTCAAAAACAAAAAACAAAACCCACCCACCCTCCAAAATAATCCCCAAAACAAAACAAAAATAATGAAAGCAGTCAGAGTCCCTGAACACAGACCTGTGACAGCGAGGAGGGCTGCCTTAACTCTGAGGGGGGCAGTAATGGTCTTATAGATTTCCCATGAGGAGAGACTCCGCTGGACATTTTTACCGGTGAGGCTGAGAAGGCGGATCTGTGTGGCGTCACTTGTTCTGACAGCACAGAGACCACATCTGGCTCAGCACCGCCCAGTGGGACCAGCACCTGGTTGGTGGAGGTGGGCGGGTGGCCGTGTCATTGACCATCCCTTTACAGTAGAAACAGAGTGGGGCCATCGAGGGCTCAGACCTCTCTGTGACCCTCAGTCCTTGATGGTGGGCTGACACCATAATTTTTCCCAGGTGCTGTTTGTCTGGGGGTGGGGGTGGTTCTCAGAGATACTGCCTGCCCTTTCTTTTCCAAGACCAGGGAGAAAACAAACAAACGGGATGGTTCTGGCACTTGCCAGGCATCTCTACCCCTGTTCTGTGATTAGTCCTGGTGCAAATGTCCAGCTGTCACTTGACAGCACAATGGCCTTGTGACGCAGGTTGGGGCAAGGGTTGCATGTGTCACTTGAATTGGGGTTTATGCTAGAGTTTAGGTCCCCTGAAGTGGGCCGATCTGGACTCAGTATCTAGCAGTCTCTGAAGGCCTGCACTGTTTGCTGCTTGCTGCTTTTGGCCCCTTAGAGGAGGATTAGGAGAATGCTTCTTACACATCACAAGGTTGTAGGCCTTCTTCCATAGAACCCAGCATTCCTCTCAGTCCTTTCAGTTGCGGGCTCTGCTCAGTGGTGACAGCTTAGCCTGACAACCTGGACAATCTTTCCAGCTCTTAGCCTTGAGGCCGGCATAGCCACACGGCTGTGGGCCAGCATGCCCGGCTGACCCAGGCAGGGCTGGCTATCAGAAAATCACACCCTCCTGTTCCACATTCCATTTTGCCACTTGGTCTTTGATGTCTTGGAACCTCCCCCACCCCCACCCAAATAACAAGCCTGGGTCTTGGTGCTGCCTACAGTACACAAGCCTTGACGCCACAGTGAACTGTGACTCAGAAAGGTGTTGTTGATCCGGGAAAGTGGTCACAGGCCATGGGCGCTGACTGAGGTCTCACAAACACTGTGCACCCTGTCCCGATGATTTAGTCAGGCCTGCACACACTTTCCAGTCCAGCCTGGAAGGAAATAGTTTCTGTTTTGTAGTATTGTTCCCTTCTGCCCTGGGAGCTAGAAATATCCGTGGACAATAAAGTGAGCGAGTGTTGGTGATTCCTATGAGAATTATGGAAGCAGGTGCTGGGAGGGCTCATTGCGGCGGGGGGTGGGGGGGTGGGGGGGTGGAGGTGGGGACGAGGTACAAAGCCCAGGACACATTCTTGACTTTGAGGAACAGACCATAGTGCTCTGCTGCCACCTAGTGGCACTGATTTCACATACTCAATGCATCGTTTGTATAGTTTTGAGCTTCTTTGTCAAGTGGAAGCACCCGGGTTATGAATATGCCCTTCTGAAGTTGCTAAATATGGATGTTCTGATGAGCACACCACCCAGACTACAGTAGCCAGCCTTCCTTGGAGAGGCTGGAGCTGCAGAGGGGCGGGGCACAGCACGGGGCTGTAGCTGTGACCTGTGTAGTTCTCCGTGTAGTGGGCCCCTAGAGTATTCCATCCACCAGCTCGTGGTCAGAACTAACATGCCTGAAGCCACATCTCAGCTGACCTGAGTTTCTCATGTTTCAGAAGCAGAATTCTTTCTTCAGTGTGGGCTTCATTGGCTGTGTTCCTGTCCAGACTTCTTCTCTTTGCTGAGCTCTAAGCTGGACCTTGACCCTGAAGTAAGTAGGAGGAAAGTTCATTCAGTGGAAGTTCATTCCTTAGATGGCTTTCTCATGGGGCTTCTGCCAGAAATCATACTCTCTTGCAAAAGGACTGGTCACTTTTCAGAGCTCATAGGGAGCAGCTCTTGAGATTCCCACCCAGGCTGGCTCCCTAAGACCCTCATGGCCGTGTGGCTCACCATTCACCTCTGATCACACAGGCTGGAGTGTACAAGCTTTGTGCTTGCTGTCCTCTCCTGAGTCCGCCAGGACTCCTCACAGCCAGCAGGTACCCCCACACCCCCATAAGTTCCTTTACTCCCTGAGCTCTCATTCTATTGAAATTCCCATCCAGCCAAGGTTGGGGAAACACGTAGGTTAAGCCAGTTGCCCACCGGCTCCTCAGGAATGGAACAGCCCCTCTGTGAGCAGGGGTGGGAAGGGCTTTGTCATCAGACTGTGTGGCCATATGTGCCTCTTAAAGCTACGTGTGCATCATAGTGGTCCTTCACTGAAAGCCCACGTACAGAAAGAATCAAATTCCAGAAAGTTCTTGTTGCTTTGGTCTCTGCTGATGACTCTCTGGGTCAGCTCAGGTACCCTGGGTCTCACTGTCTGAAATCTACCCTCTTGTCTGTCCTAGGAGCCACAATATTTGTCACACTCAGCAAAAGGGGAAGCCTGCTTTCCCTGGCATTCTGCAAACTGGAAGGTGGTGTTCTAGGGCACTTCAGGACCGTTTCCCAGGTTGTGGTAATTGGCAGCAGCTTTCGCTCTTGTCTGCCAACAGTATAGCTGCGGCCCCGTGCCCTGCTCTTGTCTTTGGACCTTCGTTCATGCCTCCTTAGGGTTCCAAGACGTTGTTTGTCTCAGAATGTGAGGCTGTAGCCCCAGATAATGTTCTGAGCCCTGGGCAATGGGAGCCGTCTTCACCTGATCTTTCCAGGATGCACATGGAGGCCCTATGACCTCCCTCTCAGGTACCATCTTCCCCGATTTAGATAAGGGCTGTGCTGAGTCAGTGACCACTCTGTCAACCTATAGCCACACCGCAGCATATGGTGACACATCTGGACCCTGCAGGCCCGAGTACCATGTGTGCTGACTTCTTAGAGGTGTTCTGGCCCCATCCTCTGAACTAAGATCCCCTCTCTGGAAAGTTCTTGGACACACAGCTTGAGAGAAGCCATGTATTCTGTTACCGCATATAAAGACAGAATCTCAACCTATGAACAGCAAGTTCATCCAGAGAGAGTAGAGTAAAGACAGGAGTGTTAAGTGAGTGTTACAGAATGTGATGCCAAAAGAGCTGCAGCATTGAGAAGTTGTGTGTGTGATGTGTGTGCATGTATGTGTGTGTGTGTATGTCCATGTATTTTCCACCCAGCCTTGGAATGGACTTTTAGGGAGGCTGAGAGGCTATGCTCTGAACAGTTTTCTGACTTAGAGGAACAAACAAGAAGCCTGGAAAGCCAGGGCCTTGCTCATTTGTCCCTGCCCAAGCCATGAAATGGGGGGATGGGGATGACTCTTCTTTAGTGAAATACTTACTTTTTGCTATTTATGAAGACACATTCTTAACGAGAGAGGATACTTATCAGTAGTTGGGAGTCTGGCGAAATATGACATAAGCTAACATGATGCTGAACATATTTCACAATTAGGCTTCCCCCATTGGGAGACGACTCGGATGGAGTCGCCATCTGCTTCGCCCCTAGTGTGTACAAATAAGCAGCCCTTGCCTCCTCCTTCCCTCTCCTGGCCCAGGCTGCCCCCAGCTCAGCAGCAGCCCCTTCATACTGCTCCAGCTTTCTGCCTGGAGTCCATTCTGAGCTCCCTGGCGTCTTTCTTGTCCATCTTTCCTGGTCCTGTTTAAAGGTCTCCTGAGGGCTTCTTTGCAGTTAGGCTGCTCTGAGGACCTGACTCTGGCCACATCCCGAGGCTTGCCAGGTTGGGATAGATCTTCCACAGTTCTCCACAAGTCTGGAGTCACTGCTCAAGAGACCCAGCCTCACAATCCTTGCCCCACCACTGTAATCCCAGCTTTCCGGGGGGCCTTTTCAGGCACTATGATCTTGCTAGATGGTGGTACCATGGGTGGGCTCACTGCAGCTCTTTGGTCTCCTCCCGTTGTGTTATGGGGTCAGTGTCTGGGTAGTTGTGAAGTCTGATGTTTGTTTGTTTTGGCCCCACTAACCCGGCCATGAACCATAGTCACAGAGCTGGAAGAACTATGGTGAGGAAGGAAGTGGGCCACCCCCTCCCAGCTCAGTTCTTCTTGTTCTCAGACCTGTGCCACACAAGGCTATGGAAAACAGGGCTTTCTGTAGAGACAAGGGGATAGTTGGAAACACTTCGAGAGGTTTTATTTTCTGTTTAAAAAAAAAATATCAACACTATGAAGTTTCACTGTGTACTTATTACCAGTTTAGGAAATGGCTCCGTGTACATAATTGAGAGAAATTACACACACACACACGGGCACACGAGTACACACACACACACACACACACACACACACACACACACACACACACTCACGGGCTCTTCCACCCACAGGGCTCCCTAGAAGCTGAGGTGGAGAGGTCTTCATAAAGAAGGTCCAGGCTGGCCACAAACCTCTAGGGTCCTGAGGAAAAAGATAGCAATAACTGATCGAAATATGCCTCTGCGTAACAAATGCGTGGACTCAAATGCAGCCCTCTTGGCACATCATGACCAGATCCCACTGCCCTCTGTCCCTTTTCTGTTTCATATAAAACTTACCTCGATTGTTCCCCGTGACCTAAAGGAAGGTGGGTGTGAGGTGGGCGTTTCAAATGTGTTAGGCAGATCTGCCTGCTGTGCTGGCAGAATTTGGTGTGCTACCCTCGGGATCTGCACTACTCAGCTGCTCACTGCTGGCCCCTTACTGCCTGGGCTGATGAGTTAATGGCGGCGCTTGCTTTGGCCCCTGTGTTCAGTACTTCTCGTCCTTGCAACTGAAGTTTGTGCTTCATACACTGGCTCCAAGTTACCCAGCTCTTGTGCGTTCATCATAAAAACAACTTCTGTGTGACTTGAGTCCTTGAGGGAGGACATGCCTGCTGGGTCTCTCTCAGGCTCGGAGTCCACATTTTGGCCCTGCCTTTTCCCTGTGCCTCACCCTGGTGGGCTTCTGCCTGCCCCTTGTGGTTAGCTTTGATTTCTGTACAGTCTTTGTGTCTGCTCTGGAGAGCACAGCTATGCTGAGCCAACCTGGAACAGTGACTAGGCAGCGAGACCCACACACGGGTCTTCTGGTGTAACTGAGGGGTTATCCCAACGCGCAGAACTAACCTCGAACTTAGGAGACACACAGGGTCCTCTTTGTTGTGTGTCTCGTGTGGTGTGTTGTTTATATTTTCCCCTCTTACAGTCTTTTTAAGAAGGTGTATGTCTTAGTTCTCTAGATTGACTTTTATATCTGACCCCTCAACATTTCTAGGAAATTGGTTCTAGGACCCACCCCTCCCCCAACCCCCAGTGGACACTGTCACATCTATCATGTATGCCCAATACCTTCTAAGTTTTGTTCTAAGTTATCATTTAGAGAACGACAACGAGAAAAGTACACACAGGTGCAGGGTAGACACAGGTTTTCTCCCAGGTATTTTCAAGCCGGTGTGCCCTGCTCGCCCGGCTTTGCTGTGATTTTGCCGTCAGTGAAAGCTTTTGTTTTTCCTTCAAAGTTTCATGAGCTAGTCTGTACCTTTTCCCTGCCTACCCGAAAGGTTCGCGGTGTCTGCACTAGCAGGGCTAAGAGTCCGGTGGAGACGTGTGCTATAGCGCACGGAGCTCACCAAGCATCTCTATCCAGAGGCACCCCTTCCTGCCGGGCAGCAAAGTGCAGCTTTAAACACAAACAAAAACACAAGGGGCTGGAGAGGTGGCTCGTTGGTCAAGAGCACTTGCTGCTCTTGCAGAGGATACTGGTTCGATTCCCAGCACCCGCACAGTGGCTCAGGACCACTTGTAACTTCGGTTCCAGGGGACCTGACATCCTCTCCGGGCCTCTGCAGGTATGGCTTAGCTTGCACATACCTGCAGGTGCACATAGCTGCACATACTGCATGCAGGCTAGACACTCAATCACATCAAATAAATCTTCAAAAAAACAACACACCAAAAAACCAAGTGGGCTACCTGGAGAGGAGACTAGCACAGGGCACCTTCCAATGTCTTAGTTCCCTTGTTTCAGAGACGAGCTCTGTTCTACTTGCTCTTGCTTCATTTACTTCTCTAACACCGCTCCGAGCTCCTCCTTCCTCTGAGGCACCTTTGCTCTGTGATTGTCAGCTCTCTTCTCGTGTACACACCCCCACTGGAGGCCCGGGAGTGGGTGCTGAAGCCTGTGGGTTGTCACTTTTGGCCTTTCTTCTGGGGTCTTGTGCTGCCCAGCTTCTGCCATCTCCACTGTGGCTGCTGCTGCTGCTAGAACCCCACAGTGCTCCTCTTCTTCCTCTTGGAGGTTTTATTGTTCCTTCTCAACACTTCGCTGTGACTTCATCAGGACAGAATCTTAATGTTCTTTTTCTTCCTTCATGCTGATCGACAGGAGAATTCTCACTTTTGATTTGAGAAAATTGCCCTTGCTTCTAGAATTCTGAGGGCCTTGGACAGGGAGCTTCGGAGTTCCAGTTGTTTCTCCGCTTTCTCCTTGAGATCCTCATTTTACTTTTGGCACACCGCTATGTTCAGAATGCTTGTCACCAAGCCCCGAACCTTAGGGAGACCCTTGTAGAGAGGTATCCAGGCCTCTTCCCTAGAATGACAAGTCACTGGGCTGGATTCTCCCCCCAAGGTTTCACTGTGACTCTGGGTCTCTTATTGCCGTCCTTCCTGCTGTACACCTATGTATGCCGCATGAGAAGGGCTAGGCTAGGCTTCAGTTTTCTTTTCTGCATTGCCTCACTCACCCGCTTTGCAGGTTCTGGTCCTGGTTCCATAGCTCCTCTCTGTTGTGTCCTCTGTTTCTCACTGTGGGTACATATAAGGTTGTGCCCTCCCAATCGTCAGTGTCCTCTTAATGTGGCTCTGAGGGTGGAGGTGGAGTGAAGAATACAAGATGAAGATGAATGGTAAATAGAGGATCTCTTTGATGCCTACCCCTGTGCATGGTATTGAAGATCGAACCCAGGGTTTTGTCTCTCCTGCTAGTGTCCCTAGCTTTTGAATTTCTGAATGAAGATCTCACTCTACATACTGTAGGCTAGCCTTGAATTTGTGACCCTCCTGCTCTGGCTTCCCTAGTGCTGGGATTACAGGTGGAAAATAACATACCCGAGTCTTATTTTGTTTAATGTGTGTGTGTGTGTGTGTGTGTGTGTGTGTGTGTGTGTGTTCGTAGTGTATGCAAATACACACATGAATGCGCATGGGGAAGTCAGAGGTTAATATTAGCTATGTTCCTCAGTTGCTCTCCACCCCACCCCCCCTTTTTTTTTTTGGAAGAGGCTTTCATTGAATTTTACCTATCTGGCTAGACTAGCTGGCCAGCGATCCCCAGGAATCCTCTTGCCTCTGCTTTCCCAGCTCTGGGATTGTAAGTAGCTGCCACTACGCTTTGCTTTATGTGCGGGTGCTTGGGGCTAAGCTCATGCCTTCATGCTTGTAAAGCAGGCCCTTTACCAACTGAGGCATCTCCCCAACCCCTTGTTTAACTTTGTAAGTATTACCTTAGTTCATACACTACTTACACATTCGAGTGACCTTGGTTCCCACACGCCAGCTTCAGGGCCCAGCTCCACACCGTGGCCCTCAGAGCTCAGTGCCTCATTTGTGCAGCAGCTCTCCTAGGTCCAGGGCCTGTGAAGAAGGGTGGGGAACTTTCTTTCAACCTTGGCTGGCATGGAATCCCTTTGCCTCAGTCTCTCTCTCTTTTATGTTTCTCAGGGCATTTATTTTAATGTTAACTCTAAGAATAGTGTTTAAGACACAATCACTAATTTTTTTTCTTTTGTTGTTTGCTTTTTTCACTTATTTATTTATAACAATTTATTCACTTTGTATCTCAGCTGTAGCCCCCTCCCTTGTCCCCTTCCTCTCTCATCTTCTCCCATGTCTCTCTCCAAGTCCACTGATAGGGGAGGTCCTTCTCTCCTTCCCTCTGACCCTAACCTATCAGGTCTCATCAGGACTGGCTGCATTGTCTTCTTCTGTGGCCTGGTAAGGCTGCCCCCACCTCAGGGGGAGGTGATCAAAGAGCCAGCCACTGAGTTAATGTCAGAGACAGCCCCTGTTCCCCTTACTAGGGAGCCCACTTAGATACTGAGCAGCCATGCTGAGACTCATACCCAGTCTTTTTATTTGGCTTGGAACTTTAAGTTGTGGGTGAGTAGCTCACACCTGCTGAAGCCAGCTTTCCTCAGATGTGTAGCTGGACAGCTCTGGGAAAGGCAGACACACCTAGCTTATGATTACCATTGGTGCATTGATCTCCCCGGTCCTATTGTAAGTAAGCCTATTCAGTATCCTTACCAACCACTTGTGAATGCCATGGATGTGAACCTGTAGAATATAGTAACAAACAGCAAGGGGGACAATGATATGATGCTCGTGACCAGAAATGAAATGCCTGCTGTTGGCATCAAACCTGAATTCCAAAGGGGAAGAGCACAGGCCGAGGCTGCAATGAGGCTGGAGAGGACCACACAGTACAGAAGTGGTTCCAGCAGCAATACTGCAGGGGTTGAAGCTGGAGAGACTGGTGATAGTACGTTTGTGGACTGTGAACATAGAAAACCAGCGATGCACTTGGAATATAATCTGGTAGCTCTCATTTTAAACTTAGTGTCTGTGCAGACGTACATGCTAAGTATTATGAGCAGAATATATATGTGTATATGTGTATGTTAAGTATTATAAACAGACCAGTCATACAGTTCCTCATAGGACCTCCTCTGGGATGCCTGTTGTAAAATGGACACCTTCTTTGTATTCCTTTGCCTCTCTTGCACGTCATCCCAAAGTCATCTCTGTTGGTACGTATCTGCCCTCCATAGGCCTTAGACTTGATCATTTCAGAAGCATTTGCTGCTCTGCTGAATGAGAAAAGAAAGGCTGCCAAGGGCCTGGTTCTAAGGTCAAGGCCTTGGGGTTCAGAGCTCATACTCTACTATATTTCTCTTTCAGGTAGGTGAGCTCCAGCCAAGCCAGCCCTGCCAGAGACCTCCAGTTTTGGTGCGTGGTGCTCTGAGCCACAGTGCGTTTCAGCATTTGGATCTATGGACCTGCTTTGAACCATAGAGCCTGCCTATGGGGGAAGGTGAGTTGCCCTGAAGCCTGTTCTGTCTGTTTGTTCATGGGCATGGTGGTAGCCAAAGCCAGACTCACCTTTAAGGAACACCCATGTTGCTAATTCTATTGTTCTTTGTTTATCCTGCTCCATGCTAGTTGGCCCTGAGGTTCTGTATATACTTTGGACTCCTTCCCAGAGCTGTAAGCCAGTTGTGCTTTTACACCCTCAGACCCAGTCCACCCCCGAGGTTGCCCACACAGGCCGCATCCCCTCCTGGAGTTGCCCTGAGCAACAAGGAATCATGAGGCAAGCACAGGTTTTAGGGCCTGAAGAACAGAAGTCTGTGCCAGAATCCTGATGGTCGCCATGGGGTTTTATCCCTATTTTCTGTTTTCTGATACTATGGTAGAAAGAATTATTTATTTGGGTTACCCATTGTCATTCATAGTGCTTTCTGATGATACGGATAATTGAAAGGGCAGGTGCTTTATTGTTGGGCACCTGGCAGTGAAGAAAGGCTTCTGCCATTTTGTACCTTTGGATAAGCGCCATGAGTTCTGGAAAGCAAATGACAGTGGGAGAGGTAAGGCCACAAGGTTACTTTTCCTCTTCCTTCAGTGTCCCCCAAAGGCTCACTGCAGCCCAGGCCTTCATGTTTATCTGAATCCTCATGGGAGCTCCCAGGAAGGGTTTAGAAAGGGCCCATGCAGCAGTATGGGCTGGTGGACAGAGGTGGACAGACAGTGGGAAAAGGCCCTGCATGCAGGTAGTGGTGGAGCCACAGAGCAACTGACTGGAGGGTTAGTTCTTGGGGGGGGGGGGGTGTCTCGCTGGTTGAGTAGGAGAACTATTTTGGGGAGCAATCTCTAAGCCACTCCCTCTGTTAAGACTGTCCTGGCCTGCATGCCACTTTGGGGCTTTACCCAGTCCTCAGGGAACTTCATAGATTGGCCCTGGTTGGGCCAGGCTGAGCTGGGCAGTAGGACTATGGGTTGTTGGTCAAGTGGGGAGAGGGTTTGCAGAGTCAGGGCCTCAGGTATAGGTGCGCATCAAGAGGGAGCAAAAACAGCTCATCCTAGGCCTTTTGACTTTTTCTGAAGAGTCTAGTTTTATTCATCCAAGATAAAGAGGGAATAACAGGCCAAAGGAATGATTCTATCCAACTGTATCTTGGTGACCTAATGAGTTGATTGGAATTACTTACAGAAGCATAGGTAGAGGGTTCCTTGCAGGAGCATGGGAATATCATGGGCAGGCAGCTATTCACCATTGAAGACTCTCTCTATATATACCTCCCACCCCACCCCACACAATTATTGGGGTAGAATACTTATACACGCGTGAGGAGGAAAGGTTCATAAGAGTCTGGTGAGTTCTCCACTCCTTCTGGGAGGCAGTGTTAAAGGGCCCAATTTTGTGGATCTTGTAAAGCTCCCATAGAGGTAATCATAGGTAATCTGGTTTCAAGATGTTAAGGGTACTGGTATGCCTGGAGGTCAGAGTTGTATAACACTGTCTCTGCTGGGTCAATGTCCTGGGTTGGCTGGGTTCCCACTGCTGTCTGCCTTAATTCCCAGGTGGGATGCAGAGCTCCCTCTCCCACTCCTACCCAGAGGAGGCTGATCCTGATAGGCAGTGACTCGCCCCACTGGAGAGGCCTTGGGTCTGAGACAGTTGGTGTGATCAACAAGGTCCTGAGGGACCTGGTTCTTACGGCCATCTCCCTGCAAAGCCCAGAGCATCCCTCTAGGATGTACGGTGCCCTGTATGAAGGTCCATGGTCTTTCCCAGGCACACATTCCCTGAATGAGTGGCCATTCAGGCTCATGTACCAGCAAGCCTGAATGTTGGGATTGCAGGCATGCCTACCTGACACGATTTATATAATTTCGAAACAGAAATTATATGTTATAAATAACACATGCCAGGGAGATCACAAGACAAAGGGGCCCATTCCCAGGACTAGATAACTCATAACCCACATAAATCTACTACTTGTAGTTCTAGAGTACGGAAGCCCAAGATCAAGATGCCAGGACATCAGTTGGGTTATGTTGGTGGACGTCATAGCCTAATCACCTTTCATAAGCCCAGTTACTGTCATGGTGGAGATAGATCTCGTGCTCTTCCTTGTTTTTTTATTTTATTAACTTTTAAAATTATTATTTATTACAATTTATTCACTTTGTATCCCGGCTATAGCCTTCTCCCTCATCTCCTCCTGGTCCCACCCTCCCTTCCCCTTCCCCCTCCATATCCCTCCCCTAGTCCACTGATAGGGGAGGTCCTCCTCCCCTACTAATAGGTCTAGCCTGTTAGGTCTCATCAAGACTCTCTGGACCCTCTTTCTTGGTTTTTTTAAGGCAGGGTCTCACTATATAGTTCTACTTGGCATGGAACTTGGTGTAGACCAGGCCAGCCTTGAACTCACAGAATTCTGGCTGCCTCTGGCTTCTGAGTGCTGGATTTAAGGTGTGCACCACCACACCTAGCTGTAGATTGATTTTTCAACATACATGTTTGAGGGGAAATACATACCCAAACCTTAGCAATATTATCACAACATTGTTCAATACACCAACTCAAATATCTGGCACATTCACTTATTGTAGACCCATTATAGTCCTACACACTAAAACATAAAACAGAGTAGCCTGAAATCTTACCTATAAAGTGAAATACCGGGAATTTGGTACGACTACTTACACCTAAATGCATTAACATAGGAAAGTATTTACTGAGAAATACGAAATGCAAAAAGGGAGGAAAGATGTGGGCGCTTTGGCCCTGTTTGGTTTAAAAGCTACAGTGATGGAACCCAGACAGCACACCTCCCAACATGGCAGATCCCAGGCTGGCGGTCTCTCTGGGGGGCACTTCCTTTCACTATTTCTCTGCAATGGATGTCCATTGCTCATATTATTTGCCTGGTGGGCCTTCAGAACTCCCCTTTCCTTTCTGTGCTGCGGTGGGCATTGCAGAGTTACTAGCAATTTCTCTGCTCACAGTGACCAGCCCCTTCCACTGTACAGCCTGCCTTCTAGTCCAGCCCATAGCCCCTCCTGGCCTTCTCCCTCTCATAGACGCTTGCTTGTGTTCTGGTCCTTACCTCCCCTGATCTTCTAAAAGTTGCTGGGATAAAGTTAGCATATGAGTACCAAGCAGTGTGAACTAGCTGCTCTCACCTCCTTATTTGCGGCCGTGCCCAGTTTGATGGTGGCCGCTATGTATGCTACCCCTCCATTTAGGTCTCAGGTACTTGAGCCTCAGGGTCCTGGCTTGGTCCCTGCATCCTGCGTATCACAGCCCACAGCTGGACCACCTTAAATGACTTGGCATGCTCATCCACATCTGAGTGTTTGTATAGATTTGCTTCTCAGGGCTGACTACAATTACTTATAACTAGGGAAGGCAAAAATTTCCAGTCTGTGGTCATATGGGGTACCTAAGTACCCCGCAGCGAGGAATTTCCTATCAACTTGCAAGTACATGTCCAGTCAATCCAAGGTAACCCCTTAGTCAATGGCTAATGACCTGCCTCTGCCCAAGCTGTGCATGGCTGGTCAGTACAGTGGCAGTGTCTGATGTAAAAAGCTGTGTCTGGATTAATGCTGGCCAATCCCCCCTCCCCATTTCAGGCTGAGCTGCCATGCATATGTCCTGCAGGCACACTGGCTTGTTCAGTCCTGTTGGGGGCAGGAGCCATCGAAATGACAGCCAGGAGTGCTGGGTGCCCCTCCAAGGGCACAAGGGGAGCTGGGCGAAAAGTAGGTCACATGTGCCTGGGCGATGTCACGCGGTTCCCACCCCAGGCCAATGGGATGGGTGGCCTCTTTCGGTTGAGAACAAAACATCACTCTAATTTTTCTCTGTTAGCATTTCATCTTCTCTAAACGGGGAGAGTAACCATCTGTCTGGTTCCCACATCCAACTCGATCCTCTTGACCCCACAGGGCTGCTTTGTTCTGAGGTAAGGGGATTCTGTGGGCCCGGGTAAGTGGTCACCAGGGCACAGGTGGCTAAGACTGACCACATCTTAGCTCAGATCTTCAGCTGGTGTGGCAGCGCATGTTGAGGTCACATACGTGATGTGTTGGGAGAAGGTACCAAAGGAAATGCCATAATGGTGCACAGGGCTCTGCCGGGAAGCGGGAAGAGTAGAGTTGGGTAGTCTGTACCCGCGGCTTTAGACATTTAGATACTGGATCCTCTGCTTTTGGGGGAGGACCAATGCCGTTCTAATGTTCTTTATATTGAGATGATATTATTTACAAAAAAAAAAAAAAAGAAACATACAATCTCACGGTCGGAAATACCAGC
>NW_026594007.1:0-5328 GCF_907164565.1 Psammomys obesus | reverse complement strand
GCCTCTTTGGGGAAAAACTGGGGTTTTTATAGGGTTTTAGAGCAGAAGCACTGGTACAGAAGCGAGAGGGCATGGTTACAGGGGGCTGATTGGTACGTTTACACGAGACCACAATTTGCGTCAAAGTTTGGCAGGGGCACCAAGATTCTAGGAACTGGGTGGTCAAGGGGGGTAGGATGACCCCTTGACGTGGCCCGCCACCTGTTATTTTGTTTTTCCCTATCTTAGCTGAAACAGTCTCACAGATATCTATGAGAGTGATTAACACAAACTGTTTTTAGTATGACTGGGGCAGCCTGACCACAGATATCCCAAGTGGGTGACACAGCTAGGATTTCTCAGTAATTTTCCAGTTTCTCATCTGGCCTTCAGAGTTTTATAAAACAGTGGTGTCTCACAAAATGGCGTTAGCTATGTTTAACTTAGGGTGAGGCTGGGGTCTTTCATTCCCCCATTTTCTTTTAACTTAGAATGGAATCTTCCATTCTCGGGCCTAGGAAGAGTTAAATTCTGTCCCCTGTTGTTTGAGCTGATGATATTGCTGGGTCAACACCAACGCTTGTATGACAGAGAACCGGTCTTTCATGAACTGGATCAGCCAATTTAGAATATAAGGCCCAAATACTAGAATCAGGAGAATTATGATTAGGGGACCCATAATGGAGGAGATCAGGGTGGTAATCTAGGGGGACCGACTAAACCATCTCTCGTACCAGCTCTGTCCTGACTCAAAGAATTGTTGTCTCTGTCTGAGTCTTTTTTTTTTTTTTTTGAGTTTAGCCATATTATCTCTTATCAATTTAGTATGGTCAGCAGCTAAGCAGATGTTCAAGATAATAGCTAATGCCAGGGAGCCACTTTTGACTTAGCATTTCAGCCTGTTAGGGGGGATTTGGGCGGAGATCCATCTTCTGGAGCTTCTTCATGCTGATGATTGGATAGTTGATATCTCAGTTTGAAAGAGGCTGAAATGCTGGTCAAAAGTTGGGGAGAGTATATGGGTAAAGATTATTAGGAGCCAGTCAAAGGCTGGTCAATGAGGCAGTCCTAAGCATCTGGTCAGTTGATCCACCGGAAGAGGCAGGGAGCAATCAGGTCAGTTTCTAGGAAGTCCAGATCTCAGCTTGTAGTCTATAGCTGATCCCAGAACAGAGTTGAACAGGTGAAAATC
This sequence comes from Psammomys obesus, assembly GCF_907164565.1. NCBI lineage: Eukaryota > Metazoa > Chordata > Mammalia > Rodentia > Muridae > Psammomys > Psammomys obesus. Next base: position 4,157 of record NW_026594007.1, on the reverse strand, counting down.
TGCTGAGACAAATTTAGACTGGAGACAGAAGTTAAAATTTATCTATTAAATTGGAAAGATTAGGGAAAACCTCATCTGTGATCTTTTTGAGCTATGTCAGATCCAGGTCAAATGTTGAAACTTATATGAAACTTTTAGTACACAAAAGGAAATGTATAATTTTAAATACTCAGAAAAGTAACATATTAGCAAATTGAACATTTTGAGAGTAACAGGTAAAACTGCATCCCACTGAATAAGTATCAGTTGTTTGTTTTATAACCTTTATATATAACTTAAGTGTGTCTATGGTAACATTTTTTTTTTTTGTGGGCATAGCTGTTGGTAATTAGCCACCAATGAAGCTTGGCCATTTTTTTTATATATATTTAAACACATTACTGGCTTTAGTATTAAACCCTGGATGTTTGATTTTTTTTTTCTGTGTCAAAATCTATCTCAGAAATGGCAGATATTAAGAATATCATATTAAAAGCTGTGACTTTTGTGTCAGATATATACATTAAACAGATGTTTTTAACATGATGAGAAGTACCTTTAAGTCTTTAAGTCTATCTCTAGAAGCCAATCAAAGGAAATTAAAATCTCAACCTGGTGACTGAATAATAAGCAGTCAGTGTTTTATCAACTTATCAGAACTCTACTAATAAATGTCAAAACTCTGAACTTCTGAAATCTCATAACATAAGCACAACAGTAGCAAAGAGGGGGGAGAGATCTAAAGTATCTCTCATTTTTAACATGTTTTAAACTATTTTTTATCAACTTAGACACTCTAATTTTTTTTTGTATTTATCAACCCTGAAACATTTTTTTCAGACCAAATAATAACATTTTAGATTTTATGACCTAAACTCTTATATCTTTAGACTCTATATAGGCTCCGTATTATTTTTTTATCTAGTTATATATCTTAAGACACAGATAACTAACATGAATTCTGTGAGCAAGGGAAACCTGTCTTTTTTCTAAATAAGAGATCTAGTACCCAGTAGTTTTAGCTAATTTAGCTAATGAACTGATCAATGAACTAACAGTGGATCTAATTGTCTTTTCTCTAGCTGTAAAGCTATCGTAAGCTTAGCATAGCCATCAAGGTGTTCAGAGACCTGAGAAGGATAAATTATAAGCTATATAAATATATCAATCTATGTGTTTATCAAAATGACAGAGATGACTACATAGTCCATCACCTAGGCAGTGTCCCTTGCTCTTGTCTCATGGCATCTTGAACAGAGGCCGTCCAGCCAGGCACAGAAGGTGAGAGACTGCTTTTACTGCTTTTGTGGAAAGAGGAACAGAAGATATTGACCTCACCTTGCCTCTCACAATGTGAGACAATGGCTCCTCAGATGTCCCCGGCTTTGTCCACAGCTTAGGCTGGGCCCTAGCAGTGGGCCAGTTGAGGCAATATTGCCTAGTGGTTAGCATACCACAATCCAGAGTCGCAGTCATCTGTCGTTGTGCCCAAATCTTCTCGGAGACCTTGGGGGAGCTACTGCCAGGATTTTAGGACTTTCTGTCACAATAAGCTTACACAGTTAAAATGCCATATTCATCAGATCTCTGATAAGCCTGAGGGCCAGCATATCTGAGTTATTTTTTTTGTCTATCTTTATTATCTGTTTTAAACTGTATAAAAGAAAAACTAAACAAAGACACTAGGTACAGCCAACTGTAGTTGTTAGTATAACTTTAAATCTGCTTTTTTTTAAACTAAAATCAAAGCAAATCTTTTAATCAGACATAGTTCATAGAGAGCCTAGCAAATCTTGTTGTTTTTATCACTTGTATTAAAATTGAACAGTAAAAAGCTTTGTATTTAGTACTAATCAGATGACTGAACATAACTGAGATACCTGAACAAAAATGATCACAAACTCATGGCTCTATCTTTTTTCTTTCTGGACTAACATGGCGGCTGACCACGTGCAACTGAACTCAGCTGGAAGCCCTAAACAGATATGGCAGCAAAAATATAGCTTTATATGTTCTCTATCCCTGAAAGATCATGGTGGCTAGCCTCGTGTTAGGCTACCACAGGCTGTGACTGACAATATCAAACATAGCTATTAGGTGCTGATGATGATACAGCAAACATTGTGGAGCATTTATAATCTCTTATAACTAACATTTTTAACTTAGTGATTAAATAAGTTTTAGAACCAACTGTATAACAGAACAGTACAGAACAATTTTAAACTGTATGAATTATTTTAGCCATACCAAACCTATCAGCCAGAATTTTTTTTCTTAAAAGAACATAAGAAAACATTTTGTAATGAGGAATCACCAGCCTTTTAAATGAACTATAACATATTTAAATATAGTTTTTTTTTTAAATCATATTAACTCTCTGGCTTTTTATAATACATCCACTAACCTTTTGCAACATCCACTAACCTTTAGGTTTCTAGCTTCCTTTTTCTGGCTTAACCAGACATTCTTTTTAGACAACATATAAATTCTCATCAAAATCTTTTCTATCCTAACATGATCCTGCTGGAGCCCTGTGTCCACAAGACCATGTTTTTTTTTAAACTAAGCAGCTCAACAAACAAACAGCTCTCTATAAGATACATTTTAAAAACTGTAATAATTTTCAATTAGCACAAATCATACGGCTGGGTTTTATTTAATAAAATTGATAAAATAAATATTAAAGTATTTTTATTCTCCCCAAAGGATCGAGAAACTTTTAAATTTTGTCAGATTACCCAAGATCATTGTCATACTCAAATGCCTGATAAACTTTAAATATTTTATAGCCTTAAACATTTAAACAATTTTTAAAACTCGTCCCTGCAATATCAAAGCAAAGTATTTTCTTTAGGAGTGAATTTACAAAGCATAACCATAATTTTAAAGTCAAAACCAGATAAAAGTTCAAACCAGATTTTAAGACCAAAATTTATCAGTGAAAACAACCCAATCTTTAGAACCAATATTAACTTAGAACAAGACTTTTTATCCTAAAAGGAAATAGAATCATTTTGACTCAGAGATTTTGTAACCTTTGTTCTTTTTCTGAGCCACACCATGTGGCAATTTACATTGTTGTTATTTAAACATATGCATCCATAGACCCTATAAACACATAGGCACATATACATGTTTTAAACAAGGATTTGAATTTAACCTTAAAACATACCCAATTATTTTTGATCATATCAACCATTTAAAACCAATTGAAAACAATCATCCTAAATTACTGTTTGATCTGTAAGTTGCAAGCCCCCTAGGTGGGAGGAGGGAAGAGAGGAGCGGAGCGAGAGGGCGTTTTGAGCTCCTGCTGCTCTCTTCTCTCTTTCCTGCTGAGCTGGCATGAAGGCAAGGGGGAGGAGTTTTTCTTTATTCTCGGCAGCCAGAGCAGCTCCTGTCCTGGAGCAGCTACGGTGCCAATCCGCTCCTAGCCTTGTATAAGGACTTTTACCTAGCAAGCCCACTAGCCTTGCCTGTTCCCTTGGCTCCCTGTGAGCTTCACTCTAGCTTACTTCCCCCGCAGGTCATGAACCTGCTTTCTGGCCGGGCCTCTCTTGAACACTGCAGGCAGCTCCCAGGGCGTCCAGCCGCGCCGCCCCACCTCCCCTCTGAGCGCGGGGCGATCTTCCACCCCTTCGTCTCGGGGCTGCAGAGCCCGTGCCCTGCTGGTTGTACATTGTTATTTCACAGACTCCCAAGTGTCCGAGCACCGCCTGCCCAAGCTCCAGCTCCACGTCTCCCCAGCCACCTGAAAGCATTTTCTCCTCGGCTCCTTCGGGAGGGAGAGCACACTGCTTGGTGTCCTGTCATGCAGCCGTGTGCACTCCCAAGCTCCCGAGCCGAGAACTAGTTCTAATTTTAACTGTCCTCTGTCCAAATTTTTATCAGTCCAAGTCTACAAAGAAACAGACACAGGAAAATACATACATACATGAGAAACACAGGATTTAAACAGACAAAACACGACACAAGCCGCGCGGCACGAGATCGAAGAAAAACTGAAAGCAAAAATTCAGATGGCCCAGATGAAACACGTAACCCTCCGAGAGGGGCGAGGCCCCAACCCAGTGCCACGGATCCGTGTCTCCCAGACAGGGAGCCAACAAATTGGCCCCCACTCAGATGAGAGCCGGTGGGACTCGAACCCACTCAGACCCTCCAGATGAGGGCCGGTG
>NW_026594006.1:0-7198 GCF_907164565.1 Psammomys obesus | reverse complement strand
GTGCTGGAAATGCCCACCCTCCTGCCCAGTTTCTATTTTTTTTTTTTTAAGTTTTTCTGTTGAGATAGGGTCTCACTAGGTAGCTAATGCCGGCCTCCAACTCGCTATGCAGACCACAGGGTCCTTGAACTGGGGAGATCCTCCTGCCTCTGTCTCCTGAATGTTGAGATTAAATATTTCTCTCTCTCTCTCTCGTTTTTAAGAGAAGCTCTTGTTATGTAGGTCTGGTTAACCTGGTACTCACTGTATTGCTCAAGGTATACTTAGATTCATGGTAATCCCCCAGCCTCAGCCTCCTGAGCGTCAGGATTACAGGTGTGCCAAACAACACTAATTCCAAATAATCTTCTAAAATGGCAAATGTCAGAGGAACACTTCTGAAACTAAACTCATTTTGTTGTGTAGTTCTGAGCAAACATCTTTGGGACGCATCTGTGTCTTACATACACTAAACTTATGTAACCACAAACATTACCAAAGGTTTCTGGAAATCTTCCTTCACCCACAACAAACATATGTTTTAACAGTTCTTGGGATTCGCTACAGCTGTTGGCCCTTCAGACTGCCTTGGTACCAAAAAAGTCACCCAGCTGAAGTTATACAATACACCAGCCCATTGTCCCAACACTTCCTCTCTCCAGGAGGGTTTGGGGATTTGTTCTTTTGTTGTTTTTATTGTTTCAGGTCCAGGCCTAACTGTTATCCTTTCTTCTGGATGTGGTTCTGATTAGGAGGAGGACTGTGAGATCAAGATGCCTTGCAGGGTCCCCGAATTCCTGTTTGGGGGTTCCATTCTGCCAAACCCCAGCTTGGGAAATGGTGGAGAATGGTAAATAATCCAGCACAGGCTTCTTGGCTAATGGAATATTAGCGAGGGTGACTGTGAAAGAAAGTGATCTAGAAATAGTTTCCCTGAGGGATTGCAATACCTCACTGAGGAAAAAAAAAAGATAGTATGTCAGGATTTTGTAGAAAGAGAGATTAAATAAGCAATTCAAATAAGCAATACAGCAGTAAGAGAAGGGAAGAAGTAGACTTGATACATAAAGAACGGGAGAGGAACACACTGGTTCCTCTGATGAAAGCTTCCGATCTGTTGTGGGGTGTCCACCAGAGAAGACTGCTCAGACATGGGTTTAAGCCAATAGAAGTCTTTGTTAGCCAGCTGGTGACTACCCTGGGTTTCCAGGATCCCAGTGTCACCCTGAGCCTTTCACAGGGTGAGTTTTCAAGCACGAAAGTCACATTCTGGGTTGAGAGTCCATTAACAAGAACACTCGGCCAGAAGCAAAACTACAGAAGCCAAAACTCAAGGTTAGTGCATTTAGAGACTTTCCCAGAACTGTGGACTTTGATGGATTAGTTCTTTGTTTTCATTTTTGGCTTGTGGTGCAACTCAGCCTGAATGGCACTTTCATCATGGAGTCAGTTGTGCTAAGGTCTGGGGCCCTGTTACACATTCCCCACTGGTCTTAGTCAATGAGCCAAATCATGGACGCTTAATGTTTTAGATGTAGGGCACTGTTGTTAATCCAATCAGGATGAGAACTTAAGGCCTAGCCAGAAAGGATAGCGGAGTAGTCAGCCAGGGGGGGGGGAGGGGGGGGGGGAGGAGGAGGCAACAGAACAGAGACTGGCACCAATTATTTCCCCAACTATGGCAAGATTTTCTCTAATTACCCCTGATCAGTTAGCACAAAAACAACAGGTTTTCCCCAAAACCATACATAGTTTTCTATATCTTATGAGAAATCTAAGCCTCTCCAGTTTTGTAGGACTATTTTTACAAGGGAATCTAACTGTTGTTTTAATGCAGAAATGGAAACTTTTACTTTCTCTAAGACCTGATCAACCTATCCATTTAGTTTGGAACACATCAGAAGAGGCACATTTAGTCCAACTATTAGTACATGCCCAGCAAGTAGTCTCAGGGGCCCGTGTGAACTCATCTATCGGGCAGAAGAGTGGACATCAGAATAAGGAGACATGCCTAGACTAAGGTTTGGGGTATTAAACAAGTTTTGGGCCCTTATACGTTCTCTAATGTTAATGTAGGCTGCCCCCAGGAACACTGAGTTTTGTTCATCAGTGGGCTGACAGTCTGGTTAGTTCCTATCCCAGTGTAGTTCAAGAACTGGGTCTCTAAGCATAACCAGCAATCCTGGCTGATTTTTGGCTGGGAATGATTAACTGTGTCCCCAGGGTTCCTTCCTGTGGCATAAAGTCTGATTTCCCCAGGTTTTTCTCATTTGCCAAAAGCCAGAATCTTTTAAAGGAATTTTTCAGGAAGTCTCAGTTTTACAACCCCAATTTTTGCATGGAAACTTTGTTTCTAGCAACTCAGGGCCCCAGCTGCAGGGCATGCATAGCATTGTTACACTTTGCATTTCTATTTCTGTCTCGAAAAAAAAAAAATCCCTAAATCTTTTCAATTCTGTATACAACCAGACACGTCAAGTAGACACAAGAAGGCATAAAGGTTGCCGGTCTGTAGCACGCCAGCTAATACCTTCACTGGATCTATCTTTCTCAGATTCCAGTCCAGGCCTGAGGGCAGCCGGGTTTGGACCATGACCCTGTATTCACACCCATAGAGCAAAACATAAGACTCAGGAGGAGGAAGAAGAGGGACAGGAGTGAAAGGGCCTGGGGCCCAGTGAAACCTTAATTTCAATGGCTGCCTGGCCCAGAGACAGTCCATTTGGCAGTAGTGTCTGTGGCTTCTGCTTTCTTGACCTGGGTGTGGTAGATCCATGGTATAATGCCAGCTGTCTTCACTGCTGGAGGAGTGGAAAGAATCACCTTGTAGGGGCCTTTCCAGGTTAGTTTCATCACCCTCTTGGCTATTCATTTGACCCAGGCTGTATCACTGGACTTGAACAAGTGGAAACTGGTGATGGACTTGGAGGTCAGTTGGGTCTCTCGATAGTTTAATAAATAGACTGTATGGAGGACTACGGGGACTGTATTCAGAAAGGAATAGTGAGACTTCTGCCAAGCCTGGGAAACGGTGGGGGAAGCCTCCAAATATAATCTCATAGGGGGATAAATCCCTCCCTATAAGGGGTGCAATAGGCTGAAGCGAAGCAAAGGGAAGAGGTCTGTCCATTCTTTGCTGGACTCTAGTGGGAGTTTTGTTGGAGTTTCTTTTAATGTCCTCTTTGTTTGTTTTACTTTCCCAGAACTCTGGGGTCTATATGCACAATGAAGTTATTAATATATGTCTAAAGCTTTAGCTATTAATTGAGGCTATAGCCAGGCCATTGTCAGACCCCATTGCTGGGGGGTGGGGAGGCGACCAGTTCCTAGAGAGGTTTTTCAGCTCCTGTTTGAGCAGTTTCAATCTGGGTGAGGAGCACTTCAAGCCATACAGAAAAGGTATCCATAAAAACTACCAAGTACTTTTACGCCCCCCCCAAAGCAGGCTGGATCTCGGTGAAGTCAGTTTTCCCAGAGTTTGCCGCGGTGTTTGCTTTCCTGGATAAGGGCTCTTTGTTTCCGATTCCTATGAGCACAAACCTGGCATCTAGCTGAGACATCCCATGCTAGGCTGTCCCGTCTAGGTATAACATCCCTTGGTCTGAGCAACACAGAAAGATTTGAGTACCCCAGATGAATCACCTGGTGAAGGTTAGTTGCCAACAGACCTGCCAGTTGTTTCTGGGAGAACGACCTCTCCCTCTGGTGTCCCCCATCAACCCGTGGGTTTGGGCTGTCCATGTTTTCTTCACCATGGAATCTCAGGCAACGCCATGTTGTTGTGTGTTATCAGACTAGCAATAGGCCCCATGGCCTTAGGGCGGCTTGTTGGGCACCAGGTCAGACGACCAGCAATGGAGAACAGCAATGTGTAGGGGAAGCCAGATAGCCTTAGAGACCCAAGTTTTTTGTTTGTTTGGTTTTTGTTTTAGTCTTTTTTTTTCTGAGATAAGGTTTCTCTGTGTAACAGCCTTGGCTGTCCTGGAACTCACTTTACAGACCAGGCTGGCCTCCAACACACAGAAATCCACCTGCTTCTGCCTCCCGAGTGCTTGGGCTAAAGGCGAATGCCAACACTGCCTGTCAAGCCAAGCTTCTTTTTCTTTTTTTCAACAGTAAGAATCCCTCTTTCTCTGTAGATCAGACTATGGACTGAGAGTCTGTGTATATTCTGGTAGATTTTTCCTTCTCCCCATTGATAGCCTGGATCAGATCAGTCAGTTCTGCATTCTGGGCTGAGGTGCCTGGCTTGGGCCCAGATCGTTTCCGTTAAAGGAGCTATTGCAGCTCCCATGTACCCGATTTCATCTTTCATCTCCTGACAGTCACGGACAAGTACCCATGTCATCAGGTAAGAGGGGAGCTGAATTCATGGCAGTGGGTTTCTCAAACCAGACTCAAGTGGGCCAGGAGTAGGGTACTGGGTCACACAGTTATTAGACAGACAGACACTCCTCGGAGGAGTGTCTGTAGTGGGGTGCTGTGTAGATAAGATCTTGACCCAGAGTTAACTTGGAATGGAAGAAGTCCCCAGTGGGTGAAGTCTTGAGTGAATGAGTGTTTTGAGATGGGCATGGTTGATTTAATGCCAATTGGCCCATGAAAAATTGGCAAAGCCATTACCCGTAAGGGCCTGGTTCTAGGAATGACAAAGGAGGTCAAGGAAGAGTTTATGAACAATTAATCAGTGTGTGCAGAGACTAGCCACTGTGGCTTCCTCCTCCTGGATGTTTTGAGCCAAGACTGCTCCCTACAGAGACTAGCTAGCCCCTCCCCCCTGTGCTGTTCCCAATAAGCACACAGAATGTTCCAGGGTCAGCTGTAGACATAGGAACCCCACCTGATCCCAGCTTCACCATGTGTGTGTTTGTCCTTCTTTCATTCCCTTGACCCTCCTGGCCAGGCCACAAGCCACAGGGGATGCAGCACTCGCCCCTTCCTCAGCTTCCTTCTCTTATTTATTGTAATCCAAGTTGGCCTGCAATCCTTGCTTTTCATGCCTCAGTCTCCTCAGTGCTGAGATTCCAGGTCACATGCTGTTTTTCAGTCACAGAGTGATGACCTGGCTGGTGCTTCTGGCTTACTTCCGAGTTAGCAGCCTTCCAGCATCTTCAACCACACTGAGGCCTCAGGTCTCCATAATAAAGAGCTACATCAAGGACTCTATCTGGTTAGGCCAGTGGTTCTCAACCTTCCTAACGGTGTGACTCTTTAAAACAGTTCCTCATGTTGTGGTGGTCCCCCAACCATAAAATTATTCTTGTTGCTACCTCATCACTCTAATTTTGATACTGTTTTGAATTGTGTTGTAAATATCTGTGTTTCCTGATGGTCATAGGAGACCCCCATGAAAGTGTCATCTTGACCCACAGGTTGAGAACCACTGAACTAGGCTGTGCTTCATGACAACCCTCAGATCTCTGCAGCTTGAAACAGCCAAGATTCATTTCTCACTCTGGCTCTGTGTCCACAGTGATTTGTTTGCTGCACCATGGTAGTTTTTACTTCAGGATCTAAGCTAAAAGAGCAGCTTCTAACTAGAAAAAATACTGGTCACAGTAGCAGAAGGAAAGTTCTTCAGTCTGCAAGTGATACAGGTAACTTCTGCTCATATTTCATAGGTCAAAGTAATGCATGGTCACTGTTTTAGTTAGGGATCTCTAGAATAGAACTTATGGAATGAATTTATATATAATAAAAAGGGATTTGGTAGAGTGACCTATAGGCTATGGTCCAGCTAATCCAACAATGTCTATTATCTGGCAGGGAGGCCAGGGATGTGTTAGGTGAATTCTCAGCTGGCCATTTAGTATATGTTGGAATCCCCAAAAAGTAGATTCTAATACCAGCAAAGAAATGCCTCAGCAACAGGATAAATGAAATTGCCAGCATGGTGAGGACAAGCAAACAAAAAGCAAAAGCTTCCTTCTTATGTGTCCTGTTATGTGGGTTGCTATCAGAAGGCGTGGCAAAGATTTAGGATGAGTCTTGCTACCCCAGATTTAGGGTGGGTCTTCCCACCTAAAACGATCCAATGAAAGTGAATCCCACACAGGTTTGCCCAGCTGCTTGGGTTTCCTTGATTCCAGGTGTAGCAAGCTGCCAACCAAGATTAATCATTACAGTCACACAATCAAGTAGACAGAAAAAAAACATGTCTAACTTTAATAGTTAAATAAAAAGAGCATGACAATAGTATTCATTTTCAATCTTTTTTTTTTTTAAAGACCTTATGAACAGAGTCTGGAGAAATGGCACAGCAGTATCAACACTTGCTGTTCTTCTAGAGGACCTGGAATTCACATGGTGGCTTACAACTAGCTCCTTGTAACTCTGCTTCCAGGGGCTCCAACACCCTTTTCTGACCTCTTTGAGCACCAAGGGTGCAGATGATGCTCACACAGAGATGCAGGCATACACTCATACACATAAAAAAAAATAAAAATAAAAACCTTATGACTAGAACTTTTGAAATATTTCATTGGGCTTTGGAACAATTTGTTCTTTGTTCCGTCATATAATTTTGACATTATTTCAGTTGGTGGACAGAGAGTTATGTCCCTGGGGAAGGTAGAGTCTTAACTCAATATTTCAGGCGAGGAAAAGGCAAATGTCAGAGGTGGGAAACTAACAAGAATTTATGTGTCATGGTTGGAGTAAGTTATTTAAATTTTTATTTAGTTTTATATTTGTTTTCATTCATGAGGAGAGCTCTTGCCCATTTTTATGACAACTTTGCTGTTTTGCTCTGTACTGTGCAGCTGTGTCCAGACAGGGGACGACTCTCTAGCCTGTGTTCAGATGCATAGAAAAGACCCGTGTCCGCTGACTTCTCATATCATTCAGGTACAGGAAGATGGGAGGGCGGAGCCCCTGATCAGGCAGTTTTGCTGTAGTAGCATCCAGAAACAATGACTGTGGTGACTGTGCCGGCTAGATTTATGTCTACTTGATACACAAACTAGAGTTATCTGAAAGGAGAGAAACTCAATTGAGAAAGTGCTTCCACAAGATCCAGCTGTAAGGCATTTTATTAATTAATTATTGGTAGGGATGGCCTATCCCATTGTTGGTAGTTCCATCCCTGGCCTGGTGGTCCTGGATTCTGTAAGAAAGCAGTCTGAGCCATCTGTGAGGAGTAAGCCAGTAAGGAGCATCCTCCACAGCCTCTGCATCAGCTCCTGCCTCCAGGTTAAAGTGCCTGTTCTGAATTTCTTCA
>NW_026594005.1:0-9902 GCF_907164565.1 Psammomys obesus | reverse complement strand
CACACACACACACACACACACACACACACACACACACACACACACACCACACACAAACGTCTTTCTGTCTCTGTCTCTGTCTCTGTCTCTCCAAGCTCCTGCCTTTATTTGCTCAGATTCTACCCTAGGTCTCTAGACCATTCAGCTGCTGGTTCCTGTCTATCCGGGCAGTGTCGGGAGTGAGCTCCCTCTCCCGGTGTGGGCCTCAATTTAGACCAGTCTTTGGCTGGCTACTCTGACAAGCTCTGAGCCTCCATTGCCCAGCACGTCTTGCAGGCAGGACAGATTGTAGATCAAAGATGCTGTGGCAGGGTTGCTGTTCCAGTCTCTCTGCTGGAAACCTTGCCTGGTTACAGAAGGTCAGTTTATGTTCTCCGTTACTAGGCGTCCTCTAGGTTCACCTGCATAGATTCCAGGAATTTTCCACATCACCCTGTAAAAGGCCCCCTATTCCAGTCATCTCTCCCCATACTCCCCCCCTCATTCCACCCTCCCTGCTTTGTTCCTCTTCCACCTCCTGTTCCCATTCCTACCTGCCCCCAGTCCACCTGCAAAAGCTATTCTATTTCCCTTCCCAGGGAGATCCAGGCTTTCCTTCTAGAGCCTTCCTTGTTACTTAGACGCTCTAGGTCTGTGGATTATAGTATGATTATCCTTTACTTAACATTTAATATCCACTTATAAATATATATCATGCTTGTCTTTTGGGGTCTAGGCTGGCTACCTCAGTCAGGATGATTTTTTTTCTAGTTCCATCAATTTGTCTAAAGATTTCATGTTGTCATTTTTTTTTTTTTAGCAGCTTATTTACATTGTATAAATGTACCACAATAAAAAAAAAATTCATTCTTCAGTTGAGGGACATCTTGGCTGTTACTTTTTTGGCTTTTATGAATAAAGTTGCTATGAACATAGTTGAACAAGGATCTTGGTGGTAGGATAGAGTGTCTTTTAGGTATATACCCAAGAGTGGTATAGCTGAGTCTTGAGGTAGATTGATTCCAAATTTTCTGAGGAACCGCCATACTGATTTCCACAGTGGCTGTACAAGTTTGCACTTCTACCAGTAATAGAGGAGGGTTCCCTTTGCTCCACATCCTCACCAGCATGAGCTGTCACTTGTGTTTTTTTTTTTTTATCTCAGCTATTCTGACAGGTGTAAGATAGAATCTCAGAGTTGTTTTGATTTGTATTTCCCTGATGGCTTAGGTTACTGAACATATCTTTAAGTGTTTCTCAACCATTGAGATTCTTCTATTGAGGATTCTCTGTTTATATCTGTACCCCTTTTAAAATCAGATTATATGGTTTGTTGATGTCTAGTTTCTTGAGTTCTTTATATATTTTAGATAAAAGCCCTCTGTTGGATGTGGGTGTTGGGGATCAAACCTGGGTTCTCTGGAAGAGCCAGGCAAGTGCTCGCTGAGCCATCTCTCCTGTCCTGAATATAAATTTTATTGACAGTTTCCCCTCTTGTCACTTTGAAAGTTTTTCCATTTGTGTTTGGTCTTGGTGGTTCCTCGTGAGAAACCAGCTGTTCATTTTAGTAAAGGTCTCTTGGGAGCCATAAGCATCCCCTGTCTTGCCATTTATAAGGTTCTTTGTCTTTCCACAGTTTGATGAGGTTGTATCTGGATACGTAGCTCTGAGTACATTCTGCTTTGAATTGATCGAGCTTCTTAGATTCATGTATTTAATCAAAATCGGAAACCGTTGTCCACTATTTCCTCAAACATTTGTTATTCCCTCCTCTCTTACTTCCCTCTCACAACTCCAGTTCTGTGTAGGTTAGAATTGCTTTATTGTGTCTAATTTTTTCTGTTTTAAAAAATGTTTTTTCTTCACAATTTATTCATTATATATCCTGATTGAAGCCTCCTCCCTCAACTCCCCCAGTTTCCCCCTCCCTGCATCTTCCCCACATCCCCCTTCCCCTAGTCCACTGAAAGGGTGAGTTCTCCACTATTGCCATCTGCCCATGGCTTATTAAGTCTCATCGATACTGCTTGGATCCTCTTCTTCCATGGCCTAGCAAGGCTGCATCATCAGGGGCAAGTGACCAGAGAGCAGTCAACCAAGTTCATGATAGAGGCAGCCCCTGCTCCCCTCTCTCAGAAATCCAATGGAGACTGAGCTGCCAATCAGCCACATCTGAGCAGGGGTTCTAGGTCCTCTCCAAGCATGGTCCTCCATTGCCGCATCAGTCTGTGCAGGACCCCCTGGACTCAGATCTTTTAGTTTTGTTGGTCTTCTTGTGGGACTCCTGTCTCCTCCATATCCCTCTAATCCCACCCCTCTCTTCCTCCATAAGACTCCCTGCGCTCTGCCCAAAGTTTGGCCCTGAAAATATAAATGCTTAGAAAGGTCCTTTTTTACTTTTAACAGTGGGCAAAGCATAGTCCATAGGCCAGAAACATCAATAGCTCCTGGAAAATAGTTAGAAATATAAATTCTCAGGCCCCTACCCAGACATACTGAAGAAACTTTGCCTATGTGACAGCCTGCTTTTTTAAATAAACTCCTCAGGCAAATTTTAAACATATATTTTATTTGTTTGTGTTTGTGTGTGTGTGTGTGTGTGTGTGTGTGTGTGTGTGTGTAGCCCTGGCTGTCCTAGACTCATTTTGCAGACAAGGCTGGCCTCAAACTCAGTGAGTTCACGAGTGTGGAAGTCAGAGTACAGTCTTATGGAATTAGTTTTCTCTTTCTGCCTTTATATGGGTTCCAGATATTAAACTCAGGTTGTCAGAATTCCCTGTCAAGAACTTTTACCTGAGAGGTAAGCCATCTTACCAGCTGTCCCTTCAAGGCAATTTGATGAATGCTAAAGTCTATGAGTCAGTGATTTTGAAGCTTTTGATTTTTTCTTACTTACCTTTCCTATGTATCTTTCAATTCACTGGTTCTAGTCAAGTCCATACTTTCATTATACTTGTACTAGGTGCTAAACTTTGAGAATACAATAAAATATTTTCCTTCTTATTGTCATGGTAAGCTGTCTCATCATAAGAAAGTTTCCAGCCTTGCCTTCATTGGATAAAAAGTGTTATTAGAGAGATTAGTAAATACACAAATAAGTGATAAAAGGCTATATAGAATATGCCCAAACATAGTTTTGAGTAGTCATTGTAAGGGCTTGGGGGGGACTGGACATATTAAGTCACCCTAAAACTGGAGCAGAATAGTTCCAGAGGATGAAAAAAAAAAAAAAAAAAAAGAAAACAAGCCCTGGGATCCTTGAAAACTTGAAGAAAGGATATGAAATAGCAGGGTGTGTGTGCGTGTAAGTGTGATTTTGAGCAACTTTTTCTGTGTGGTGGGAAGAATTTAGTTCTATTCTGGCTCCTAAACCCAATGCCTTACGGCCGGGTCAAGCAGAGTTTTGTCCTTATTAGAGCGTGGAAGTGTTATAGAAGTGATCGCAGAGTGAGATGCGTGCCACTTATCATTTAGCTAGGCAGAAGACTTTATGAACAGATTCATAAATTGTACAAACAATGTAAACACAGACAAAATTCCACAGAGCCGCGCACGCGCTATAAGCTTCTATCTACTTACAGTCCAGTTTGTGAGCTAGCTTGGTGTGAAGACAAAAGAAGGCCCCATATGCAAGGTTTTCAGCGTGGAAACTGACTACGGGCATGCCCTCGGTAACATACAGATGTTTGTTGTGGGCCGCTAAGCCACTACTGCACAGGGTATGGTTGCAGCTTATCCAAACTGAAAACACATCTGCACCCCAGCAAATGATCTTCAGTTTATGACTGTGTAACAAATCACCCCTGTAGGGTAAGCCTGTAGGGTAAAACAGTGGCAGTAATCCATCTGTGGCATTGCATTTGGGGCAGGGCTCGATGGAGCAGCTCACCTGTGCCCCAGATGGCACTGGGGAGGGTGACTCCACAGACCAGAGGGTAGGTGACAAGTGACATCATCTGCAGGCTTCCTCGATACCCTGTCTGGTGCTCGATTCTTCTGGCTGCTGGGGCAGCTAGCACTCTTTTCACTGTGTGGATTGTGCTCCATTCCAGTACTGAAGCCTGTCCCCCCACCCCTCCCTTTTTTTTTTTTCCAGAAGGATCAAAAGTCTAAAAGAGGAGATAGATGAATGGAGTTTTTATTTTGATTCTGCCATTTACTATGTGGCTTGCAACCCCTCCTCCCCCCCATTCCTTTCTGAATCTCAGTTCTCAAATTTTATAAGTCAGGACTTAGTCTCAATTGCCCAGAAGAAGATGAGGAGGCAAGAATTAGAGTGGATGTAATTTATTTGAGTTATTTCTAGCGCACATCAGAAGGATGCTGGAGTGAGATACGGGGAAAGAAGCCAGGAAATGGTGTTTCACCAAGAAGATAACCACGGTTAGTAACTGGAGCTTAAACGACACCAGAGTCGCCTCCAGGAAGCGTAAAGGGAGCCCGGGTATTTCCATGGTAGCTGTAGTCTGTCATTCCTTGAAGACTTGGAGAATTAATGCCCCAGTACTATCGGCCTGCAAATTCCAGGAGGGCTTGAAAAATCTAGAGGCAGAGACGAGGCGCGGATGGAACCAAACTGAGCAGGTTCGCAATAAACAATGAGATCCGAACGGATGTAAACATTCTTTATTGAATAATATTTTTTCTCAAGCTCATTGCGTAATTAAGTGAGATAACATTAAAAATAAGAAAGAAAGAAAATGAAAAAATCCATCCCTGGTCTGAGAGTACTGCTGGCGCTTTAGTGTTCTTCACAACAGCATTGTGAAGGAGACCCGAAGGGTCCTGGAGCTTTTCCAACCCTGCGGGTCAGACCACTCTGACAGAACGGCAGTTCGGTAAGTGGGTTAGCGGCCTGAGTAGGTCTCAGGGCTGATGCACAGGCTCCGAGCCTCTGCCCTCGTGGCCACCCTTCAGGTGCTCCTCCGGAGGTTTTCACCCTCGCCGGCTTAGGATGGCCACGCTTATCTCTCCCCAGCCCCCACTCCACCCTTCCCCGTGCTTTCCGGGACCCCAAGGTCTGCTGTTACAGCACACGAGGGGCTGCAAAGCCAACCCTAAGATTCTGGTAGGTTTTGAATAGAGGGCGTGAGACAATGCAACATTTAGGAAGGTTTTAGGGTGTAGGCTTGGATGCCGGGAAAGATGGAGAAGCGAGACACCTCCCGTGTATGCATGCGCGCGTTTGTCTAGAAGTTACCGCAACTGTCCATTTTGAGCCGGGCAAGGTGACAGCTCTGTCTTGACACCAAACTCAGAGAATACAAACGAAGCGGCAAACGAGGACGGGACAAAGCGAGTCCCCCTCATTGCAAAATCGGCAGCGGCCTCTGGTAAAAAAGGCTCGGGTCCTCGCTGGGGCAGCCCCCGACAGCTTGGCGGCTTCCCGCGAGTGGAAGAGCGGACGCTGCACCGCAGAGGACCACGGCTCCGACCCCGACCCCGACCCCGCGAACCACAGCTAAGCGCGCCAACCCCGTCCTCTCCCGGTTCAGGAAAACGCGGGAGAGGCTGGCCAGCGTCCTCGCTCCGGGGCTGCCGCGGGTGCGATGCTCAATGCCAGGCAGCTGCGGCCACCCAGGCGGAGCCACCGCTCCCGTCCGCGCACGGGTTGGGGAAGCCGCGCACAGACAGACCCCACCGCCGTCCGGGCGCCGGGGTTTGCCCTCCGCGCTACGCGTGCCCTCCCGCCGCGCGCTGTTGCTGGGGCTCGGGCGCCGCCCTCTTTCACTCCCGGCCAATGGCGACGCGGCCGGAGCACCGCCCAGCTACAGCGAGGACCAATGGCGACGCAGGAAGGGCACCGCCCTGCTCTCCCGTGGGCCAATGGCAGCGTGCCCCGGCGCCCGGGCCGCCCCAGCCCAGCGAGGAGGCGGGCGGTAGGCCGCGGGCTCCGCCCCGCTCCCCTCTGACCCGGTGTCTAGTCTCTCTGTCTTCCTGTTCCAAACCACGTGGACGCGTCGGGGGCCCGCCGTGGTCCCGGTGGCGCTCCCCGCTCCCGGGCCTCCGCCGACGGCGCGCACATGGCGACCCAGACGCACTCCCTCAGCTACGCCGGGTGCAACTTCTTGCGCCAGCGGCTGGTCCTGTCCACCCTGAGCGGGCGCCCGGTCAAGATCCGCAGGATTCGGGCCAGGGACGACAACCCGGGCCTCCGAGGTGACTTGGGAGGGGGCGCGAGGAGAGGGGACCCGGGGTCGCGGCCCCGGGTGGCCACGGGAGCGCGTGGGAGGGAGCGTGGTCGGGCGGCGCGGGAGGCTGCTCTGTCCCTGAGCTGCGCCACGCGTGGACGATGCCCTGCGGCTCCTGGGCGCGGGTAGTAAACAGCTACACGTTTTCCCCGCTAGCTTGTTGCTACGAATCGTAGGCATCGCCCGCTCGCTTCCCTCCCCGAAGTGTCCTGCTTTCGCCATAAACCTCTCAAAGGAGAAAAACAGTTTATTGGACCAACACGTAGTAGTGAGTGGACGGACAGACGTGGGAGAGAAAAGTACCATTGGTTGGTTCCCCGATCTCAACCAAAGCAGGTCTCTGAAACCGCTGCCTCGCTTGGATTCCAGTCATTGTCGTCATTATTTATAGCCACCCCCCCCCCCCCATCTCTTCAGGAGTGGAATATGATGTTTTGTTGTTAAATGATGTGTTTGTTTTTGTTAGTCACCGATGTGCGCAGTAGAGAAGCTTTGCGATGGGTTTTTGTTTTGTTTTTGAAACGGGGGGGGGGGGGGGGTCTCATGCTTCCCAGGCTGGCCTCAAACTAGCTATGTAGCTGAGGATGACCTTCAACTCCTGTGCCTTCTACCTCCACTTTCCAGGTGTTGGGCTTACGGGCTTGCTACACAACGCTCTGCTAATTTTTACATTGTAGACCTAGTTGTCTTGACTCCAGGAAGAGGGAGGTCAAACTATAAGCTTTGTAGGCGTCAAAGCTTTTATTGATTCACTGTCCCACAAGGGTCGATGAACCCAAACTCGTCGTTTGTACCCACATCTCATTAAATGGCTTTGGTTTTCAGCTGCTCCCCTGGAATTTAGGTGCGTGTTCAAAAGTGTCTCTCCAAATTAAGGCAATTGGGTTTATTAAAACCGAGAAGAGAAAATCTGTCTGTAGCCCGAACGTGGAGAGAGGCTGTGGTTGGGTCCGGAGACTTTCTGGGTCAGGCTAATTATCTTTGTAGAGCCCCTTGTACTAGATCGATAGACTGTTCCATCATCGATCCGAATATGTCTTTTTGATCGCTTTGTTTCTGCCACTCTTGAAGTTTTGTTCATGATGATGGAAATAGAAGGTTAGAAAAGAAGAAACTAGAAGGCTTAGTAAGGTGATGGTTAAGGTGCCCCCTTCAATACTGCTGGAGAGGTGTACCTGTAATCCCAGTACTCAGGAGGCTAAGGCAGGAGGATCACAAGTTCAAGGCCAGCTCGGCCTACATAGTGAATTTTTGTTTTAAAACAAGAAATTGGGAGGCAGAGGCAAGGGGGTCTCTGTGAGTTCGAGGTCTACACAGTGAGTTCCAGGCTAGCCAGAGCTACAAAGTCAGACCCTGTTTCACAGAAACAAAAATTGAAAGCAAACAGTCAAAAACCTCAAAATTAAGGAGAGACCACTGAGTAGTTTGTGCTCTTCCCCTTAAATCTCTTCCCCCTTTCCCCCACCAGATCCCCAGTTTAAAATCTGGTCTTTAGGAAGTTATTGCTTGATCTGCTTTGTTGTGTGTTTCAACCCCAGATTAGCTTGGAGACCGTGCTTCTACTATGACCACTGAGCACAAAGATTTTGTTTGTTTATTATTATTATTTTTTGGTCAGAAGTGCTTTAGCCTGGAGACCGAGGCATTGTTTCACAAATATATGACCATAAGATAGAATTCATAGTTGACTCTTGATAGGTGCCTTCCGGTATAGTATTTCACGTTTCTAAAAACTTGGATGGAACTCTCGGATGACCTCTTGTTTCTTTCAAAAACAGGACTTGACCCTTGACATTTTTCGGAAAGATTAGGGGATTCTGGTACCCGGGGAGGCAGTGCTAGCTGGTATTTTACGGGGTGTCTTAATTAGGATTCTATTGCTATGATAAAACACTATGACCAAAAGCCAACTGGGGAGGAAGGGGCTTATTTCAGCTTACAGTTGTAGTCCCTCAGGAAGTGAAGTCAGAGCAGGAGCTTGAACCAGAGACTAAGAAAGAATGCTGCCCACTGGCTTGTTCCTCCTGACTGGCTCGGTTTGCTTTCTTATCCACAGCAGGACCACTTGATGGCGTCCAGGGGAGCCAACATCCACAGTGGGCTGGACCCTCCCACAGTTATCATCAATCAAATAAATGCCCTACAGACTTGCTGATAGGCTAGTCTGAGGGTTGTTCTTTCTGATTGAGATCCCCTCTCCTCAGATGACTCTGGTTTGTGTCAAGTTGATAGCAAAACGTAACCAACACACCTCCTCAATGTAGTAGTATAACAGAGACCACCGCTTGAGATCTTGTGCTGGCTTTTAAGTTTACTTAACATTTACTGTTTGGTTACTTATAGAGGGACCCAGATACACATCTCAACTTTAATTTGGAGACTTAATATGCCTGTGAATACATACATAGTTAAGTATGCATAATATATACATATATAAATACTTGTATGTGGCCTTGGCCACGTGATTCAGGTTCATAGTTAAATCCATCTTTCATGGTAGCTTCATCCATCTCTGTCTGCCTCTTCCTAACTCAGGTTATGGAACTTGGAAAAAACCTCAGAGAATACCCAGTACAGTCTCCAGCTGGAATGCAAGAACCAGCTACATCCCCCAAAGGTGCTTGCTTAAACATCCCAAAGGGGTGCACATTGGAGGAGACCTGCCTCAGGACCATTCAGAAGTTTATTGAGCTTCGTTATGTGCAAGGCTTTGTGGAGGGAAGTGTAGATAGAATTTGGTTGTCCTCGCCGTTGGGGAACTTGTCCTCTAGGCAGAAAGAACTTGAGTGGAATAGCATGATGAAGTGGGAAGAGTCAAGTGTGGTAGAGGGACCCAGTGGAGCCCAGAGCGGAAAGTAGCCTGGCAGTTGTAAGGAAGATGTTCTGGGTGTCCCTCTGTTGTGACAGTGGAATTGGTGGCTATGGGGATCATTATAGGGGACAGAAGCAGGTCTTTGAAGTCCCCTCCCCAAACATCTTGTGATTGTCGGTGTATAAACCCGGCGCCACAGTGCTCCGTCTACATGCATGCTGTCAGATGTACACACCCACCCTTACAAGTGTAAAAGAAATGTCAAAACAAAACCCATTTCTGAGACAGGTTTTTCTGTCCGTACAGTGGGGTCTAGGAGTACTGCCTGCTTCGTGGCATTGCTATGGAGACTAATACTTAGATGTAACCAGCAGTGCCCAGGGAACTGGAGAAACAGACATTAGACAGCCTGTTCATTATGGTGTACTGAGCACTCGGTAAAGGTGTGCTGTCTGCTATCCCAGGTCTTTCCCTGCTGCCATTAGAAACTTTCTAAATACTGGGAGAGATTTATGCTTTGAAGTTTCCCTTTTAAGTGACCAGTTCTGCATATTAGCATATTGGTAGCTTTATCCTGGGATGTTGACAGGATTTAGAGGAATTTTTGGATATCACTGGGGAAACTGTCAAGTAGGGAGAACCCAAGAAATAGACAGGATGGACCTCACCATCAAGAATTATTCTGTATAATAATAATAATTCTATTAAAATGTCAGTATTGGTGCTTAGAAACTCTGTTCTAGTAGACTTTAAAGCTTTTCCTTTTTATTGTAACTTTATTGATTCTTTGGGAATTTCACATTATGCACCCCAATCTCCTCATTTTCCAGTCTTCCATATCCACCCTCTACCCTTATTAACCGCCCCCCCTCCAAAAAAAAAAAAAAAAATCAAATCTTGCCAACCTGTCTGGGTAATGA
>NW_026594004.1:0-4042 GCF_907164565.1 Psammomys obesus | reverse complement strand
AGCTGATGGGAAGACCATGGTTCAAAAAGTGTGGAGGAACAATTAGAGAAGACACCTGATGTGTCTTAGATTGTGTGTGTGTGTGTGTGTGTGTGTGTGTGTGTGATTACTTTTGACCTTCACATGTGCATGCATAGGTATACATACATTTATGTAAAAAACACACACACAGAATCTAAGACTTTTCTCAAAGGCAGAGCATCCAGTCCTCCTAGGTAACTTACACACAACAAAAGGGAAACCAGGAAATATGCTCGAGGGGAGATGTAATGTTTTCTATGTTTAGAGTTTTCAGTGTGGCTTATCAATGCAATGGGTGAGCATTACTATTCTATTTTATTGAACAGCCTGCTTTTGTTCATACTTCCTCCTTTAAATTGGACTATATGCTTCAACCAAAATGTACTTGGAATTTGATACAAAAAGAAAAAGAAAGAGGTGTGCATTTCACATCCCCACGACCACGTAAGACAGCAGCAGGAGGAGATTTACATTTAAGGCTGTGGTTGCTTTGGTCTGAGTGTCTCGTCCTTGGACTCTATGGATGCCACCTGCTCCGAGCACCGCCTTGGAAGACCATCAGTGATTTAGGCTGATATACTTTGAGATATAGAGTTATTATCATCTTCCTAAAATTCAAACTCTTTTTGAAGATGTATTTACTTTATGTGTATAAGCGTTTGCCTGGGTGAATGTCTGTGCTCTGTGCATGTGTAGGGCTCAAGGAAGTGGAAGCCGCTATTGGATCCCCTGGAACTGGAGTCATAGGTGGTTTTGAACCACCATATGGGTGCTGGGAACTGAACCTAGGTCTTCTACAAGAGTAAAAGGAGCCACCTCTCCAGCCTCAAGATTTAGCAAAATCTTTTATATCTATTTATAGCCTGACTTTGTAAAGTATACAAGAAAATGCCCCTGTGGGAGAGGGACCCAAGCCCTGTTAGAGAGCCCAGTGCAGTCCTCTGTAGGTCTCCATCCTCTCCTCCAGGGGCCTCTTCTTCCTAATTCTCTCTTAAGGAAACCAAGCAAAGCAGTTTCACGTCCGTAAATGTGAATATGATAGTTAGCCACAACAACCATAGTTGTTGAAACTTAACTGGAACAAGACAGTGTCTGAGTTCAGGTTGCCGTTTGTGGTGTTTACTAAGAAGACCGGACTCCGGTGACAAACTTCTTTTTGACTAATTTGTTATCTGAAAAGATGGGAGCTCTGGTCACATGTGTGCTAGAAACAGAAAACGTTGAGTAAAACAGAAATAGGGCAGAAAACCTTGGTAAATAAAATGACCTTCGCTGGATGGCCTCAGGGCTGACATGTGTCATCTCTGGCCCAGAGCAGCTTCTGGGCCCTGCATTGGAAAGAGGCTCAGTTTGGTTTAGGAGAATTAGGGAAGCCATACACTGAAGACGTCAGTCTCTAACTCTTCTCAAAGTTCATCTGTAGCACCCAGCAGATTAAGAGCATATTAACGCCAGAATTATGAATAAATGCATGTGTAAATAATGATTAATCTTACTCAGTGTTTTGTGTCATGGGTGTCTTATAATTTTCCCTAAATTAATTGACTTAGTTTGTAGAGCTTTAAGTAAGTTTTCCTCCTTTTTTTCTTCTCTCACACAATACATCTCAACTGCAGCCTTTCATCCCTCCACTTCTCCCAGCTCCCCTCTCCACCCCCCCACTGTCCCCTAGACCCACTACTCCTCCATTTCCCTTCCGAAAAGGGCAGGCCTCCTAGGGATATCAATTAAACATGGAATAATAATATGCAATAGGACTAGGCACAAACCCCATATCAAGGGTGGACAAGGCAACCCAGTAAGAGTAAAGGGGTCCCAAGAGCAGGCAAAAGAGTCAGAGACACCCCAACTTCCACTGTTAGGAGTCCCACAGAAACCCCAAGCTAAACAACCACAGCATGTATGCAGGATCCTTGATTGGTGCTTTAGTCTCTGTGAGCCCCATTTAGTTGATTCTGTGGGCTGTGTTCTCCTGGTGACCTTGACTTCCGCTGGCTCCTAAAATCCTTCTTCCTCCTCTTCTGCGGGGTCCCCAAACTCTGGTGAATGTTTGGCTGTGGGTTTTTCCATCTGTTCCCATCAGCTTCTGGAAGAAGGCTCTCTGATGATGATTGGGCTAGGCACCCGTCAATGAGTATAGCAGAATAGCTTAGGAATCATTTAGTTCACTTTTTTTTTTTTTTTTTGTCTCTAGTGTTTGGTTCTCGTTTAAGCCAATTAAAATTTGTTAAAATTTTAAAATGTTTTATTTATGGTTTTTATGCTTCTTTCTCCCTTCTCCACCCTAATCTCTTCCACCACCCCAATACCACCCCAATACTGGGTAGGAGAGAAAGATTAGTGGGGAGAAGGGGAGGAGTTCTCTTTGGCTACTTACTGCTGGTTAGGGTCATCGGGTTGCTTAGGGCAAGTCCAATCTTCTTTTCAGGTTATCTCCAACTTCTCTTCAGACTACATCAACAGCAATCAGGGGCAATTAGGAACAGCAAGGGGAAGCACCAGCAACTTTCTTTCTTGGACTCTTGTTTCTCTCTTTGTTCCCTGGCCTTTATTCCCTCCCAGAAGCCTCAGAATTAAACTATCTGCAGCTGGCAAAGGGCCCCTCTCAGAGCCTTCTTTCTTGGACTCTTGTTTCTCTCTTTGTTCCCTGGCCTTTATTCCCTCCCAGAAGCCTCAGAATTAAACTATCTGCAGCTGGCAAAGGGCCCCTCTCAGAGCCTGCACCAGGCAGATAGTTTGATGCTGCAGACAATCTGAATCAGTTCCTTATCCTACACCTGGGATCCAAACAAAACATCCAGAACATCTTCTTTCTTCTGTTTAAAAAAAACAACAGGCTTTTCTTTTAATATGAACGTGACTTGCTGTTGCTTTCTTAGACGGAGACGATCAAGGAACCAAACCCTTTTGGGGTCAATAGCTTCTTTTATAACCTTGGCTGCTCTTGCATGGAATGGCTGGTACGCTTCGATATTGATCCTTGAGCTAGGACTCCGAAGCTGTTTCCTGATGGCATGCAGTTACCTCATATGTCCCTCTTGGACATGCATTCACTAGGCAAATGACCCCTTCTATCCCACGGTCTACAAACTCCAGGAAACGCCAACATTCTTGCGGAGAACCCAGTGCTGCCAGAAACGCTGCTTCGCTTCTCTGGCACATTTCTCAGATTTAAAGCACCGGCCATTTTGAGACCTGAGGCTGTTAGGGGCCTTGGTCACAAGTTCTTTTCAAGTGACCGAATTTACCGCAACTGAAGCACAGAATATTTCCATCTCCAAGGCTTCTGGGAAAGCTAATGGTGTGAATCTCTTAACCGGAAGCTGCTCCTCTCGCAGCTCTCTCTGTTCCTCCTGGACCCTTTCCTCACACAGGGGCTGTGGGTGGAAACTGGACACCAAAGGTGTGCAGGGAGGGTAGGGCAGGGCAGGGCAGGCAGGGTGGCAATTTTGGGAACCTCTGGCTCTCAGTTCCCAGGTCTGAGCCCTCTTCTCCCTTTTCCAAGGGCGCCATTCATTTCCCAGGCGCTTTAATCTATACCCACAAACTCTCTAGTTGCACAGCCAACTCTGCCATCTTTTCAAAAGCGAGAGAACTGATTTTCTTGTTTCATCCGCTTTTTGTTTCTCATATGCCTCTATACTCACTCACAACTTTTCCAGTTGTTCAACCATTCTCCCAACCTTTTTAAAATGCAGGAAGACAAGGAAGAAGTGAAACCGGAAAATCCCCGCTGGGAGTAAAGCAGGAGAGAAGCCAGCGGCAGCAGCCGCAGTGAACCTTTTCCTCGATCCTCAAACAGTATATTCATGTCTCTGTCCCCTGCTTGTCACCTCTACAACATTAGAAACCCAGTTTCCCATTATTCCAAGTCCAATCTTTGTTTCAGGATATCTCCAACTTCTTATCAAATGGCACCAACAACAATCAGGAGCAGCAGGGGTGGACACCAGCTCCCCCTTAGAACTTCCCCAACACACACACACACACACACACACACACACACACACACACACACACA
>NW_026594003.1:0-2082 GCF_907164565.1 Psammomys obesus | reverse complement strand
GTGTGTGTGTGTGTGTGTGTGTGTGTGTGTGTGTGTGTGTGTGTGTGACAGACGCTGGTCCAGGACTCCCTCAAGCCCAGCGCTCTTCCCTGACCCTGGAGACCACACAGGGATTTAGGGCGCTCACGCTTTGTATTTGATGGATGGAGTCACTTAGGAGTCTTCACTAAGCCCCGTGCTTTTCGCTTGTCTGGGGACTCCCGAATTGCTGCTGACTTTCCGCAGGAGACAGATAGCAAGGGCCTTCCCCCTACCCCTCACCCCCCACCCGCACCAGATTTGACAGTGTTTTGCTTCTCCTCTGTCAGTGGGGGGGTGGGGGTGCTAATTCGTGGGAATGCGCCCTTCCAGACATCTGCTGCACACGCACGCCCACGCGCACACGCGCACACACTAGAAGCCTGTAGTCCAGCCCTGGGACGGGCCACGGCGGGCTCCAGGGCCCTGGCCAGCCGTTCCAAGGGCATCAGCAAGTTCCAGGTTCAAAGAGAGACTCTGATTAAAAAAAAAAAAAAAAGATATCTATAGCAAAAGATACCCAACATCTACCTCTGGGCTCCACACAAGCGCACAGCGGTCAGAAACTCGCGTTCACACACAGGAATACGGCACACAGGCGGTCCTCACACCAGGGGCAGCGTCTCAACATTCCAGAAGGGGGTGGCTGAGGGTCATGCATCCTGCCTTGCAGGGGACACCCCGCCCTGACGAGGTGAGCAGCTCCGCGTGGCTGTGCCGGATGTGGAACCCTCCGGTCTGACTGGCGTCAGAGCGGGCTGGGTCTTTCACGCCTTGCCCAGCTCTTCCCGCCTTGCTTTTCAGGAGCCCGAGGTGGAGGCTTCACCCAGCAAGTGGGGCTCCTTGTCCTACTTTTTAGCTCTCTCTCTCTCTCTCTCTCTGTGTGTGTGTGTGTGTGTGTGTGTGTGTGTGTGTGAAAGTGTGTGGAAGTGTGTGTGTTGAACGCACATGTAAGCGTTAGTGTGAACCTATGTGTGATTTGTTTGCATTGTTCTTTGAACTGCTCTGAGTCTGTAAGGGAAAGGCAGACCATTGAGGAGGTCCACCCATTCCCTGACAGGGAGGGAGTAACCTCATCCGGGTCTTTCCTAGTATTTCACAAGGGGAAACAGCCTTCAATGGCAATTGATTTGATGCTCATATTCTGAATTTACTGCCTTCAGAAATCGTTAAAAATGATACTTTTACTGTGTTGATTTTTAAAACATATATAAATGGTCAGGAAAGGAGTAAGATTTCCCCACGATACTGTCATCACAGAAACTTCTCTTCTTGTTTCTTGAACATTTCCTTTGCCCAGAGCTGCTACATGCTTGAAATAATATCTCATATAAACATTTTATTCTCTAAGTATCAAAAAAAATGTCCCTAAGGATCTCATTATGGAATTAACATTTCTTATAAATAAAAATGTTCATGCTCCACAATATTTTATCCTGTAAATAGACTGTAATGTATTTAATCATCTTCAGATTTCACCATTAAAGGTAACACCTTAATGGACATTTTTGTGCACAAATCCTTGCCCACGTTCCTGGCTTGTTTCCCTTTGGATTGATTTCTAGAGATAGCATTTCTAGGTCATGAGGTTTTAATATTTTAAGACCCTTGTAACGTATTATCCCTTCTCTTCCCAGAAACCCTGAGCAATTTACTGTCAGGCCAGAGGAGTTCAGAAATACCTAACTCACAACCCCACCTCACTGCTTCGGCTTTCAACCCACGGTTTTAGTGAACACGTGCTGTTTTGTAGACAAGTCTATTTCTCACTCTGTCTGTCTCTCTTTCTCTGTGTGTGTGTTTGTATGTCTCTGTGTGTGTATCTGTGTGAGTCTGTGTGTGTCTGTCTCTGAGTGTGAGTTCTGTCTACGTGTCTATGTGTGTCTGTGTCTTAGTGTATGCATGTGTGTGTGTGAGAGTGTGTGTATTTATGTGTATCTATGTGTATTTAACTTTATATGTGTGTCTGCTTGTGGCTATATCTATATGTGTCTCTGGCTGTGCGTGTATCTGTGTGGGGGGGGTATATGTGTCTCTGTGTGTTTGTGGGTTCACTGCTGGGTG
>NW_026594002.1:0-9851 GCF_907164565.1 Psammomys obesus | reverse complement strand
GTGTATATGTCTATGTATGTATGTGTGTGTGTGTGTGTGTGTGTGTGTGATGTGTGTGTCTCTGCGCAGTAGTATAATGCGTGCTTCTTAGTAACTAGAGTTTTCTCCACATAAGAATGGCACCCAAGACCAAGAAGGGACCCTGTGTTCTGGCAGGAAGGGGCGGTAGAGTGGAGAGTCCTCCATTCTTCAGGTAGGGCTGCTGCCTTGTGGCGCCCCCCCGAGTCTGATGGTGCACAGTGCCGTGAGATGCTGCTGGGTGCCGGGAAGCCTGTGGCGGCGTGCTCTGGCATAACGGGCTCCTTCCGGATGAGGTCTGACGGTGTGTGTGAGGACGTGTGTGTGGCCTTTCCTGGGTCAGCTGACAGCACTGGAGCTGTGCCAGCTGGCCCGTAACAATGGTTGGGGATGTGGGCCTGCGAAAAGCCCCTGACTGTCGCTTTCTTAGCAAAACAACAATATTCCCAGGACAGGTCTTGGGACCCTGCACTGCGGCTTGTGGTGCCCAACGTGAATAGTACCCTCACTCTCGCTTACTTTCCTCTTGAGGTTTGAGCTTAGGCCTGGCTTTGTCTTCCCATTTCGGAGCCTTCCGACTCCTCTGTTTGAGACAAGTGCTCACATCTCACTTGGGTGCGGCCTGGCAGTGCACCAGTGGTGGCCACTGGCTTCTGCTCTCTCTTCTCCCTCCTCTGCCTCTCTCCTTCCAGCCCCTGATGTTCATCTCCACCATCGTAACTATTATCATCCTCAGAGAGGCACTGGTTTTTCCTATACACTTTCTTATTTTGTACATTGGGTGTAATGTTTGCTTTTCTGGAAATTATTTATTCCCAAATCCACAGTGGCCCAGGGTCCATGGCTGTGGAGACAAGTCAGCAGAGCCAAATAACTTGATGCATCTTTAAGGATCTTGATGGATTTTGTGCAGTTCCAGCCTCCTTGGGTGAAAGGCCTGGAATCATTCCCCTCCTCTACGGCTTCACATCTTGTAACAAACTACCAGCAGGTAAACTCCAGTGTAGGCACAGACAGCCTTGGTGACGGCAACAAGCACCAACAATTGATCCCTGTGTCCTTGTGTTTTGCATTTGTGGATCAATAATACTTTCGGAAAAAAGGGCGAATTGGCACAGAATACAGATGATTTTTTTTCCTCGTCATTGTTTTCTCAAAAATATAGCTACTATTTATAGGCCGTTATGTTGCCTTGGTATTGTCAGCCATTTTGAGATGATTTAAAGCATGCAGGAAGGTGAGCACAGATTAGAGGCAGGTAGTACGCTGCTTTATACAAAGGGCTGGAGTGCCGGAGGGTGTTTATATCCATAGGCGTCTGGGCGCCATTGCCACTGGGAGATAGAAGGACATTTGTATATGTTTACTGAAATTGAGAAGGCCACTCACACACTCCAAGTGCTGTGTTGACTTGGCATCCATGGGACATTTTTGAATACCTGTCTTTTCTTACTCTTTTCTGTTCACTTAGGGCATTTGGAGGTGACTCGGTCAGTCAGGGTGACAGCATCTGTCTCTAACTGTGTTGACCACCCCGTGTGAACTGTGCTGCATGCTTGGACACTTGTCCTGAGGCCACAACCTCCTTAGAATCACTGAGATTGAGTTGTGCAACCAATTTGGCTCTCCTCACGCACTCTCACTTTGCCAAGAACTTTCTGTTTCTTACTTTAATTTTCAGCTCATAACCAAACTTCATTTTGCACACTTAAAGCAGACTGCTTTCCTGCCGAGAACCCTCAGCCATGGCTCGCTAGGGTTTTTCTTTCCAGCTGGGAAGTGGACAGCAGTTTCTTTCCTCTGTCCCACTCCCCCACACAGCCACTATGGTCACTATGGGGATTAGAATAGACCAAGGCCAGCCTGTTTTCCCTAGGAGTGTGAAAGGAAATGCCCACTGGGTATCCATGTGCCCAGCT
The DNA here is from genome assembly GCF_907164565.1 of Psammomys obesus. NCBI lineage: Eukaryota > Metazoa > Chordata > Mammalia > Rodentia > Muridae > Psammomys > Psammomys obesus. The sequence goes on along the minus strand of NW_026594002.1, from coordinate 7,914 downwards.
CTGAGGCTTCAATATCTTGAGGCCACAGAAGAATTTTGTTTTAGATGCTTGAGAGTGAGAGAAAGAGAGAGAGAGAGAGAAGCCAGGCAACCAGGACGAACTAAAGAATGTGTATAACACCACAGCCATCCTTCCCTGCTCCATTAACACAGCTGGGCTACTGCCTCTGTCCGTGGCTGGGCAGCTGGGTACAGCCCAAAGCTCACACAGTATTGTGGTGAATCTCAGTGTGTCCACCAGCAGGCACATGTGTGATGTGGTGCTGGACACAGGAGAATTGGAACTCCTCTCTCCCTGCCTTTCTGTGGGAGGCAGTCTGGCATGTGGACAGTCAAAACAAAACAAATATGAGGCCTCAGAGGTGCAAAAGGCCACACTGGTGGAGGCACAGGCCATAGAGCTAAGAGTTGGGTGAGCCGGGAGGAGCGTTGCACGGAATACGAAGCATGGGGAGGCATCTGGAAGGACATGGTGGAGGGAAGCCTGAAGAGGACTTGGTGCATGGGCAAAGCCCGCCATTATTATGGAGCAAACACGTGTTTGAAGGGTGTTTAAGCATCTTCTGGATTGAACTCTCGGAAGACACCAGGCCCCTACATACTGAGAAAGTTCTTCATAGCAGATGGTCTAGTGATCTGGAGACTCTGTCTAGTGTTTGGATTTCTGCTCTCTCCTCTTAGGTGGCTGAGCCACTTGCTCTCACCATGTGGTCACATGACTTACCTGTATAAAGGGGGAAAGGCAGACTGGCAGTAGTTGCTGCTGTAACCCACTGATACCATGTTCCACAGGTGCCAGATTTCAACAACTGATGTTTAAGCCTGGGCACTAAAGCGCAGCAGGCTGGTACCCACCTCAGAGCCAACTGTGATGGGCAGCTTTCAAGCTGGTTTCCTATGCACTAATTTAAACACTCCAGAATTTGTTGTCTGACTTTACTTAGTAAACATTTTCCTAAATGTGCAGGAAGCATCCCTTTCATCCAATGCAGGTACGCTCTCCCTGGGAGCCCCAATCACCCCACTGTCACCAAGGTGTCACTGCATTCACAGATGCCCAAGTTGATGGTTTTCTGTTCAAACTCCCCAAGTGACAACTGCGATAAGATTTGCTTTTTGAGGTGGCAGCTGGAGCTTTCTTCCATCCCCTCCGCTTCCTCTGGACTCAGCACTTTTCCTTTTTGCTTGGGATAAATTGCAGTTGATTTAAATGTTCTGCAGATCCTTGCCATTTTATGGCTGATTGCTTCTGAGTAATAGGAGGAACATGTGTACATCTTGGCTGTGAATACATCTGAGTGGGTTCTAAGCCAATGGTACAAAAGCAGTGTTTCGCTGCCCTTCCAGGCCCCTCTCCTGCCCTTCCTTTTCATGAGACCAAGGCAAAGATTCTCAACCAGCAAACAGCAAAATTTGGATGGTAGGGCCTATCCACTCTTCCCTTTTTCCTGCTTCCAGCTGCACCCTCACTTCTGAGATGGAAGCCGCCTTGCTCTCGCCCTGTTCAGTGCTGCTTGAGCACGGCACTGATAAAGTTTCCTCAGAGTTGTTTTTGGTGAAGGGGCCGATTTCACTGAAACCACCATGCACCATGGGAATGCTGCAAACGCTTTCAGAATGTCACATTGTCAAAATATCTATATTTCGGGCTCATAAGCTAGACAGCTCGTTTGGCTGCTAAACCCACAAGATGTTCAGCCATTTGTTGTGGTCTAAAAACTTTTCCCCTCGCTGGAAGAAAATAATCATCTATTGTTTCATATCATCTTGAGGTCCCTTTCTTGAGTTTTGTATTTTGTTCTTTGGGTTTTTTTATTTGTTTTTTTTTTTGTTTGTTTGTTTGTTTAATAGAGTAGAACTCAGGAGGTCCCACGAGGCACACTGGACCTCTTACGGCCAGTTCTTAGAAAAGAAGGCATGTTTCCTATGAAGGTCTCTATATGAAACCGAGTTTGCAATGCTTCGTAGAATATCTTTAATCTGTCAACAGTGCATAAGAAAAGGGGAGGCTGACTTGTATTGGTAGAGGCATGGGGAGATGGAAATCAGGGTCTAGGACCCTACTAACATCTGGGTATTATAGCAGCTTGGTATCCACTTCACTCATTTCAATTTCACCAAGTACGTGGAGTTGAATTCACGTGCTTTTTTGTGTGTGAAGAACATCCCCAGAGGCAAACAGAAGACTACAGAGGGCACTTCAGGTTGAGTAGGGAGTGGCAAAGGTGGCTGAGGTCTGAGAAATTGCCAGTGGGTAGAGGATGGCATCGTCATCTAGAGGAGTAACTTCTACTTCCTGATGCTTGTGAATCCATGAGCGTGGAGAGGCTCCATCAGGAAAATGATAAACAGAAGCAAAGAAGAAGTGCCATGGCTCCTGTGGCAAACACTCAGGTGTTGGCAGGCTCTTGAGCTTCTGTGTCATTAAACCCACAGAAAGGAAAGACTGCGTTGGTAGTCTGCCCTGCTATATAAAATTGAGTATGTTCCCGCACTGAGTGTTTGGGAGAACGAGGACCTTGAATCAAAAGTCTACTTTTATTTGGGGATAGAGTCTTCTATTTTCACCATCCAGTCCCTTCTGTGTTCATTGGCAAGCCTGACATCCTTATATTAATCCTATTGTGGGAAGGAATTCAAGACCTGCCCTTTTCCACACTTGCAGGAGTAACTGAGGAGTTTGGTTGACAATTTGGCTGGTTCATGCTCTGGGGCCATGGTTTACTCTTAACTGAGCTTCGTTAGTATTTGCCTGGAGGCAAAAGCAGTAGAAATAAGATGAGTCAGGTAGAAAGAAGAGCTAAACACTGTCCCATACTCCCCCTAACCTCTCCGGGTTGTGATTAAACCTACAAACGGTGCTTGATGTCAGAACCCAGTTTTTTCTCCACTGGAAAGGCAAGAGCAATGGATGCCAAAGAAATTGCTCACTATAGACTCTTCAGCACTATTTTAAAAATACTACACACCGGTGTGGTATTACTTAAATTACTGTTCTGGAGGCAGCTGACACCAGCACTTGGCAAATCAGACACCAGCTGGAGGAAGATAGAGTGTCTGAGGGGCTGGACTTGGAAGATTCTTTCAGGGATGAGGGCTTCTAGTGATGTGCCATCTACTTTGCCCCTTGGGAATCTGGTGCGGATTCACGCAGATTTCTGAGAACTTTCCGTGTTCCTGCTGTCTTCCCACTGCCGTGTTTAGAGAGAGCCTGCACTGTCTTTGCTTTCTTACATGGTGGTGAGGACTCAGAATTTCTGGGCTGGACGGCAGCGGTACCACAGGATGCTGTAGGGGCTTGGAAAAGTGGCCTCATCAGCAAAGAGGGCAGGAGAGCGGAACCTGTGTTACCATCTTGTTGGGAAACTTAGCAGGATAATTGGAGCACAGTGTTTAGAAGAGAAGCTGCCATAGAGATCACTAGTTGTTCAATTCTGTACATATTCCTTCTCCATCTGTAGGGCAATGAGGTGTTTGAAGTCAAGGAACGCTACATTCCTTATCTTGTATCATGTATTATAGGGTTGACATTTCCACCTGTGTACAATAATTGTTCTCTATTAGTTAATAATAATATGGCCTATGTAATATACAAATATAGCTACAACTTCTATGTCATATATTCATATAACATATGCAATGTTTTACATGCTTCAAAGCTGTCTATTAGGCTGTATAATGAACACTACATTTATAGGTATATCATGACTTATAGTATGGCACATACTTAAATTTAGGTGATATCAGGATTCCTGAGAAAAATATCTAGATTGTTGCATTGCCCAACCATCTTGGTTTTGGCTCAGTTCTTGAGTAACGAGTCAGTTAACTTTGAAAGAGTTTGATGAAATTAAGAAAGTAAAGAGAATAGATGACTAGAAATGTTGCTGGATCCAATCGCCAACATAAGAAAATATTTAAGAATTCTCCAAGGATTGTTTATACTGGATTCAGATTTCTCCTCTTATGTTAAGCTGCTAATGTCTAAAGAATTGGTGGTAGATCTGTGTGCATTTAAGTCTTTTGCATTACTTTCTCACATTTTATATATCATATGAATCGGTTTTGAGTTTAAAACTAAGTTGCTCAATAATGTCATGCCAATATTATCCCACCTTGTGTTGTTATTATGTATTGCCTTGCATTTGAAAGCATATTCCATGCTGTGTTTTATTTTGATTTAGTATGTTCTTTTTAAAGTGATTATGTTTGCATGTGAATGTCTGTTGATTTTTCTTTTGAGCATGACTTATGTTTCGTTTTGTGTTTCTTTTAGGTTTTGTTTTGTTTCATAAGATCCCACTGGATGGGTAGCTGAGATAAAGAAAAAGACAAAGGAAGGGGCTGTGGTGCTTGGTGCTTGATGCCCTGTAAGACGGAGTCTTGGGACTGCTGTTGCTTATCCCAGGAGGTGCCGCTTATCTGGGGGTGTCTGGTGGAAATGGGTATTCTCGGAGGATGCCTGCAGCCTGCTTGTTGTGAGCTGTGATTGGGGAACCCCAAGGCAGAGGCAGGTCTCAGGCAGCTAAGAAGCAGCAGCAAAACACACTTAAATTCATCTTCTGTTCTTACAATAGTTCAAATATAGAATCGAAGTGAAATCTCATTGGATTATTGCTTCTCCTGGAAACTGTGCTGTTTGACTATACTGGAAATGTGCTGACATTAATTGCTTCTGTTTATTAAAGGTGATTTGCAAATTAAAAAGCTATGCATCTATCTATCATCTATCTATCTATTGATTGGTCATCTGTCTATCATCTACCTATCTGTCTGTCTATTATCATTGATCATCTATCTTTATCTAAAGTCATAGCAAGGTCTAAGTGCACCCTAAAAGTCTAATCCATGCGTAATACCTACTTCAGCAACATTCTCTGTTCTCTAATCCTTACTGACTTCTGTGATTTCCACCTACAACCTTAGTGACTAAAAGTGTGAAGGACACATACACCATTGCTTTGGGGACTTGGTGGTGTCATTAAAATTTTATTGTTTTGCCGGCAGCAAAGATCCAAACTTTTAGCCTAGGTGTTAGAGCACATAATGCTAACGGTTGCTTCAGAGTCCACCAGCTGCTAGAATGAAGCAGCAGCAGGAACTGCGTGGCCAGGCATGTGGACTTAGATTAATCATGGTCTGAGAATAGCTAATGGTAGAATATATGCATACAGGGAATTATAATTTTGACCCCTTTTATTGCCCTCTGAACCACCTGCCTTTTAGAAGTTTGCCTAGTGAGGGGACTCAGGTTTCATGCTGTTTGCATTACAGAAGTGTAGTCTTTCTAGTGTGAATAGGCCTGCAAGCAGAATGGCTGGCCCGCTGTGAGCAGGAGAGCTCTGTCTAAGGATAGTCCCCCTGGAGCAAGCTGCTCTACTGCTGTGTTTTCAGGTCCAGGAAAGGTTGTCCTGACCCCAGCAGCAAAGAGGTGGCGGGCTGCTAATGAATGCTTTATAGCGTTCCTCCTCAGTGCTGAGCACCCCCAACCATGCCCCACTTTACTCTGACCTACACACCCCTCTTTCATTCACTTTGTCATCGCTGTGACCTTTGTGGGCTCCTCCATCCCATTTGTACCAGGCAGCAGTTTTGTCCATCTTCTACACTCCTTTCATAGCCAGGCTGGGACAAATAACTTAAAAATGGCCCTCGGCTTTATTACGCGTGCACATCCAGGGCATAGCTGAAGTGGAAACTTATGAACACCCCTTTTTCTTTAGGGTTAGTTTATCTTTAAAATTGTCTAGGTTTTTCTTTTAACAGTCCTAGCATGTTTGGGAACTATTTTCCATCCTCTGTAAGCGTGGCGTCAATCTTAATAAACTGGAACCTATTTAGGCCTCCCACGAGAAGGCGAATCCTGTGGTGTTCTATCCTGAGCCTCTATGGTTGCTCACCTCAGCCTGTGGCTTACAGCGTTTGCCTTGGAAATCCACACCTGTGCCTAAGAAGGCCAGAGGCTTCCACAGACCTCAAGGTGCACGGTGGGTCTCAGAACAGAGGCCTCTGGGTCCTGGGCACTCCCACAGCCCAGCTTGTTGCTGCTAAGTGACAGCTCCTGTCACTACTGAGATTTCTGTCTTCCCCAAAGGTGTTGACTTACCAAAAGGCCAGCTAATAGCAGAAATCTTGACCCCTGAAAGGAAAATGAAATTCAAACTGCCAGCTAGGCAGGGGCTCAGTGCAGCAAACAGTCTTAAATATCGGCCATTTGGCACCAAAAAAAAAAAAAAAAAAGTACAAAAAAACAAAACAAAACAAAACAAAACAAAAAACCCTAAACCTTTAGCTTTTATGTTTTTTCATGGAGCCATAAAAGGATGATGAATTCCTTAAAGATTATTTTATAATTTTCTCAGATCAGAAAGAAAAAAAAGCAATAATACCAGTTAACATGTAGGAGAAATGCAATGAATGTTTTTTCATTGTTTTATTTTAAGATGTAAAGTGGTGGACAGAAAAGGCGATTTAATATATCAAAGATGACTTGGCATCTTCCAGGGGACAGCAGGCTATAAGAAAATTGTTTTATGTGATTCCTGTGTTCTTTGCTTTTTTTTTTTTAACCCCCCAAAGACTGCCATCAGCAACAAAGCTTTTCTATTCTTTTCCTTTTATCTTTGGCTTTCTTTGGTCTCTCAGAAGACATCAGCTCTTGGAGAATTCATGGTGGTGTGTGTTTTATTTTTACAGCATTAGGAAGGGAGAAGGGGCATTTTTGGCTGGAATTAGGTCTGCAGCTCTCTGGCAGGAATTGGGCATTGCAGTGCCAGGCAAGTGGTCTAGGTGAGCCAGCACCTGCCTACCCCAGAAGCGGCTGTCACCCAGCCAACTGTGCCCGAGGGAACAAGGACCCAAGTTTCCAAATCTTCTTATTCTCTAAGGAAGATGTGAAACCTGGATTTTTATGTGAGGCATCCCTATTTTTAAAGAGTTGGCTCAGTTATTTTTAAAACATTATGTAGGCCAACAAAGCCTGCCTGTGGGCTGCCAGTTTGCTTGTTCTGTCTTAGACAGAGTCATTGTTCCCCACTGTATCTGTCTGTCTTTCCCTGCAAACTCCCTTTCTCCCTGCCTACCAGTGACAGCTGCATTAAGCAAGTTGTGACATGAACTTCGGAAGACGAACACCTATCTGTGACCCTGTGACTCCCACCTTGCTGGGACCTCAGGCCCTGTCACCCAGCTAGGTCGTTCTTACAGTTCTCAACATGCTCTAAGTGCCGAGGTACCGTGGGTTCTAGAGAGCCCTTCCTTCTGCCTTATCTGACACAGATCCCTTCCCTCCAGGGCCCATGTCTTCTGGACTCTCAAGGGAGCAGAATGAGATGAGAGTGTCCATTCTCCCCACAATCTTCATGGTGTCCCAAGTAGACTGATATGGCCCTTGGTAACTAGAAAACAGACACACCATCTCAAAGAGATACAGCTCCATGCTTGTTGACCCAAAGTGGATGGGGTCTCTGAGGCCCTCTTAGGCAGTTGAGATGGAGTAAGACACAGCCTCTGACATCACAGGATTTCAACCTGAGGTGTGACAACAGCCAGCATACAAAAAGTCCTGAGGCTGAAGGGGGGCGTGAACCCCAGTGTGCCTTACAGACAGTCTTAGTTCAGGAGTTCTTTCTCCCAGGCCCCCAGATTCAGCCTTCCCCACAGCAAAGGAAAACAGCATGTTCTGCCTAGGGCTCCTTACTCTTCCGGATCCTGAATTAAGCTCAGAACAGTCTTGAAGCCTGTTCTCAGAGACCACACTTACACAGGGGGTTGCAGAGTAAGCAGCTGACAGAGCATGTGGCTGGAATGCAGTTTCAGGGCATGCTGGGTGAGAGAGAACAGGGCAGAGGGTACTTGCTTGCTCCCACCACACACACACACACACACACACACACACACACACACACACACACAC
>NW_026594001.1:0-10841 GCF_907164565.1 Psammomys obesus | reverse complement strand
ACACACACACACACACACACACACACACACACACACACACACACACAGGCGCACACATACTCACATGCCTTTTTAAACTGACCCCATGATAAACTAAGAATGTTTTCTGGTTTTCTTGGCTGCTTTGCATAACTATAACACCCTCAACTCTCTATTTTTCTCTTGCAAACTAGACTCTCAATCCTGTGCTGACTCCTCTCTCTGTGAGGGGGTGATTCACACCTCCACCTGCTTTGATACATGCTGTCTAGAATTCCTCCCTTTGTTTTGATCTCATTCTTTCACACTCTAATTGGAACTCACTTCCTCTTGTTTGGTCTAGACTTGTGGGGAGGGCGCTGTTGAAGGGAGTGATTCCATGGGGCTCAGGAGGTGGCTGCCTCCAGCTGTGTGGGCTGTGCCAGCCATTCTGCTTTATGATGACAGAGCTGCTGGGATCCTGAAGCTCAGCAGATCTGACTCCAAGGAATCTCCTACAGAGGCTGCCCCTTCCTCTGCATACCCTCAATGCTTGGCAATCTTTCAAGTTTACCTAAGGGCACGTGGGACAGCTGAGGACTCTCCTGAATTTCAATTGCCGTGGGATGAGTGCTGCTAGGTTTAAATTAGGTTGACAGGATTCCCAGCCCAGGAAAGTTAGATGGCAGTTTTTGCCTGACAGAGGCAGCTTCCCAGTGTGGATAACCATTTCCTTGTTCCGGTGTTCAGGGACAAAGGGACCTCCCAGCTATTTGAACATGACACAAGATCATTCACTCTGCATTTAATCTGGACTCACATTTCAGGGAAGCCAGTAATACTGACCTATTAACTCCCAACCCTATCCTACAAAGCACTGTGTTTGGAATCTTAGTTTTCTGTGGGGGTTGAGGGGGGGGTGTATAAGAAACAAAACAAAACAAAAGAACCAGAAATTTCCCACCAAATTAATTTTAGCCAATGCATTTGTGAACTAACTCACAAACAAGAGATGCTCAAAAAAGATATGTCCTTGGGTTTCACCCCTATTGGGTTCAAATCCATTTGCTGGAATCCAAAGGCAGCCCGTGATTCACTTTAATGCCTGTTTTTTTCCTCCTATAATATTCTGGGTTTTCAAGTCTCCTTTTCCACATTTCCTGTAAACACTGCATCTCATTTTTTTTTTTTAAGATTTTACTTTTAAGTGCTGTTTTAACAATGTGGCTAGACTATAAATGTACTTGCTGAATTCATCCATTTCTTTAACAAGCCAATAAAGTTTTATAATTCATTTCCATGTGTCCTGTGTTCTCTGTAGATCATGTCCCCTCTCCTGTCCCCAAACACATATCATCAATCCCATGCCATTCAGGGCTGAAAATATTAGGGGTGGGGGAGAAATGTCATCTAGGGACAAGTCATCACGGGGGAGCCGCATTGACATTTCATGAGTAAGGACTGCACACATAAGAGGCATGGTGAGTGATTCTTGTCTTAGAATCATTTTCATTGGTCAAAAGGTATCCGGCACAGAGTACATAAGGAAACTTTGTGGGTTTTATTTTTCTTCCAACAAAACTTTTATGTTCTTTAGAGGAGACTTTTGAAGTTGACCCCAGCGAGAGGGCACACAGCACCCTGTCAGTTTATATGCTATGGGACCTGTGCTCAGATACACCGAGCAGCTTGTGGCATAGGAAGGAGAGTGCAAGGGTGACCAAGACCGGGGAGATAGGACCAGGTATGGGCTGTCAGCCTGCACTTCATGTCCCTCTGTCTCAATTATAGTCTCATCAGGCCAAAAATAAGATTTAAACAACTACATCTTGGACTTACTTGAGCCTACCACTGCCTTCTGGTTACCTGGAAGGGGTATTGATGCTGTTTGAGCAGTGTTAACATGGGGTAATTTTACAGTCAGAAGCAGATCTACCCAGGCCTTAAGGGATGGTGAGAATAGTTAAGGAGTATCGGTTTTATAAATATGTGCTAAGCAGTATTCCACGTGTTTCCCAGGTCTCCTAGCAGCTCTATGGAGCTTACCCAAACAGTCCCGTTTCCATAGTTTAAAGCGCTCACCCTTCTGGCCTTGGCAATGGGGCAGAGATTATTCCTGACAAAGGTGATTTGTCAGGTTAGCCAGTCACTGGGAAAGGTGTCTGCTCTCAGGGTCCGAAGCCCTCAGGTGTCTGTGTCACCGAAGATCTCTTGCAGATCTTGTGTGGCCTCGTGGGAAAGCCAGCAGCTGCTTCTCTGTTTTACCTTAGGAAGCAGGTTCCGTCAAGAGCTTTTGGGTGCTAATCACCTCATGTGAATCCAGGGCGTGTTTGCATTGTGCGCTGGATCTGACAGTGGACTTGCTGGTTTTGACCAGTGTCATCAAGCACATTTGCTCATCGCTCTTGACTTTCATCCCTTCTCATCTCCCTAGAGCAGTTTTCACTATCTAATGAGTTATCCCAAGAGAAATCACCTCAGCGGGGCTGCGGTGTGATGGGACGGATGTTAAAGGACATACCCAGCTACCTCCAGGGACCTCCACACAGCAGAACCAGAGTGGCACAAAATGCCTGGGTGCTGCTCTCGGCCTCTACAGCACAGAGAAGCAGAACAGGCCTTCCAGCCTGTGGTCACATGGAACACACACACACACACACACACACACACACACACACACACACACATTCTGGCAACCAGGGATTGGGAGAGACTGCCAAGGGCATATGCTAATTTTCCAGTCATTTGGTCAAGTCCACCTCACAGGCCACAAGCTCTCAGAGCCTGTGTTTACTGAATTAAAATCCCTGCCCAACCACAAGCTAATAAGCAGTGAGTTTTTTCCCTCCTTCTGATATTTTTATTATGTTTCCAAGGAGGGAAAAAGAAACATCTCTTGTGTTTATTTTCCACCCTTTTATCTCTTTTTCATAATCCTTATCAAACTGTAATCCGTTCCGAAACCCTGTTAGATAAAAATGCAGGCTATGCTGTTTGCTATGGAGAAAAGCATTCAGGTAAGTTCATGCAGCAGTATTAGCCAACACCCTGGTTTTAGGGAGGCCAACACAGTTCTACCTTCTGATGGAGACCAGAGCACACCTCCCCTAAGATGCTTCCGACTTTGAGAAAGACTCCCCAAACAGGTGTTTTCTTTTGCACTGCTAACAGGGTCCGTGACTTGGGGGAGTCGCATCACCTCCCCAGCGCCTGACCAATGGGCACATCAGCAGATCTTAGTATAGAAAGGTAGCTGGACATGCCTGGCACACCCTGTGAGAGGAAGACCCTCTCTTCCAGGAGCACTCTAGAGGCCTGTCGGTGTTGCTTTGCTGCTCCTGCCCTTCCAGGGCTCATGTTTTCTAGTGTTCAACCATGTCTAGAGGTGGTAAAGGCGGCCACTGTCATCATTCTTGGTGCCTCATCATTGTCCCTTGAACTCACTCACCCCTCACCCCTCCACTGTGCCTCGATCTTTTCATTTAAGCAACAAGAGTGAGATGGGGTGCCTCAACATAACAGTAATTAGAACACTGGCCAAATTCTTCATTTGGTCTTTATATCAGGTCTCTTCAAGATCTAGGGTCAAATGCTGTGTCAAATGCTTGTGAGACACGGGACTAGGCTCTGGGCGATGATACCAGACTACAAGCACCAAGCAGGTGCTGTCACCCTTGTCCTCATGGGTGACAGTGTGTGTGATGTTTATAATCTGCTGCTTCTGTTTCCATCACTTACACATGAGACAAGAATAACTCACAAAGCCAAGGAACTTGTGAGGGCCTGGGTTAGACTGTCTGTGTGAAGCCCTGCTCTGACAGGCCCTTAGCCACCTGAGACCTCTGATACATTTGCTAGAGGTCATCTTAGCTCTGTGCAAATGGATGTGATGTGCCTCTACTCTTTTAACTTATTTCCTCCCCAACACTTTTATTTTTCTTAAGAAATAATTTGCTCTACTTTCCTCTTACTCCCCTTCTATCTGGGACTCACACGCCAAATACACTTCTTTATCTTTCCTTTAATTTTTATGCATTAGAAAATTTAACTTGGTTGTATGGAATCACAGGGGTTGTGGTCTGTGTATGAGGAAGAAAAAGAGAGAGATAAATTAAGTTCCGGTGAGAGCACAGTAGTACTCTCACCTGCACAAACACACTCATGCACACACATGTACACACACATGGCCCTTGTACACTATTCTTTTTGACTAAATTGGATTTAAAAACAGTGCATAGACTATTCCACCTAATTGTCTCCACAGTGCTCACTACCCACAGTGCTCCCAGATGGTTAAAAAAGTAAAAACCTCTCCATGTCATATTTTTTGCTTTTTGTTTTTACTTTCTTATAAATAGCAAGGATTTTTGCTGAGAAGAAATTATTATAAATCCCACAAGGTTGGTGTTCTGTTCTGGATTCCAAAATGTAAAGATTGAGTGGATTTCAAATTTGGCAAGCCCTCTGACTTGGCAGATGCTCTGGTCCTTATTTATGGCAGCTTGGAAACTTCCACTTCCCGGGGCTTATAAATGATGCTGCTGATTTTGTCTCCCTTTTCTATCTTGATGTGAATTATGAAATAACCAGCCTGAAGACTTCCTTTTAATGTTAACCCTTTTAAGAGAGAAAGGGGGGAGGGGAAGAGTGAGAAAAGAAGAGGGAGAGGAGAGTGGGAGAGGGAGGGAGGGGAGAGAGGAAGGGAGATGGGAGAAAGATGGGAGGAGAGAGAGAGAAAGAGAGAGCAAGAGAGCGAGAGAGAGGGAAGGAGAAAGAGAAGCAACTCACTGATCTCTGTATTCTTATGTATCTTGGTATGAGATATACTTCACACAGAAAGTTCACTTTTCTTTTTGTCACCTGATGAAATGAGAAACTGGAAATGTTGAGGGTTGAGACAGAGGTGATGACAACTCCACAGCCTTCACCATGGTCACAAAAGATTACTGATAGGAAGTTCTCCAAGGAGTGTCTACCACCCTCCTACCTGCCAGTCTGAAGACAGAAGACAGACTGTCAGAGAGCTTTCCAACATCATAAACAGGCAATGGGGTCCCTCCATTCCAATTCTCTTGTGGTAACAACTAAGAGGTGGTCTTCCTCTTTCCTCACCCTCCTCTTCCTCTTTCCCTCAATCCCGTCCTCAGTTCCATGAGGCCCACTCACCCACTTGTTCTCTTTTGGGGAGTGCCCCTCTTTGGCCTGTAGTAAGCACATTGAAGCGGGGGCCTCCATGAAGACATGGAGCAGACAGATTGGCCAAGCACACACAATGGCCATTGCTTTTGGCTTTTTTTGTTTTTGTTTTTGTTTTGGTCTTGCTTTGCAGCCCAGGTTGGCTTGCAGCTCATAGCAATCCACCTGCCCCCCCTCCAATGCACCTGAGAGCTTTCCACGGGCAAATGTGTGTGATGTGACAAAAAGACGCAGTCGGATTCGTTCAGATTTTCACGGGGAGAAACTTACTGAATGGGAAGCCAAGGAAATCTGCAAGAGGCCCAAACTGCAAACTGGGACGGCTCCTCACCTCAGAGTGTGAGAGCAGGACAAGTGGTTAGGTCTCCCAGGATGGCCCTTCCTTCTTATTCCTGTCACTCTTAGTTCCTAGCATTGAAGCAGCCTGGGAAAAGCTTAGGCCCTGCAGATAAGGGATGGATGGAGAACACAGCCGCTCAGACTCCTGTGAGGGGCACCCCTGAAGCTCTTGTGTTGAAGGTGCTGACTTTTCTGGGCTCTGCTTCACAGCTGAGCTAGTTATCTGCAGCTCTCCTGTCTGCGAAGCACACATGCTACCAGGACAGCACCCGCACCTTCCGTGTTGGACCGCTGGTCCCCATGCGCCCCGGAATCCCTGTTTCCTTCGGTGACCCACTGTCAAACTCATTGGTTACGAGAGCTTCAGCTGAAGCCATTCTGTACCACAGACATGGTTCAGAAAAGTCATCAGTTTGAATTGTTTAACATGTCAGTTTTGAGTCGTAGGCGCCCTTAGCGCTCTGAGATGGGTTTGTTCCGCTGGCCTCCTTGCTAAAGCCATAAGCGATTCTCTTTCCTGTTGTGTTCCTCATCAAACAGACTTCCTGTCGCAGCCGCCCTCACTATTGGCTCATGTTCTTTTCAGGAGAGTGTCTGTGGAGATGTTTATCAGTACCTTGCCAGGCTGGTGAAAGCGATGGAGAGGAGCAGACCTATCCACCTTCATAGACGGTGGCCCTCCCTCCAGGGGATTGCTTTACACAGAAATGATGCCTACAAACTAGACTGTGTGCTTTCTATGTGCTACAGGGTTGACCGAACACTCAGGAACTTGAGAGAGCTGGAGGGACCCTGAGCCTATGTGAAAGACTCATAAGACTGGTTCAGGGCCCAGGGCAGAGCCATTCCAGCTCCAGCCCTGATTTCGGTATTGGAATGCAGGCTTTGGGGGAAAATAAATTAGATTTTTCAAGCTGAAAGGAGATGTAGGATTTGGTCTGAGATTCCCCTGTTTCTAAATGTTGGCAAGGCCCATGAAGTTTTGTACAATCCCCAGCAGCCAAACAAAACCATCTTTTTTGCCAAATCATGGTTGTTGAGACCCTGCTGGACAGTGGGGCCTGTGCTGGATGGCGTGAGAGGAGGGGTGTGTGTCTCAGGTCGGACTCCTTGAAAGCTGATGCTGAGGTGGGGAGTCAATCCCAGAGCTTTACTAGAGTGTGCCTGGGAAAGACAGAGGGGCCAGGGCAGAGAAACGGGGTGTGATGTGAGACAGCCTGTGGAGGTGGCTTTGACCTGATTATCTGGGAGACCCAAGAGCATAAGCTGCCTCTCCGGGTTTCCTTAGCTAGGGAGTGAGTCTTCATGTCTGTGTGCTTGCTGGGCAGTGGCTGGGGGTTTCAATAAGCAGATGCCAGGTGTGTGGCTCTGGAGCAGAGAAAACACATAGTGTGCCTGTCCACAGGCAGGACACACGCCACAACAACAGTGGATCTCATGTAGCCCAGGCTAGCCTTCAATATGCTGTGTAGCCGGGGGTAACCTTGAACTTCTGATCCTTTTGCGTCTGCCTCCTAATGCTTGTTTATGCACTGTTAGAGGAGGTGGGTAGGGCTGTGAGTGAGCATTCCACCAAGTGAACGAAGGAGTGAAGGTGGAGGGCAGAAGATGCACTATTGTCAGCCAGTGGAGCTCCAAGTCCCGGAGGCCCAGGGATCAGCTTCTCTTCAACACACCACGGCTACCGTGTTTACCGTGTCTGTCTCCGCCGCAGCTGCTCTGTGCTCTCTGCCGATCTAGTCTGGACGAGCCAGCAGGGCTTACCCTCCTTGACTCAAACCAAAGTTTACCCCCTGGTGTCCTTCAAACCTCTCCCACTTTTTCCACCCACGTCCTCCTCCTCCATTTTCTTCACGACACCTGCATTTGGGGGTGGAATTCGTCTTCTGCCCCACCTTCTTTCCACATGTTCCTTCACTGAACTCACCTTGGCTTCACAAACCTGAGAGCAGAGCCGAGCATTAACGTACTCTTGGCGCAGCAGCTTGCAAGTGTAACTAGATCAACTCCGAGTACTGTTTTAAAGGATTTCCTTATTTATTTTTTATGTCTGTGAGCGTTTTGCTTGCCCTTATATCTGTGCACCGTGTGTGTGCCTGGTGCCTCGGAAGAGGGCATCGTATCCCCTGGAAGTGGAGGAACAAATGGTTGTGAGTCTTGTCATTTAGTCATAGAAAGCGTGATGCTCCACGTCTTTTCCTTAAAACGAGGTGGCAGGTATCTGAGATGTTGGGTGACCTGGAATTAAGTGTGATAAGCCAGTGACAGTGTATGAAGGGGAGCTGCAGATCGGATGAGGTCAGGACTCTGATGCTTGATTCTCACCTGCCTCCCAGGAGCCGCCACAGAGCTCTGCACACGGAGCAGGGCCTTCTCTCCACCGGCTGAGCACCACGCATGCCTCCTCAGCCGGAAAGCAGAGCGCAGACCCTTGACACCTTCATCCACCTGGACGGCGTGGACGTGCACCTTGCTCCACGCCCTCGTGAGGTTTCAGAGCCAGTCAGTGAAACGTGTTCAACCCCTCAGCTGAGTCAAACTTTGGTGGCAATGTGGGAGACTTTGTGGCTGGGGCTGTGGGGACCTCAGTCTGAAAGGCTTGATCAGAAGTAGGGACTTTCTTCTGTAAGAGGTCACAGTGCTGATGAGTTTTGAGAATGTGGGTGAAGCCAAACCTGCCTGGGGAACGAGTAAACTGTGTTTCACGGGGACCTCTCTGACACATGGAGAGGAATACATTCAAATCAGTCACCCCTGGTCATAGTGGCACAAGGCCCCAATCTTGGTGATGCTGTTGAGAAAACTCCTTTCTCCATTGTGGAGGCCAGATGCCGAAAATGAGGTAATGGTGGTGTTAGCTTCTTCTAAAGTCTGGGGGTCCCCGGACTTCTGGTCACTGCTGGCAACTTTTGGCATTCCCTGACTTATAGTTACATCACTATCGCATTCCCTGACTTATAGTTACATCACTATGGCATTTCCTGGCTTATAGACACATCACTACACGCTCTGGCACTATCCCCACCTGTGTCGTCTTCTCGGGGACTCTGTATCCGTCTCTCCTCTTCTAGGAATGATTTGCTGCTGGGCTTAGGGGCAGTTTTAGAGTAACTTTCTTCTGAATGGATTATCACCTCAGGTCCCACACAGATAAAGATCAGAAGCATCTCTCTGGAGACCACTATCAACACACAGCACCTGAGCGACTTCACGTGGTGGAGACCACCAGGTCTGAAGCCCCTGTGTCATTCTGGGCACCACAGGGTCTTTGAAAAATGTACACAATGTCAGACCCCTAGCATGAGTGACGAGGATGAACTTTAAAGGAATTCCAGTTTGGGGGGGGGCTATCCGTCCAGTGTTTAGAGAGTGAGAGAACTTCCGCTCTCTTCAGTGGCCTACACATGCGGCCGTCAGAGCAGATCCTGTGGAAATCCACACCGAGAGTTAGCGCACCCATCCCCCCCTCACACTACAGCACAAAACAACTGAGAAGGTGACAGGACAGACAGGGCAGCATCCCAGAAGGGGTGGCCGTTGCTCCCTCGTTCCTCCCGCCACGTCCAGCCTCTTCTTCACCCCACCTGAGTCCTGGGCCCAGAGGTATGAGGGACAACCCTGTCTTCACGGAGCTTCGTTCTCAGACCTCAGCCCCAGCTCCAGATGTCTGAAGTACAGGCAGTCGCTCTTTGCGTCACCTGCCTTTCAAAGAGAAGCAACCTCGTCTCACCTGAGCTTTACGTGAAATGTGATTTTTCAAATGGTGGCAGGCAACTCACGTTTGGAAATGAAAGCTACAGGCCCGATGAGAGTTGCCTGCAGGCAACCCGCCTGTGGCCTTGGAGGGGAATGTCATGACCTTGGCCTTCAGAAATATTTCTCGAATGTCTGAGTTTTAAACTAATGGTCTTTTTTTTTTTTTTTTTTTTCTTTCTCATTGGAAGCTGCCAATAGTTTTGTCTTTCCGGGCTCAACGTGCTAACTTCAGCCTTCCAGCTTTGCCTCTCCACCTCCAACCCTTACATCTTTGGTTTCGTTCTCTGGGCTGTCCGTCCACCCAGTCTGCTCCACCCTCATCCTGACACCTCATAGAGATTTGCACCGTTTTCTGACTCCACCGGCCCAATTTTCACAGCCACTGAGCTGTGTTGACTTCCAACCTTCCGTGTGATATTAATCTCTCTCCGAGGGGCATAGATTTAATAGATTTTTTAATTAACATTTTGTGAAATTGGACCTGTCACGCTCTACGGTAGACTGATACAAATGTCTATAATTACATTTTTGGCGCTATATCTGGGGAACGGTCTAGAAATGTTTGCTTTAGCCCCTTCCTAAAACATCTGATTTATGGGCAGGCTTCTCCATGCACACCTCGAGCAGGCTCCGTTGTCATGGCAACAAAGAACATCATTTGTCAACGAACTATAACTTCATTTTATGTTGAAGCTAAAAATTTATCTTTTTGGATTTATCCTCATGACAGGGAAAATTTTGAATTTCCATAAATACGCTGCTTTTCTCTAATTGTGCTTGTCTTTGGGGAGAGCTGGGCTGCAGGTGAACCCCTTACCTTTCAGCTTACCTATAGATGAACCTTTTTATCTCTTCCTGAATGAACTCAAATGGACGCGTTAATACCAAAAAAAGTCATCTCGCACGTGTTGTTGAATATTATTTTATTTCTTTAAAAATTTCAAATGGAAAAAAAAAACAAACCCCTTACCTGTTTGTTTTAACAAATAAAGTCTAGGGTGTAGGCAGACTGCAAATGCCTGCAAGCCTTCCCACCGTGTGGCCTGTCAGTCACGGTGCCAGGGGGGAGGGGCTTCACCTGTGACCTGTCAATCACGGTGTCAGAGGGCGGGGCTTCAGAGACTAACGCTGAAGGTTAGGGCCTGAGGGGCTGGCTGGGTTTTAGCTGATGCCATGTGGGCCCTAAGCAGCTTGTCTTTTTCTTTTTAAGGAGAAGTAAACAGTAAAACCCGTATTTTTATGGAAACTGTTCTGGTTTTAAAGCCAGCAGGTCATGGGTAGAGTTTTGTGGTTTGTTTGATTTTTTATTTTTTTTTTAAACGAGGCAAAACCAGGCAGTTTAATGTCTGACTCCATTTTTGGGTTTCCGAGCAGACCCCCCGCCCCCCTTCCAGGGAAGGCTGCAGTTTAGAGTGGCTTTGTTTCTCTAAATGCAACAGCCAAGCCAGTCATTTCGCGGTCCGGGTCTGCTCGGGCTCTGACTTGTCCTTTTTTGTTGCCCCGCTGGTTTGCATGCGGGATATCTGTCAGCCGTCGGACGTACGTGTGTGTGTGTGTGTGTGTGTGTGTGTGTGTGTGTGTGTGTGTGTGTG
>NW_026594000.1:0-1178 GCF_907164565.1 Psammomys obesus | reverse complement strand
TTTTTTTTTTTTTTTAAGATAATTTTCCTTTTCCCAAAATTAGGACCCAAACAAACGCCACATGTCAACAATTTAAGCAGTCTCCTAAATCTCTTTAAACATATAAATTCACACTCCTTTCCCACCTCCCAATTTTGCAATGTGTTGGCTGGAGAAACCTGATTATTCTATTAAAAAGAGAAGGAGTTTTTTTTCTTAACCTGCAGCAGACAAGAACACATGGAGTCATTTCCAAAGGGCTTTTATGCAGGAGGCCTGTATTCCTGCATTCCTGAGCATGCTCAGTTAACCCTGTAGAGTCCATGTTTGAAAGATTAAAGTGACAGAATGCTCAGTTTGCTCCAGACAGTTTGGCTGGAGATAAAGAGATGCTTTAAAGGTGTGTCAGCATAGGAGTTGGTCCCTGAAGATGCTTGTCCCCATTAGTGCCTCCATTAGCTACCACCCCTCACCCAGCGCTGTCTCTCCCAGCTCTTTCTGTCTTTGGCTAAAGAGCCCTTTCAAGCTTCTGGGACCTGCTGCTTCTTCCAGAGACCCTGTCTCTTCAGACAGGAAAGTGGGAACTACAGGAGGAATTAATCCTGTATAACATAGTGCTTGTTCCTGTCAGTGTTTCTTTTTGTATGTCAAAATTTTAACATAGTCATCATGGCATAAAACAGACAGTTCTTTAGTTTTACAAACTACCAGTGTTTGAATTTTGATCATTTGGCAGATATTCTATTTTTCTCTTCTGTTCTTTTTCCTTTGAGATGAGGGTCTTGTTGCATATCCTCAATTAGCCTGGAACTCCATGTGTAGTGGGGACAAGGTTCTTAGCCACACATGGCTGGCCTTTGCCGATTTTCTTTTCAGCTGGCAGAGACAGTAAATATGTTTGTCCCCAAACACACAATGCTTTATACAGCTATCCGTTTAAAGTTTATGGCTAAATATTTTTGCTTCATGCCTTTGAGTTAACATCTGAATCTATTTTTTCATACATTGGTTTCTAATAGTGTCAACATAATTATGTATTTGGCTTCTTCCTTCTTCAGTTTTGCTGGTGTGTGACTGACAAATGAATATTGTGTGTATTAGAGTGTGCAGAGTCCTAAGTTTTAAAAAAGTGTGTGTGTGTATACATCCCTGTGTGTGTGTGTGTGTGTGTGTGTGTATACATGACCATGACATAGCAA
>NW_026593999.1:0-4095 GCF_907164565.1 Psammomys obesus | reverse complement strand
CCCTGGAATAAGTTGAATGGATTCTATTGTATATAACTCCCCCCCCCCACCCCAGACTACATTCAAGCAGATTTCTGTTCAAAGAAGAAAAGATGATTATTACTAAAGAATAGAGAATGGATGGTGGGTGGAAAAAAAACCCAACCAACCAACCAACTAACCAACCAACCCACCAACCAGTCAGCCAAGCACACCTTCCTACTGGGGCTTGGAATGGGAAGATGTTTGGTATCAAAATTCCCTCACATCATCTGTGTGCCCTTTAGTAAGGTTCCTAGTGAGGCTGCCAAGCTCAGATTGCAGGGAAAGAACAACACGGAGCCACTCACCCGTCCTCCCTACTCACAGCTCCCTCCCTCACCACTTTTACATGTCTCTCAGCACTCACATCTCCCCCAGCACTCCCCTAGCTACTTAATCCATCCCTGGAATGGGGCCATTCTACTAAACCCAGAACATAGCTCTGATTGAAAAGAAATACACAGCCCTTGTAAAATAAATACTTTAAAAATTATTTATTTATTTATTTCTGTGTGTGTGTGTGTGTGTGTGTGTGTGTTGCACATGCCTGAGTATACATATGGAGATCATATGCCTGCAGATATCTGTGGAGGTTAGAAGTCATGGGATGTCCTAGAACTGGAGATGCTGGTGACTGTGAGCCACAGGAGTGATGGGCCCTGGACCCAGGTCCTCTGTAGGAGTACAAGGGACGCTTACCCTCCAGCCTCTGCATTTTGTCAAACTGCGAAGCACCAGTGATCCTGATATTTTAAAGAGAAAAAGAAAGTTTTAGGGTTCACAGATGCATCTGGAAGTGGAGCGGGTTGCAGGATTGTTTAAAGAGAGCATAGCTATCAGGGTGCACACATTTTTAAACACCAAACTGAGAAAGAGGACAAATGGTTACATTAGATTTTAATGTCAGAAAAATGGACTGTCGGGAGGTGGAGGGCTATGCAGCTCTGCGCATGAGCTCATTCTGACTTTAAATCCTTCCTAACTGCCACAGGGACCATGTTACATCCGTCCTGTCCAGGTAACGAGGGAGACGGCAGGAGAAGAGGGGCGTCGGGAAGCCACGCCTTTAGGACACTGCAGACTTCTGAAGAGGATGGGGTTTCTTCCAAAGCCCAGAGATCTATGTCTAGCCTTAGTGCTGGGATTTTCATTCCATCTTCAGGGAGAAGATTTTAAGACGGATGAGGAAGACCTGCCAAACATCAAAGAGGGGGCTCTTTGTAGTGTAATCTGTGATTTGACTTTAACGAAGTCGGGTGGGGAATGGTGTTTACATGCATATGTAATGTAGATTTGTGGGCATAGGTGTGTGTGTGTGTATGCAAATGCACATGGGTATGGTATACATATGAATGATTTTAAAGCCACATCTGCCTAGGGGACTGGTTGAAACTTCTCTGAGCTGGGCTGAGGAGAAGGCTGAGTGGATAAGGTGCTTTCTATGCAAGCGCTGAGGACTGACTTTGGATCCCCAGAACTCGAGTGGGCCTGTAATCCTACCATGTACGGGGGTGAGAAGTGGAGGGTGGAGAATCCCCAGGGTCTCATGGGCCGGTTAGCCTGACATAGGCAGAGGCAAACCACAGTAGACCCTGTAGAAGGCAAGGACCCGCGCTTGAGGTTGTCCTGGCCTCCTTCCATTTGTGCATTGTAGTACATATGCACCAGCACTCACACATGGGGACATGTGCACACAGACACACGCACACATCACACATGAGTTATAAAGAGTTATAAAGGTTCCAAGAGCCTCGCCTTCTTCATCCATTGCGTCAATAGCAAGATTAACAGTGATAATAACCTGTCTTGCTGACAGTGGGGGGGGGACCTAGCTAACCATTTGAGAGTCGCTGCTCCCCACACTTGTCCCACAATCACACAGTTGCCTCTGGAGAGCTGCTCCTTTAAAACAGGGAACTGTAGAGTTAAGGAGCCCCATCACCTGCGTTCTTCAGGTCCTTAGAGGGAGAGCTGCGCACAGTGACCTCTCTGTGTTCTCTCGGCCCTGTCCACACCCTGTTTATAAGCGTGCGTTCATTTGTTCACCCCTTCACTAAGTCACTGTGGAGAAGCACTGAATGTCTGTCTGTCATCTGTCAGGCATTGGGATGCGTCAGGGATGGAGACAGAGAAAGCCAAGCTCATGGGGAACCCATAGCCGCCCATCTGATGGGCACTGAGTTTAAACCAATAGTGAGCAAGCTAAGTACACCAGGCAGTCAGACCCATGACCTCATGGTGTTAAGGGGGAGGTGGGGAAGAGACTTCTTTCTGGATTTAAAGAGACACAATCAAATGCAAAGTCTGCACCTTTATTTGGTCCCATTTTTTTTTTTTTTTAACAAATCAACCAAAAAACATGACTTGGAAACAACTGGGGCAATTTAAATGCAGCCTGGGAACTGAGCCACATAAGAGTATGGTGGGGTTAGCTGGGGGTATGGCTTCATAGTTAAGCTCCTGGACTACTCTTCCAGAGGACCTGAGTTCCGTTCCCAGCATCACCCACATCAGGCAGTTTCACCGCACGTCTTAGAAGAGGGCCCCTGGGGTTGTGAGCCACTGATGTAGGTACCAGGAACCAAACTCAATTCTTCTGCAAGAGCAGGAAGTGCTCACTCTTAAGCCTTGAGATGTCTCTATCATTCTGGCCATTCTCCTTCCAATAGCATGTTACTGCATTTAATTTTACCTGTCATCCGTGAGCTTATCAATACAACCGGAGCCTGTGCCATGCACTCAGGGTTGCTGGGGTAAAGCAGAAAATGGAAACGTGAAAGACGGGGGTCTGTCTTAAAGGACTTAGGTGGGGGGAATAGGGGACTTACAGGAGTCTGCTTGTTACACTGGCCTGTGCTCAATCTGAAAGAAGAAATGAAGGAACACGTCAGATGGGGCTCCCTGGAGGAGACCGTCTTGTTTTGGCACTCTGTTGGTAGGCTTTGAGGTTTAGAACAGATCAAGAAGGATTTTATGGGGCCAACAACATGGCTGAGGAGATAACGTTCTTGTTGCCAAGTCTGAGGACCGGAGTTCAGTCTCCAGAGCCCACATGGTGGAAGGAGAGGACCAATTCCCTCGCGTCGTCTTCCGACCTCCACATGCAGACCACGGCATTTTTGTGCATTTTAAGAGTGAACTAATATATATCTTGCACTCTGAAAGATTTTAAAAATTATTTTTTACCTATGTGTGTATGGGGAGGCAGTGGTGGAGGTGCCCATGGAAGAGAGAAGAAGGTGTCGGCTCCCCTGGATCTGGAGTTACAGGGGGTTGTGGACACCAGGGATACGACTCAAGCTCTGCGAGACCAAACCAGGCTCTTAACTGCTGAGTCGTCTCTCCTGCCCTGTATCCCACTCTCGTCAGCTGCAGCTCAAGTTCTGCTTCCTAACAGCAGTGCACCTGGCAGACAGCGCTCCACAGCGTGTGGAAGAAACGGCTGTGCGGGAAGATCCCTGAACTGCAAAAGCTTCCCTCCGTTAGCGTGCTAAACCCCGGTTCACTGAACATGTATTCCTAAACAAATTGCTAAATCCAACTGTACACGAAAGCTGAACAAATAGAACAATTCTATATGATTGGCTGCCAACATGGGGGGGGGGAAATGATGAATGGAAGGTTGTATTACTTCAGACTGGAGACTTAAAACAGAAATCTTTAGACACAGTCTTTCTCAGGTGGGCATTTTGCTATACTCCTGTTTAGCAGCTTGGGAGGCTGAGGCAGGAGGATTGCTACAAGTCAAGGTTGGCATAGCTTTGTGTGTGTGTGTGTGTGTGTATCTGTGTGAATACTCATTAGTTATAGAAATTTCCCAACATGCACAAAACTACAGAGAATAGTACTTGGACTTCCTCCTACATCTTTATGCTGATGAACCAGACTCAGCTTTCCCACCCATGATGGAATGTGGTTTTCATCTAAGGCAGTTTGCTTTTCCTTTCTTCTTTAACTATTGAGTTATTTTGAATTAATCCTGTAAAACTCATTGCTTGTACCTGTCAGTGTTTCTTTTGTATGTCAGAATTTTAACATAGTCATCATGGCATAAAACAGACAGTTCTTTAGTTT
>NW_026593998.1:0-7055 GCF_907164565.1 Psammomys obesus | reverse complement strand
TACCACTGAGCCACACCCCAGCCCCTCACTGGGGGATTCTAGGCAGGTGCTCTACCACTGAGCCCTCTTAATGTTTTATTTTGAGATAGGGTCTCATTGAGTTGCTTGGGCTGCCCTGCTTTGAACTCACACTGTAGCCCAGGCAGGCCTTAAACTTGTGACCCTTCTGCCTCGGTATCCCAAGTAGTGGGGACAACAGGCTTGAGTCCTGCCTGTGAATCTAAAAGCCAGGACTGAACTCGGGTTAAAAGAACAACTAGGGTAAAGCTGGCTTTGCTCTGAGACTCCAACCTGAAGTCTTTGGACCACATTTCAGCAGGGAGTCCTGAAGATTCCCCTCTGCTTGTCTCAGATGCACACTTCATAACCGAGCTTTGGGGCTGCAGAGCTGACTTAGCACTTAGGAGCACACACTGGTCTTCCAGGGACTCCGGGCTCACCTCCCAGCACCCACACTAGGCAGCGCACGCGCAGGAGTTCTGACACTCTCTTCCGGTGTCGGCAGACAAACGTGCACAGCCAAGCTTGTCACAGGGCCTTCACTCTGAAAGGATGCACCTGCCATGGCTTAAAAATACAGGGGAAGGGCCTGGGGAGATGGCAGTAAAGATCACAGCTGCGCTTCCAGGGGACCCGGCACTTAAATGGCTCACGACTGTCTAAAATTCAGTTCCAGGGGATCCAACGTCCCCTTCTGGCCTCTGTGGGCATCACACCCATGCATATAAATAAATTTTTAAAACGTAATTTTAAAAAAGTATTTTAGGCAAAGCGTGTGATGGCCGGAAACCGGTTGGGTACGTCCCCAGGGGCCTACACGTTGGTAGCTTGTCCTCAGGGGCCTAAGGAGTTTGAAGCAGGGAAAGCCCATGCCCTCAGAAAGGGCTGAAGTGTGGGAGTCAGCCATATGGCCCCCCTCCCCCACAGGCACACTCCGCTTCAGGTCTGGTGAGCCCACTCTCTCTTGCACACATTCCAGCTTCTGCTACCTCTCTGGGGGCCTCCCAGGAGCTGATGGGACGTCCCCCCCCCCTCCGCCCAGGCTAACATCAACAACAAACCACAACAGACTAAGATAGCTGGTTTCAAATTTAGGCTCTTCTCACAGGAGGACGCTCCAGGGCAGGTGTGAGGCTTGGCTAGCCCACTAACCCTTGAGTTCCCGGGGTCCCTTCCTGTGTGTGTTTGCTGCCTGAGCCAAAGAACCACAAGAGTAGCAGAGTGCGGGGGCCACACTTTACTCCAGCTCCTCCACTTTCTTATTAAATATATCTGAAATATATTAATCTTAGAAAACAGTATTAACACAGTGTCCTGTTCCATGAATACAGGCTGTGGAGTAAACAAGTCCAGACCGCAAAGGGCGGGGCGTGGGTGCAAAAAGGCTGGAGTGTGAGGTGCTCCCGTCCCGGCTGTACTGTGGTCCTCCCTCTGGGGAAGGCGTGGCACCCTCTGCCTGTCACACCGGGAGGGAAAGGAAGCCAGGAGAGAACCCAGGAGCCCACGGGACCCCATCCTCAGAGGACCGCCTCACTGGGACGGTCGCTCGGTCGACTGGGAGAGCGGGGAAGCTTATTTGATGCCGGGGAGCTCAGTCCCTGAGCAGGTTTTCCGGCTTGGGGTAGCCAAAGAGAACAAAGTCGGCCTCATAGAGTTTATAGAGCTGCTGCCTCCAGGCCAGGGGGATGTTGGCAAACCAGTCTTCCTCCCAGCTGCTGGCCGTCCTGTTCCGGTAGCTGGGGGGGAAGTGGAGCTGGGAGTCCACCTTGAGGGACCTCAGGAGCTGGGCGGCGTCCTCATCGAGGGTCTCCAGCTTCCCCACGAAGTCATAGTCTATCTGGCACGGGTGGCAAAGGCGGTACACCTGTCGCCAGTGCTCGTTGAAGGGCGCCAGCTTCTCGGTGTGCGGGTCCAGCAGGTACTGGATGAAGTTGGCGAAGGAGACCTTGAGGCCGGCCCGGAAGGCCTCGCTCACCGTGGCGGGCAGGCTGGTGTGGTTGGCATACAGCCGGAGCATGGGCACCGCGAACCTGCGGTAGAACTCCTCGTTCTCCAGCTCGAACTTGCTGCGGAAGGCGGAGATGAGGCGCACGAAGGGGTCGCGCACGAACAGGAACTTGGTGTACTTCTTGAGCTTGACCTTCATGAGGTGACGGGAGAACTTCCCGTAGCGGCGCCAGAACTTGTTGAAGGTCAGGTGCGTGCTGGAGTTGTGCACGTGCTCCCGGGGGATGTCCAGCGGGTCCCGGTAGGGGCTGCCCCGGTCCAGCAGGCTCTCGCTCAGCACGATCATCACCCGCTTCCAGTTGGTGCAGGCTACCTTGGGCACGTAGCAGTAGATGACCCCGTGCCGGTCATCCACGATCAGGTGGTTGAGTTCGTAGTTGGGGATGTCATCAAAGGAGCGGTCCTTCGTGGGGAAAACCAGGCTGGCGTTGGCGCAGAAGTCCCTCAGCAGGCTTCTCCTCTCGGCTTGCTGCCTGTCCCGGTCTGGGTTCTGCTGGGCGTCGTGGGTGGACCAGTCGTAGCCTCTCACGTTCTCCTCCAGGCGGCTCAGCACGGGCTTGCTGGGGGCGAGCATCGGGGGCTGCTCCGTCTTCCTTCTGGAAGGGTCGCTCCGCTTCCCATCGGAACTGAGGAGCAGATCCAAAAACTCATCCACGTCGGACGTGAGCAGGGTCTCCTCGCCCAGCCCTGGGGTGGGAAGGGGCTCTAGTATGTGCGGCCTGGACAGCGACGTGTGCAGATAGAAGTGGGCGGTGCCCACGTTGTCCCAGTAGACAATGATCAAAAGAATCATGAGGGCCGACCCCAGAACCAGCCACAGCCGGAAGAGCCGGGGCTTGGTCATGCTGCCCTGGGCAGGGCCCACACCTGGACCCTCACTTCAGCCTGTGTACAGCTGGGGCATGGTGCTGGGAGATGGACCTGGAGGGGCCAGAACACACCGGGTTAGAGGGTCGGAAGGGCAGAGGTTTCCCTCCCCCATGCAGGGCTGACATCAGGACCCCACCTCTTCCCACCAGCCAGTCCGGCCGCAGGTCTAGCCTTTAGCCTCCATGTGTTGATTCTGGTTGGGGCTTCAGTTACTCCAAGTTTGGAGTGTCACCAAAGTCTGTAGAGACCCTTTGTCTCTGCATTGAAAAAGTCAAGCGGGTTTAGGGAGGATGTCCCAGTGGGTGGAGAGCTCAGAGTCCACTGCAGCCAGGTGTGCCAGGCACACTGTCATCCCGGCACCGGGGAGGCAGAGCAGGCCATCTCCCCGTTCCAGGACAGTCTGGTCTACAGAGTGAGTTCCAGGACATAAAAGGCTACACAGAGAAACCCTGTCTTAAAAACAAACAAACAATCCGCTTCCCAAATAAATAAGCCTATTATGGTAGCATATGCCTTTAATCCCAGCATTCGGGAGGCAGCGGCAGGCGGATCCCTGGGGTACGCTGGCCAGCCTGCCTAGCACAGCCGGCAAGCCTCAAGTCCCAGAGAGATGGAACATGGTTCCAAGGGAATGACCCTGAGCTTGACCTCTGACCCACGGACACAGCCCCTACACACATGTGCACCTGCCCACATACTCACACACACCCACAACCCCAAGATGGAGGGTCCCTAAGGATGGCACCTGAGGTTGACCTCTAGCCTCCTATGACCCCACCCCACACATATGCACTCTCTCTCACACAACATACACGTGAAATAAATCTTAAAATTAAGAGAGAGGCGAGAGAGGAGAAAAGGGTTTCCTAGAAACTAACCACTCGAGTAGCGCCAAGGAGGAAGGAGAGGAGGTTGACATGAATGTCCGTCACCAGGAGGCTAAAACTGAATTCGTTTATGCAATGCCCAAGCCACCCTTCTCCAGAAACCTTTCCGTTTTGCACTCCCAGCCCAAACAAGCGGAGCGGAGCCCGGCTCTGCTGCAGCGTGCAGTGACCTGCCTCAGGCACAGGCTGGCCCCACAGGGACAATCAGTGCCCAGGGCAGGGGCAAGTGGTGTGGACCCCAGGTCCCACAGCACAATCAGTGGTCCCCAACGAAGTGCAGCTGTCCCGCCCCTGAGGACAGGGCCATGCTCACAGTAGCCTGGCGACAGGACACCGGGCTATACCGACCGTTACCTGTAAGCTAAGCACCAACAGGGCCTCCCTCGAGGCCACCTTCCACAGCAGCAAAGCACGGCAGCAAAGCGACACTCCCACCCACACCCAGGTGCCAGGTTGGAGTCATGAGGCCCTAGCAGGAAGCTGATCCCCAAGCCCCACCCATAGGAGGAGGTCCTGTGATGGTAGGGTAGCCTGGGCCTTGACCCTACCTGGTGTCAGCAGCTAGATGGTTAAATGGTGTGAGGTGGACAGCCAGACTGACCCCCTGCCCCTTTCACAGCCAAGACCCAGAGGGCGCCTGAGTTCCAGCCTTCCTCCCATCCCTATGGCATGGACTGGTGGACAGAGGAGATGGAGGCAGAGCCGGCTGGCACTCTGCTTTCTCCATTCCTTTCCACTGGGATGGAAAATATTGGTCACACTGACATTAATCAAAAGCAAGCAAAAGCAGTTATATTAACAGCAGATGAAGAAAACTTCAGAAGAAGAGAACTTGCTTAAGACGAGGAGAGATGATGCTTCATCACAGAAAGTTCAATCCACAAGGAAGACCTAACAACGGCAAACACATGCAAAACACATAACTTCAAAGTACAGAAAGAGTTTTTTCGTTTTTTTAATATATAGCTAAGGTATACCTAGGGAGGAAAACCCACAATTATAACTGGGACTTGAACATTCCATGCTTTTCTTTGCATATGATCGTTTGAGTAGATATATTTGTGTGTCGGTCTGTGTGGGGATCTGTGTTCAAGTACAGATGTTTTCAGGGGAGAGAAGGCGTCAGAGATGCTAGAGAAACAGGTGGTTGTGAGCCATCTGATGTGGGTGCTGGGAAGCAAACTCGGGTCCTCTGCAAGAGAGGTGTGCGATCTTAACGGCTGTGGCGTCTCTCCAGCCCTGACGTTTCAGTGTTGATAACTGGGAGGACCTCAGGACGGAATGTAACTAACAACAACTGAATTCACCTTTTCCCCTCCAACCAGCGAAGCACTCAACAGAGCGAGCCAAACGCAGACAGAGTTAACAGAACTGAAACCGTTCAGGATTATAACAGAATGAAAACCAGATATCCATATCAGAAAGGCAATAGGAAAACTTCCCACTTCTAATCCACGGGCTAAAGAAACCACAAAGGGATTTTTGTTATCGTTTGAGATATTGTTTCACTATATAGACGAAGGTAGTCTCAAACTGTCAGCCACCTTCCTTTGCTGCCCACGCACAGGCAGGCACCAGCACCCTCGGCCTCAGAAGAGTTTTTTAAGCAAGTCAGCGCACACAGGCAGAGGACAAAAGACAGCGCCTCCTCCCGCACTGTGTTTTGAGGCAGGATGTCTCAGCTCGGCCATCGGCCCTCGTGCTTCCTACAAGCTCCCACCAATTCTCCCCTCTCTGCCCCCTGATTGGCCTTGGGAGCGCTGTATCCCACGGCACTGCATCTGGTCTTTTATGTGGGGATCAAAGTCGGGTCATCACACCTGTGCTGCAAGCACTTCCCCCACAGTCACCTCAGCCCTTAAAGGAAAGCTTTAAAGAGACACTGGGCTGAATGAAGACTGAGAAGATAATGCATCGAAACCCACAGACTCCAGGTAAGGAGGGCTCAGCACTGAAAAGTGGGAGACCACAGATCAACAGTGGAAAGTTGGCCAGGTACGGCAGCACAGAGGCAGGAGGATCTCTGTGAGTTCAAGTCCAGGCTGATGCATACAGTGAGATCCTGTCTCAAACAAACAAACAAACAAAAAACCTAGTAATTATCTATTTATCTAGACAAATAGGTATTATATCAATAAACAGATATTATAATAAATATTATATTAGTATTATCTAATTCTCTAGATAAATAAGATACATAGATATCTATTATAATATCTATTATCTATTTACATAGATAATAAATAATATTTATAAATAGTAAAAATCTATTTATATAGATAAAAACTCCCATCTCTCATAACTGGGAACAAGAAAGATAAACCAAAACCCCAGAGGAACAAATAAGAACTAGGCTAGAAATCAGTAAAATGAAAAACGGGTAAAAATGAAATCAATAAGACAAAGACAAAAACAAAAACAAAACAAAAAAACACCTAGTTTTTAGGCAAGTATGGCAGTGCCCCAGGAACTCCCCGCTGCCATGACTGAGATAAAAGGACTGTGAACCCAGGCCAGCCACAGTCACATCATGTCCATAAATAATTTCAATATCAGGCCTGCTACCGAGCCACAGCAGAAGAGGAAGCTGAGGGCGCTGTGGCAGCCACAGCTTACTCTCCCACTGGGATGTCCCCAAAAAACAACCACAGGGCCAACAGGCTTTATTTAAAGCATGGAATGACGGCCTGGAGACGGCTCAGTGTTTGAGAACATTTGCTGCTCTTGCAGAGAACCGGAGTTGGTTTCCCAGAGCCTACGTGACAGCTCAGGGCTGCCTGGAGCTCTGGTTTTAGGGGGTCTGACACCATCTTCTCCACGGCCACCAGGCACACATGTGGTGCGCAAACACACATGCAGGTAGAATTGTCACATGTATAAAATTAAAAAACCTTCTCTTAAAAAAAAAAGAAGTGAGTGGGCAACGGTGGCCCACACCTTTAGTCCGAGCACCCGGGAGGCAGAGGGAGCCAGATCTCTGTGATCAACAGAGGGAGTTCCAGGATAGCCATGGCTACACAGAGAAATCCTGTCTCAAACAAACAAATAAAATACGGAATGAAGGTACACATGAAAATAGAACTGGCAATGAATCCTATCTGGATTTTTATAGGAAATAAGACATGGTACTAAACGCCAGAGTTTTCCTCTAATGCCACACTGTGGATGAAACTCAGGGTTTCATACCCAGCAGGCAAGCACTTTCTGGCTGAGCCACTCTCCAGCCCCCCCAATGGGGGATTCCACTCTACCACTGAGCCACACCCCAGCCCCTCACTGGGGGATTCTAGG
>NW_026593997.1:0-3734 GCF_907164565.1 Psammomys obesus | reverse complement strand
GTGTGTGTGTGTGTGTGTGTGTGTGTGTGTGTGTGTGTGTGTGTGTGATGAGGGAGGGAGGGAGAGAGGGAGAGAGAGAATTAAAGTTCACCTCATTAATGAACGAATCAAAGATTTTTCTAGGTTATTAATCCCTAGTTCTTGATAGAGAACACATAAAGGAACGGCTCATCCAGGCAGCAGTTCCTCAAATTCCACTCATCATGATTCAGCAACATAGTTGGTGCTTCACCCAGCTTCTGGTATCTGACTCTCCTTGTCTTTGTGTGCCTGCTGTGGTTTTGGTCAACTCAAAAGAAGTCTCAAAAGGAATAAGAGATAGTTTATTCTGGAGCTAAATATGAGTGGCCATGTCTTAGGAACACAGTTTTCCCCAAATACAATGTTCCATAGTTACATGAGATTGTATCAGTTGCAGAACAGAGAAACTCAGAAATCAGTGTTTGCCAAATACGTTTATGGTGGGGCCACAGGTAATCGAGTGGCTGCAAACAGGGGAAGCTCTGTTATGCTTGAGGTAGTAAATTCCTAGTAACTCTCCATAATCTTGAACTTCAGTCATTTGGTCTCAGAGACTCTTTACACAGGCACAGCCTCCCTCTTTCCCCCCATTTGGTAACATTAGCTCACAGTGTGAATATCATTTGCTCCCTCTGAAACTCTCATACGACATCAGAATTTCAATTTAATGGCATTGGGGAGTTGTGGGACATAGCCTTCACAGGTAGATCACTGCCTCTTCTGAGAGGCTTTGGGCTAATTTTCTCAAGGCTGGATTAGTTAATTCAAAAACAGATTGTTATGAAGTGAGTCAGGTGCTTCCATTACCATGAGGCATAGAGGTGCCTCTTCATGTGACTACACTCTTCTGTCTTTCCACCGTGAGGTGAATGAGCACGTTGCCTTTGCCAGATGCAGCCATTCTGCCTTAAATTTTTCAGCCTCCAGACTGTTGTAGCCAGGCTGTTCAAACCCAAGAGAAGGAGATCAGGTTGAGCTCTTTATGAATTTAAAGGTTCTATTGAGCCACATACACCCAGCTAGAGATACATACTCTTGTGACTACAAGTCTAGAGGCTGCCCTAAATTCAGTGAGCAGGGGTTTGTAAAGATAAAAACTGCAAGTTTAGCACCTGCAGTTGACATAGTTGTGATAGTTGCTAGCAAGCATGGCAGGGTACAAACTTTAACAAGATTGGACACAGTTCTGTTACCATGGCGTCTCTGTTTGATCGGGATTACAGAAGCAAAACAATGCAAGTTAGCAAAAGTTCCTTAAAGTACTGTATATGCTGAAAGGTCAGCCTGACTTAAGTTTTAGCTCAAGGTCAGGTCAAGATTTAGCAAATGTTTTTCTCAGTTCAAAACCATGAGACCCTCCCCACAAAACCCAACTATTTTACCCTAGTCGTGGGTATTTCGTTTTAGCAATAGAAAAGACTAAGACAGCACCAAGCTCCAGCATTGCTGTGTTTCACTTTTAATGGCCAACACCTATACATCAGCTGCCCTTGGGTAACTAGAACCAGTTTGCCTCCACACGTGGAGTTCTGCCCTAAGCAAGGACTACTTGGGGAAACAATATGGAAACCTGGGTTAGAGCCCTTGTTTTGATGCAGGAGGAACTCACAGAAGAGACAGTTTTCACTGAATTTCTCACTAGGCAGGAGCTGTAGTTTGGCTTAGGGACCTTTCCTTTCCAGCTGGGCTGTTTCCACTCCCTCATGAGTTCCTTGGGAGAACTACCTACAAACATCACTTGCTCTCACAGCCTGGTCTTAGGACCTGTGTCTGGGTAGCCTGGCCCTAGATGACCCTTGACATAGCCTTGGGATTATAAGGAGGAAGAGAAAAATGGCTCTTACCAGAAGGGACTGGAAAGAATCTTGGAAGTGGGGCTGATGACTAAGTATGAGGTTTTTCAAGATTTTGACAACAGTGAAACATTTCTGAATGCAGAGCAAGCAAAAATTAATTAAAAATAAATTATGTAACAAAGCTGGAGAGTTTCTGGCAGCTCTCACCCATGTTGCTTCCCGTGACTTCACTGCAGCCTTGGTTCTGAACACGTGTGTGGGTTGCTCTCTGGATGCCTTCGCACTACTCAATACCAATGGCCTCTGCCTGGGACACCTCAGCTCAGAAACAAGTCATTGCGCGTTATAAACTACAATGTTTTTTTCTGTACCTACAAACTCTTCTACCCTTATGGAAATATTGTGCTTTAATTACAGAAAACCAAGACTAAGCATTTTCCTTCTGCCGTTCCTCAGCATGCGGTGTATCTGTGCAATGTGTTGTATTAGAAGTCTTTCCTTCCTATTGGGACAGGGTATTATGTATCCTAGGCTGGCCTCAAAATTGCTGTGTGGCCAAGGATGAACTTGAATTTCTAGTTCTTCTCCCTCCATGCCCCATGTGCTGGGATTTCAGTTGTATGCCCCAAGGCTCGTATTACGTATTGCCTGCTAGCTTCATGGGTGGCAGGCAAGAATCTCACTGTCTATGCCGCATTCTCAGTCTTACAATTTTTGATTTTTAAATTATTGACTATAGTTTTTTATAAAAGCGAAATGGAGGGACTGGGGAGATGGCTCAGTAGATGAGAACACTTACTGCTTTTGCAGAGGACCTGGGTTAGGTTCCCAGCACCCACATGGTAGCTTATATCCACCTATACTCCAGTTCTAAGGGATCCAATGTCTTCTCCTGACCTGCTGCACAGGTTCCACCACAATGTAGGCACATACTAAATAAATACATAAATAAATAAATAAATAAATAAATAAATAAATAAATAAATAAATAGAAAATGACTTTTTGCTTGGGGTTAAGAAGGAATTTCCAGTGATGTCTGAAATGGTCGTAAATACACTTCTGTAATTTTGGACTATGTATTTCTGCAAAGCACCATTCTCAGCATTAGTGAGTATAAAATCAAAATATTGACCAACTCTGAAAAATGTTGAATATGCTTTCCATCCTGCAGTATCAAACACTGAGCCAAGATTTAATGTCACTAGAAAACTTAATTTCATTTTAATAAATGACATAATTATATGCATACCGAAAAATTTTAATGACTTATTATCAGTGAATGCTTGATTTGAAGATCTATTTTATGTATCTATGTACCCAGAACAGTACATAGGTATATTCAAATGTTGTGGGTGAAAAGGGCGTGGGAAGAAAGAGTTTAAGACACTCTATCCTACGGAATGTATATTTACTTACTATGGCTTCTTTTGTTTTCTAGTCATGATGCACAATGAAGCCTGAGCAGAAATGCTTGGGACACTGATGGGGGCTGGAGCCTCAGTGCAGGAGGAATGAAAAGAGCTCATGGTAGTTTCAGCCCCTCCTCTGAACTGAATAGAATTAAATTTAATGGGAATGAATGCCAGCTTCTCAGGGTCAAGTTTCCACCAATATCGGCATCCCAGCAAGAGAGGACAGAGGTCTCTAGGCCCTCTTGCAGAAATCGGGAAAGGCACAATGGATGTGACATGTCTGAAGGCTTTTCGGACAATTTTGATGGAGGAGATGGCGGCCTCAGGGCACTGCTGCTCCCTCTCCTGGTGGTATGTTTGACAAGTAGCACCTCTGGCACAAATGTAGACAACCATCTTTCCTCTGTGGAGTGGAGGAGCTGGGGAGTTTAGAAATCTTCAGCTCAGGAGCCCGCACCCCCCCCCCAACCCCAGCCATCCACTAACCCTGTGTTTGAAGCCTGT
>NW_026593996.1:0-9548 GCF_907164565.1 Psammomys obesus | reverse complement strand
TAAGGGACCATTTATATATGTTTCTTCAGCATTGTGGGTGGTAGCTGAGAATCAAAAGATCTGGACAGCCATGTGTATGAGCCATGGTAACACAGAACCAATAGGATGTATGTATGTAGTTGTGTGTGTGTGTGCGTGTGTGTGTTTATATTATTACAAAGAATTCGCTCAACAGCTATGGAAACTGGCAACTCTGAAATATACAGAGTAGGGTGTCAGGCTATAGACCAAGAAAAAGTAGTTTGAATGAAAAGGAGTTTGCTGGCAGAACCCCCTCCTTTTTCTAGAGTGGCTGGTCCTTTGTTCTACTCGGGTCTTGAACTTA
This sequence comes from Psammomys obesus, assembly GCF_907164565.1. Taxonomy (NCBI): domain Eukaryota; kingdom Metazoa; phylum Chordata; class Mammalia; order Rodentia; family Muridae; genus Psammomys; species Psammomys obesus. Next base: position 9,223 of record NW_026593996.1, on the reverse strand, counting down.
CTGGTTGAGGAGCAGTGCAATCAGTCTTCTCAACTTCAGGTCCACCCATTTCAATGTAATCCAAAAACATGTTTACAAAACCTTTGGAGCATTGTGGGACAGCCAAGTTGATATGTAAAATTAACCATCACACAGTAGCTACAAATTATATTGGTAAATTTTAGTGGATGATAATCCTAGAGTGTTTAATCAAACAATTGTCCTAAGAGGGAAAAAAGTGGCATGTTCAAAAGTTCAGTTTTAGACACTTCAGTGAAAAATGCTTCTTTAAGTGAAGGACAATGTTGAGGCATGAGTAAGGACAGAGAAGTGAATAGGGACCAGCACTGACCTGAAGGATAAGGAGACAGAGAGAGGTGGTTGGAATTTAGTGAAAATAGTACCACATAAGAATATTCTAGTACAAGACAGAAACAAAGAAATGAGCCTCCAGCCAAATTCTTAGAAAGACCAGAAAGGAAGGACAGGGAAGGAGAGTAGAATACAGAATGGAATGTGTTCTTCTCAGTGTCTTGTTGCTGTCTGCTACTGGGCAAACATAACAAGATGCCAGCGTCCATCGTGCTGTGGCTGATTTGCTCATGGATATCAGCCTTGTGCGCACAGAATGGGCCAAAGAATGAGCTAGAGCTAGAAAGAGCAAAACACGTGGAGATCAGTGTGAACAGCATGCAGCTGTTAGGGAGTAAGGTAGGAGGACCCAAAACAGTGTGAATGAACCTGAATATACAGTGCATCCTAGCAAGGAAAAGTAGAAAAGGTTCCTGAACTCAAGCTCCCTCTCCAGAGAAAGCCATGCGCACTCACAGGACAGCCGTGCCTATGTGCAAGAGAAGCTAGGGACAAAGGGCTACAGGTGGAACACTGTACTGGCCGCTTGGAGCAGAGTACAGGGTACAGAAATGTGAGTTGAGAGAGAGAAGGGGGAAAGAGGGAGAAGACAGACAAACACAGAGAGACAGACAGACAGAGCATTTCATGGACCATAATGTGGATGATCATGAACATAGCGAGTGATTAATTCAACCCTCTGGCATGAAGACCTAACCTTTGAACCATGACACAAAAGTTTGGGCAGAGGTGAGCTTTCTGCCATGTCAATGAGGCAGCTTTGACCTGAAAGATTTGAGGGCCCTTCTCTGGGTTATGGAGAACATGAAAGATCCCACGAGGAAATGAGAGCTTGGGGGAGTTCTTGATGTGAGCCCTCCCTTGGGGCCCTCTGCCTACACTGTCCTTACAGAGATACTTAACTCACGGCAGTGTTTTTGAAACCAGTACCACTAGGTTCTAGACATGCATGTCAACCCTTTGGAGTTCAAGGACTTTCAGAGAAGTACCATTGACCTAATGACGAAGACTAGTCAAAGCCTCCATATGCGACATCATCTGGAGCGCTGGGAATTGTCAGAAAGGGACTCTGCTATCATTTCCAGGTCACTTTGCTGGGATTACAGGCTTATGCTACCAGGTCCAGCAGATAATAGGAATTAATTGGAGGGAAAAAAAAAGCAGATATTTGTTTGAATAAAATCTAAACTGATGTGGTGCAACTTATCACAATGCTACCATTGCTTGAGGATGTCTATCTGAAAATCAAAACTCCAAACCTCTGAACTTTCTGACCCCTCACATGACTCCCCATGTGGAAGAAGAGCTTCATGCTTGACCTCATGTGACATGTCGTGTCAAAATGCAGGTGCTCTAAAAATATTATGTGAAGTTGCCTCCAGGCTCTGTGTGTAAGGTATACAAGGAACAAACAAATTTCCTGTTTTCACCTGTATCCCATCCCCCAAATGATTCTGAATAGGTTAACAGTACATATTAACAATCTAAAGAATGTGCAACATTAAACACTTCTGGTCCCAAACTTTCCACATCAGAAATTCTCATTCCATAATGTGTTGTAGGAGGTTATTAATATTTACTATTGGTTTATCTTCTAGTAAAGCTTGCTATTAATCTTAAACAGCTGTATAACCAAATCACCACACAGAGACTGGGTTTTTAGTTAACCTAGAACACAATGCTAGGCAATATTTACTCTCTCCTAAACCTCCAAGCCCTCAGTTTCCTAACATTTAGATTTCCCACATTATACTTGCTTTTTGTGAAATCTTAGGTCTGTTTCATGCTCCATGTCCTCCAAGATCTCTCCTCCAGCTCCCTCTCCCCACTCTCCTCTTGCCCCTTCTCCTCCCACTCATCTCCTGCCTTCTGGCTCCTCCCCTCTTTTCTGTCCTCTGGCTCCTCCCTGCTCAACATTGTGTCCAGTTGCTTTATTTTGTCCTGTTGACACAAGAGTTGAGACAGGATGCTTAGAATGAGTATCACAATGCAATATCCGGATTGAAACCAGAGAGTTGGGGGTGGGGTAGGGGAGAAATCAGTATTTAAATAAACAAGGGTAAGGTGTATACATTAAGAAAAAAAACATTATACCAACAATAATGGTAGAAGTAAGAACTACCACCACCTTTCATTCACTTATTCCAATGGAGGCAGAACCCGAAGGGTCACAGGGATTTCATCATTTCATCCCCATGATTCCTGTGTATTTTGCAGTAATAGAAACCAAAGCCAAATGATGACTCAGGCCCAGTAGCCTCTGTGTTAGTCAGCCTTCTGACAGTGTGACAGGATACCTGAGAGGAACAGCTTCCAGGGAGGAAAGTTTATTCGGGCTCACTTCTTCAGAAGCTTTGGTCCATGGTCAGTCGGCTTCACTGTGTATAGGTTTATAGCTGTGCAGAACCTCATGCCGGGGAATATGGAGTACAGCCTATCTGTGGAGGCTGAGAAGCAGAGGGTCATAGCAGGGTCCCAATATCCCCTTCAAGGGCCTGCCCTGATGACATCACTCTGTGTCACTAGGTCCCACTTCCTAAGAGTTCCCACAATAGTGTCACAGCCTCCTGACCAAACACTTAGCATGGAACCTCAGGCACGTGTAAGATTGACAGCCTTCCTCCATCTACTTCTCATATATGCTTTACCACAATTCTGATGCCCTCTGTGTCCTGAGGGAGGGGTGTGTGTGTGAAAGTTCAGAGAAGTCTGAGCTTTCCCAGGAATGGCTAAGCAATATCTTCCTATGACAGAAATGGGTACTTCTCCGGCGGGTAAGGCTTTCTTTTTGGAGTTCTTGTCTCTCCTTGCTTGGAGAGGTTATCCTGAGCCATATTCTGAAAGGAACATTCATTGAGAAGAGAGTTACAGCATTCAGTTGCACCAGAGGGTTGATGCCATTTCTTAAAAGCCTCGTGCCCTGAAACCCTTTGCATAGATCAGGGACTTCTGGTCTGCAGGAGAGCAAAGGCATCAATGGCAGGCAAGAGCTGGTTCCAGCCAATGGAGTTGGGCAAAGGTCCTCAGCATAGAAATGGGAACTCTTTGGTCGTCATGCTGATTTCCCTGCTTCAGTGCGCCTAGCTGCCAATTTGATTGAGGTCACAAGCACCCCCCCTCCCTTCCTTTGCAGGCCGTGCCCCTGAACAAAACCCCACTTTGCCTCCTTTGCTCCAAGTGTTTGGAGTCCGCTGCCACTCTTTGTAAAGATATATTGTCGTGGTAGCAAATGAAATTAAAGCTTAACTATAAAATCAGTAATTAGTGAAACAGATAACAGTACTGGTAATCGGTGGTAAGCACCCTTTTAGTTGCTTGTCATATATCATCTCAACGGATGCTCTACAGAACCTAAACCGTTACCCTTCGTTGGCCAGTGAAGAAGATGAAGCTTGGAAAGGTTAAGATAACTCAAGGTCACACAGCTAGAACAGCGAGGGGCAAGGGAACAGAACCCTATTCTGTTTTCCTTCAAAGCTGGAGATTCCTTCTACTTGACCACATTGCCTATAAAACGGGAATGGTAATGGCCATTGCGAAGCTGGCTTCGCAGGCCTGCGGCGAGGATCAAATGAGACAGTAATTGGGAAAGCACTTTGGAAATTGCAAAGCATTATATAAATATATGGTATTATTCTAATGTATCACTGGCCTACAAAAACACTGCTCAAGCATTGCATTTAAGAGAAGGCACACCAGCCCATTATTCAATAAGATAACACCACATGTGAGCCTTTTATCATTGCAAGAATGTTTATGAAGTCCACAAAACCCAAGCCATTAGGAAGGTTTTGTTTTCTGGGTAGGCTCAGCAAACTTGGAGCCAGCTCAAGAAGTCTTTAAACAGCCAGGAAGTTAAAATGAAGAGAAGCATTTAGTGTCAGAGAATTAAATGTTCTTTCATGGACTCTGGGAGTTGAAAATATACAACTTTTGATAAGTTAGACTGTTTCTAGGAACGGCTTTCAAGTAGTGAATGGGGATCCCGTTGGCACTAACGGGAGGTTTAACAGTGATGTCAAATGATGACAGCAATTTTCAACAGAGTAACGTGGGAGCATTTGGCTGCCTGATCAGACTTTTTTTTTTTTTTAACAAACCTGAGTAAATGGCTTCATCTTTTTGTACCCTGGTTTTCTAATTGGTAAAAGGAAAGAAAAATAACACCCACCATGTAAGGCATTGATAATGATCTGATGCGTCATTACAACTGAGCCTGACACAAAGCAAGAAAACTGGTAAACGTTGTTTCATGCTGTTGTCACGCTTTACAGAGCGCATGACAGATTCCTGAATAACACAAACTGAACAATAATACCAAAATATTTTCAACTGAAAATATTCAGGGCCTCGCATATGCAACACAAGTGCTCCAAACTCATGATGCATTTGTTATGTGACTTTTCCTGGGTACATGTGAGCAAATGTTGGCCCCCTTCAGAGAGGAAGGCAGCGGCAGTGAGGATTCCACCACAGTTTAAGCTGATGAAGCCGTAAGTTTATTGGGGTTGCTTACAGAAGCATTGACAGTGTGTTGGAATGTCCCCTTCTTCAGCCCCTGCCCCCAATAGTTGTTTTCTAGTTATATAATCTTGAGGAGTTCCAGGCTCTCTAAGACTTGTGAGATTGTTTGTTTACTGCTGAGCCTCAGGAGCCTCCCTCCAGAAGGCTAAGTTTCCACTGGAGACACTCTCTACACAACAGCATTATCTTCTCATCTTAGCAATAGGAGACTTGGTCAAAGGTAGAGACAATGAAGTCCAAAGACTATGATAATCTGAATTGTTCAATTTTATTTTATTTCTTTACTTTCTCCCAAAGTCCTAAAGCTCAGTGGTTAACTGCAGGTCCTTTATCCATGGATGTGATACTAAAATAGGGAAGGACGTCCAGTCAGACACATTACCACTCTACTGACAGACAGGCAGCAGAGGGAGAGAGGCCCCTCTGGAAACAATGACTAGGACTACCAAGGCTGGCTTTCGGCACCTTTCAGGTTTCTGGAACTCATCAGAGATTACGCCACCTGATGGAAGTGCTTTGCATGGGATTTTAAAGAAATAATCAGTGTGGCGGAAGAACGGAGCTGGCATTGTGCAATCCATCAGAGGTCCTGTCTGCAGCTGGGCTGATTTAGATGACGTCGCCTGCTCTGCAGTAAGAGAGCTTTCCTTAGCCACCCCGTTACTCAGCAGAGCAAATTCTAGTTCTTCAGGATCATTAGGTCAGAAGTGTAACCTTCAAAGTCTCACAGACCTGGGTCTGAATCTGTTGTTAAGGGACTGCGTGATTTTCAACTGAAGTTAATTCATTGAAAACCATAGTTTCCAAACTTACTAAATGAGGCTTCCTTGTTAGTCACTGTAATGATCAAAGACAATAAGAAATACGCAGATGTCAGACACCTGTAGCTCAAAGAACCTGGGAACCAAACAGTCATTCTTTTCCTTTCTCTTAGCAAGGTGTATATAACCCTTCCTAAATGGATTTCATCCTCCCTGTACATATGGGAGTGTGCGTGTGCCTGTGTGTTCATGGAAACCACATTGAAGTGCACCACTCTCCGTTTTGGGGCTGGAATGAGATCATTTATGGTAAATTGCTTAACTTAATTAATGCCTGGGACAATATAGCCTCTATATAAGATGGCAGAGTGGCAGATAATGAGTATATTGGCAATAAGTTCTTTTAAGAGGTCCCCACATTTCCTTGGGAGTCTCAGACTTGGATTTGGTCAATCATTCACAAAGATGATGGCTTTCCTAAATTAAGTAGTTGTCCTCTGAACTCCAGCTTGACCCTGGCCACATTTAGTGGCTAGCCACTTGTCCATCCTTGGAGGTGTGACACGTGGAAGAGGGTTAGATTGTATACATGGTGATTGTTTTGGGCCTCAGACAGAATTGCACCCAGTTAATTCCATACTGGGTCCTCGTAGTCCTGTTCAGTATTTTTAGAGTGTGGAAGCCATAACTGCCGCTGTTGGATTCACGTTGGCTTTTGTCAGACATAAGGTTCTAAAGGAGTTCCTGTGCAGAGAGCTCTTGGTGGGTCACAGAGCCTTGAAAAGTGGGCTTAGGAGTATGCAGGAATGCGTTATCTCCTGGAATGGCATTTGAGATCTTGACTCCATATACATTTTCCTTGCGATGTTTCTTTTGGGTCTTTTCCATGTGATGGATAACTAAAAATGAATAGATACAAAGTAAGAAGCCTCTGGTTTCTATAGTAACACTATCCAGCAGTGTCCGCTCTTTAATTCTTTATTTAAGAGAGCTTTCCAACAAATTAAAGCATCCTTCGTTAAATGCCAAATGGTCTGTTGTTGAAAGGAAATCATTCTTGATGGATTGCCCACAGACCTCTCTCTCCCCTGGCAGACTAACTCTCTCAATACTATATGCTCCCCACTTAGTTACTGAAAGGTGCTGCCCTACAGCACCTACCGGGGTCTAGAGCCTAAGCTGTTACTTACCATGAATCATTGGTACACTCTGTCCTCGGAGCAGTTTCTAGCAAGCATCATCTCCTTTTCTGCTCTGCATTTGTTCTGGTTAGTCAGACAGACTTGGGAGATCTGATAAGCTGGGCTGTGAAAAGTGCAATAAACAGCTTCTGAGTGAAGACACTTTGAGCTTTCCCAAGAACTGAGAACTTTGGATCATCTTTCTGAGTAGGCTCGCCAAAACTGAAGGCATTCCCACATTGCCACAATATTGTCAGATGCTTGTTTATTCAGCTGCCATATTTGAGCCCCAGGAACTCATCCCAGCGTTGAAGGAAAACTGAGTCACTACAACTTGTGAGGATTTTTTAAAGGGGATTTTATAAGGCCTTCAAAAAGATCCATTCAATCATTTCTTGCTTTCTGCCGGGCACCACACTAAACATGGGCTGTTTCTCCTATGTTGCTCCTGCCCTCAGGATGCTGTTTGTCTCGCTGGGGCAAATGTGTAGATAAAATAAAGTTGGAAAGCAGTACGGAGGGTACTACTGTGTTATCATATCTCAGAGAAGAGAATAATGTCTGTTTGGAGGAATGATGGAAAAAGAAGAGTTCATTCTCTTTATCCCTTCTTGTGTGTCTCTCTATAATTCTCCCGTTTTTTCACACAGAAATCAGCTCATATTCAGCACCAACTGTTTGCTTTCAGGGAGACAGACCTGGTGCTTGTTCTGATTTGAATAGCTAGCAAAGAGTGATGGAGTGGAGGAGCTAAGGGGAGGAGCTATGCAACCCAGTGGAAGAACTAAGGGCAGAGTGTGTCAAGAAGGTGAGCTGTCATTCAACCTGGCTGGAGCGTGGGGGCAAGGCTACAAAGACCCTTCATGCTCTGCTGGCCATTTAACAGGTCTCGCCTGTTAGAGGTGCCTCAGGAAGGATTCCCCAAGGGCGTCTTGGCAAAACAAAACGCAGTTCTGCTATGGGAGAATGGTGACACCGACATCAGTCACCCCCTAGAGGAACCCCAAAATACACACGGCAAACGTCATTTCAACTTGTCCCTTCACCCTTCTGCTTTTGAGGTCCTGCCCCAGTTACCCACAATCTACCAACAGCCTTTCTAAGATGTATGCCCCTCTTCTTTTCCCTTGAATTTCATTACCATTTCAAGCAGTTGAAACACATAGAAAGTCCTAGAGGCTGCTGGACTCCATATTGATTGATAGCTGCCATAGCCATAGCTGCCCTGTGGGATGACGTCACTGACGCTTACTAACAAATTATGTTCCACGCCATATCATGAAAGTTAAGTGTGACCATCGAAGGAGGGTCAGGCCCATTCTCGCGCCTGATCTATGAGCACTAAACCTCACTGTTCCTAACTACACTCATTCAAGTCTGCTGGTGCCACATGCAAACCAGCTGCTTTTCAGGGACCGGGTGCTCAGCTTACTCTCACTAGACCACAGACCCTCAGCCTTGGAGACCTGGTATCACACTGGCTTTGAATTTAGGTTATTCTTTCAGGTTGCTCTGAGGACCAAGGCACACACACACATGCGTTTTCAGAAAGCAGAAATCCAGCTTTAATTTCTCAATGCATTTGAGCGGCGATGTTCACAGAGGTCTTCAGGAGAACAACATTCTCTTTGCACTCTCAGTGTTCCCTGGTCCCCTTTGGCTGGAGCCCCTAGTGCTGGCTTGAGTTAGCTATTTACATTCCCCTATTTTTATATAAATTGTGCTATATTAGCATATATTTCACACTGTGACCCAGTGTTTTTCAGATCCTTTAAGCCAGGCTATTTGTGCATTAGTCAAAGTCAACAGAAATAAAATCTCAAATTGAGTGCAGGCTACAGCGCTGTTCCATTGCCCGCTCTGTCATGCTGAAATGGATCCCTTGTTCTAAGTTGTGCTGTGAAATACACTCTATTTACATTAAGGAGACCTCTGTATATTTAAGGCATAATTGTTTCAGGGCCTTCATTAATTTTTGAACTGTGAGGGCCAGACTTTCTTCTCTTGTATCTTTTCTGTAACAATAGAAGTTAGAAGCTTCCAAAATAATAATGATAATAACAAATTGGTCCTCATTAAAGTGAGCTGGAGATTGTTTTTCTGGTAATGTGCCTTACAAACAATGAGAGAATCTTGACTGTAAATTCCCTCCAGCGCCTCACATTCCCAGTTGCCAGGCTGGGACACTCCAGGATAAAAAAAGTAGTCTGTATTTGTATGGAAAAATAAAAACTTGTTTTACTTCTGTAATTGATGAAGTGTTTATTCTGTCATACAAACTTAAAGTTGGAAGTTCTCAGAGTTCATCTGTTTGAGCCCATTTCCAGAATAATAGCCCTTCCTTGGGTCTCTGACAAATGGACACTTCAAGCCATGAGAAGCATACTCTCTTAGGAAGAGAGTGTG
>NW_026593995.1:0-8640 GCF_907164565.1 Psammomys obesus | reverse complement strand
TTGGTGACCAGTTCTCCCCATTACATCCCCAGGTGACCGGTCCCCCCTTCTACATTTCCTGGTGATCAGTCTCCCGCTTCTACATCCCCTGGTGATCAGCCCCCCTTCTACATTCCTTGGTGATCAGTCTCCCCATCTATATCCCCTGGTGATCGGTCTCCCCATCTCTCAGTGACTAGACCCCCATCCCCCATCCCAGCATCCTCCCACATCCTCTGGTGACTAGTCCCCACCACTATAGTTCCTGGTGAACAGTAGTCTGTCTTAAAAAAAAATTATGCATATATTTATGTCTGTGTATTTTCCTTAATTGGGGGTGGGGGGAATTCCTGAAGAGGCTGGAAGAGAGCACCAGATCTCCTAGACTTGGAATGGTTGTGAGTGGGGGCTGGGAACCAAACTCTAGTTCTCTGAAAGAGCAGCAAGTGCTTTTTTACCACTGAGCCGTCTCCCCAGGTTCTAGACTGCTTAATTGATGTTATAAATTTGTCTGTGTACCTCAGATAAGTAATATCATACTTGTTCTTCTGTGGATGACTGGCTTATTTCAGTTAGTGCTCTGTCATTATGGTTCATTCTTATTGGATCACACTCTAGCATCTCATTTCATTTCTTAGGCCTTACAACATCATACTATAGAAATATGCCTATCATATATACAAATACATATCATATATAAAATCATATTTATTCACTCATCAGCCTACATTTAGGCTGTGTCTACTCTTTGTATATCCTAAATGCTGCTGTGAACATCCGTACACTTCTTGTTTTCCACTCTTCTAGAAGTATATTCCCCAAACTAATGGTAGAAATAGAATTGGTGGTTCACTTGGAAATTATGGTTTTCAGTTTTTAGTGGACCTACTGCCCTACTGTTTGACATGGTGCTTCCACATCCTAATATTCACTAAGTTCCAGGTTTTACTTTTTGCAACCCTACCAAAGCATACTCCTGGGTTTAAAAAAATAATTTTTTTTCTTAAAATAGTATTATGTCATTGTAAAAATATGAACTTTGAAACTTGGCTGAGCTTCCTATTAGTTATTTAAATTTGAATCAAATATTTGATTTTTCCACATCCTAGAGAATTTTTTGTCTGTTTTATGTAAAGTGTGAGTAGCAAAGAAGATTATGAAAGTTAGTATAAGATACTTTATTTGTGTCTCAACAGTAGGCTCTTTGTGACTGTTTTGGAATTCTGGGGATTGTTGTTTGGTCCATTGTTTTGGGACACACTTGATTATTGGGTTGTCTTCTTCAGGTTCAGTTAAAATTTATGCATCCAGTGAGATGGTTCAGTGGGTTAAGGGGTTTGCCTCTTCATGATACAAGTCTAACGCCCTGCATTTGATCCCCAGAACCCAGAGAAAGATGGGAGTTGAGAATGTGTGGTTTCACTCAACTGTTTTGTTGTTGTTGTTTGTTTTTTGTTTTATTGTTGTTGTTTTACAAGCTCTTGTGTTTCCCAGGGTGGCCTAGAACTCTCTATAAAGCTGAGGATGACTTGCCCTCATGATCCTCCTACCTTTTCCCCTAGTGCTAGAAGTACAGGCATGCACCATCACACCCCGCATATCCTGTTCTAGGGATCAGACATACGTATGCTAGTCAAGCACTGTTGCCAGCCGAGCTATTAATGTGTCTCCCCACTAATTCATGAAATGATAGGCTTTGTGTGTCTTCGAGGTATCAGCCGTTCTGGACGGCAGCTGGTCATGAGACTGAATAGCCAGATATACTATTGTCTCTACTCTCTTGACATTCTTAAATATCAGAGACATAAACAGGAAAGAATAGACGTGCAGATGCTAGTGAGACGTTTTAACAGGCTAAGGGTCCATCACGCCCCTGCCTCTTATTCCTTTCCAACCTCTCTCTTTCCCCAGGGCTGAGATTCTTCATGACTCCCACACTAGCCTTAATTTAACTTGGAGCATTTTAATTTTGTCATCTCCTTCAGTCAGCCTGAGACTACCTGCTCCTCTGGACCTTCCTCGTGTCCACAGTGGTGCCGAGTGGACACAAGGAGTGTTCTTTTAAGGTAAAATTTTGTTGTGGTCCTGGGAAAGAGCTGTCACAGGACTGTAGAGGGTGTTGTCTGCAGGCTGAGCCCTTGCCATTGTTACGAACACCTAGAGACTTGCCCAGGAAGAGAAGACTGGGTGGGAGGCGATTTTGGCTACAACTTTAAGGAGCACTTTGAACTTGAGTCTTCAGACATGAAAGCCCAGGGAGGGTCTCTTTCTACAGACCTGGTCCTGTAATTCATTGACTCTCCAAAGCCAAGTCAAATTGCCAGTTTCCACATCTGCCCTCAGGAGGGTAAATCCAGCACCTTGGAAATACCAGAGTTGCTCCTAAAAGCTCCCAAGACTTCGGCTTGCTTTCAGCTCCATGTCTAACTCACCTAAACGTCTTTTCTTTATGAGCTCTTTGACATCAGTGAAATGTTTCAATTTTACTAGGAACCTTTTTAGCCTTAAAAACAAGAATCTCCAGCCTTTTTTTTTTTTTTTTTTTTCCTGAGGAGGGAAGTTGTAACATTGTCAAAGATGAAGTGATCCAGCGGCTCTCTCTTCCTTCTCCTTAGTTCAATGAAAATACACTTCCCTGACTGGTACCCTCCCAGGCATATCCCCTGTTGACACAGGGAGAGGAAAAAGCCAGATTCTCTTCCTGACTTTAAAAGCAAAAGAGAAATGAAGGAGGGGCTTGTTTTCTTGGTGTTTTCATGCCGTTCTCAGAATCCTTTTTTTTTTTTTTTTACACGGTGCTGTTAACAGTTCAGAGACAGGTGAAAAGCATGTGAAAATAAAAGCCCCCCCCCCTTTTTTTTCTCCTGTAAAGAACTGTTGGATTCCCTTACACTTGACATGGATGACATTTGTGGCATGGGCTTTTGTAACTTCTACTTTAACCACCAAGAACAGTATTAGTTCTATAGTTTACAGCCATTTGAGCTATTGGGCGTGCAGAAAGCTAACATTCAGGTCTTATTTGACAATGTCAAGACAAAGTGGTGACTAATGACCCTGTTTTTCACATGTGTACATGGAACAAAGTCCTGGGGATGAGTACCCCGACACAGACATTACAATAGACCCCTCTCCCCCAAATCAGGGAAGTTACGCTCCAAGACCCGTACCTAATGATGTCGCGCTTGTGACATAATGTTTACATAACGGTACTTCAACACGAGTTCTGAAACATGCCAATAAGCAGTGTGATAATCAAAGTGGCCCCTGTCACTAAATAACTGGTCATCTGTAGATAGCACAGATACTCTTAACCACCAAGGTGGAAGGGGCGAGGTGGTGTGCAATCTCTTCACACCACTGAGTATGGTGCGCAGTTGAACACTTAATGAATTGTTCACTTTCAGAATTTTCCGTTTAGTATTGTTGGCTGTAGAGAAGCAGCCGTTTACCAGGCAAGACAACAGGCAGGCAGGTCTTCTTCATCAAGGGCCTTCCATCTCCCCTGTGTCTGAGGCTGGTTTGCCTTCTTGCATGCAGAACTTTTGATCTGGCTCTCGGGGAAATTGGAACACATCACAACTGAATAACTTGAATATTTGGTGGGGGGGGGGGAGAGTAATGTGTTAGGAGTGTGTTTGCCACAAAGAAGGTTGCTCTTAACTTTTAAAGGTGTCTGAGAAGACATTTCAACACCTCAACAGGGCTGTCAGGAAAGAAGATGACCCCATCTCCCTTTGCCCACTTGTCTGCTGTGTCCTCTGAATTCCTCTCTAGATGTTGCTGTGTAGAAACTCCTAAGCTCTGTGCTCCCACAGCTAGCCCTCTGCCTTTTGAGCTTCAAGAATGTTTTTCTTCCTAGTTTACCGTGTGTGATGATTGGGTTTTGTTTTGGCTTGTTGGGTCTTTTTAGTGTCCTCCGGTTTAGCGCCTGCCTTTTCATGGTGTTTGGATGCTGTGTCAAACTTGTTTTCTCCCATATGCCGAATGCCACCTGCTTGATGGCAGCAGGGCTGGAAAGATGGAGAAAGGTTATAGGTCTCATGAGGGAAGGTCTGTGCAAGCGGGGTGCTCCCACTGAGACTCTGTGAAGAGAGGGACAGACAGACAGACAGACGTTCCTAAGCGGTTCTAACATGCACAGGAAATGCCTCCAATGCCCTTGTCATCTCTCACTGAAAACAGGGGAGCATGTTCCAGAAAGGGAGAGCATTTACTCCGTCAGCATAGGAAGTGTTAAAGTCTCTCTCTTATCTGCAGGAGATCAAGTTGCCCGCCTTGTCGGTGACACGAGTGAGCAAACTGGCCCCCTCATCCATCACACGCACAGTAGCCTTGGCCGTTCCTGTCCACTGCTGTTGACCAACAGGGCCCCTGAAATGCTGCTTATGACAACCCTGAGGCAGGAAGAGGCCTCCCTCTTCACAAATGAGTGACTCTTTGGCACATCTGAAGCACAGCCTTACATGTTTGTTAAAAGCCCCCAGGCCTGCAGCCCCAGACCTAGCATGCATAGAGCCACGGGTACAACTAGCTTCCTGTCATTTCCAGGGCAGCTGTTGATTTGCTTTTTCTTAGATCCAGAAACAGCTTTATTGATTACATGGAAAAATCTTCTTTTATCTCATGAAAGTGTGATAGAAAGCACAGGGAAATGACTGTGCCATCAAGTTTGACTAGACATGGCTGCTGACTGAGTTCTGTGTTTGTCCATGTGAGAACGAGCCTGCCTTTGCTTCTCTCAAATATGCCCCCACAAGAGCTCTCAGGGCGGGTGACCCACCATCATCAAACATTCTCCATAGCACTTCACAGCATTGACCGAGATGCTTCCTTCCTGCTTTTGCTTTAGAAACCTCAAACTCACCTCCTAACATAGATGAACACCTTAGGCCTAGTCTTTTTGTTTGTTTGTCTTAAAGGGGAGAGATTAAAACTGAGAGTTTTAGAACTGTAAAAACCGGGTGTGTGTGTGTGTGTGATCACAAATAATTTATTAAGACCTATTATGTTGAACAAAAATAGGGTTATCTCTGAAACACGGAAACTAAGTCATAAATGTGTAGGCAGTATTAAAATGTATGCTCTAACTATATCATATTATAGCTGACACAGTTTTTTAAAAAAAAAAAGGGAGTTCTAATCCTGCCCTTTTCAATGTGCTCATCTATTTTCAGGGTTTCTAACTTTGGACTACTTTCTAGACTTACTGAGCTTCATTTTTCTGATCTGGAAGTGGTCATTGTCCATAACTAATTCACACGTCAAGCCATCCCAAAGATAGTGACTTGAAACAACAAGCATTTCTTCCCACCCAGGAGTCCAAGGTTGCCTGACTCTCTGATTGTTACTGAGCCAGGCTGATCTGTGTAAACTCCGAGTTAACACAAGTCACAGGCAATCTAGGTTTGATGGTGCAGAAATAGACTCTGTCACTGCACTGAAGATGGCTCAAAAAGACATGGGTCCAGGGAAGAATAAGCTTTAGGAGTCTTGTGTTTAGATAGATCTCTTCCCTCTCAAGAAAGCTAGCACACGGAATAGATGTTGATTCATTGCTTCACACGGCCCAAGATAATAGTTATATTTTTCATCTGCAATGTCTTATACCAGCTCATGTTTTAAACTATTCTTCCCCAGCTCTTAGTCTCATTTTTAAGGATTCTGGAGCCTTTAGTGGGAAAGTTTGGCTGGCAGAAATGGGTCACCAGAGAAAGGTCTTTGAAAGTAATATACTAAACTCCTCAGTTGCTCTATGACAATGGTCCTTCTCAAGTTCCTGCACCTGTTAATGGAGCAACCTGCCCCAGCATGACTTCCCCACCATGCTGGATTCAAATCCCTCTGAAACTACCAGCCAAAATGTAAAAACAAAACGGTTGTATCCTGGCTGGACATGAAGGAACCCAGACTTGGGCACAGCCTTTGCCTGAGGTCAGTGTTAGAGTCATCCACACCACCTAGGAGAAAGAAACCCTTTGCTGGTCTGTAACATCTCCCAGAGGCTGACCAGGCATGTGTATCTTTTAGGACACATTTGCTAGCTAATGACTGATGGCAGATCCTGAACGTAGCATAAGACTCCATCCCCAGCCTCATGACACACGTAATCTTGGTGACAAACAACACCTGGAAACCTGGTCACCTTACAAAGTGCAAAGTGTCTTAAGGGGGCAGAAGACAAAATGCTAGGGGATTGCAAAGGAGAGCTTGGGAGGAGTTCTTGCCTTTGTTTGGGCTCTGCTTAATGTTTCCCTGTGTTTAGTTCTCCTTATGGATCTCCCCAGGCTATCAGTAAAGACAGTACAGGACACCCAGTCCGGACAGATGAAATGCTTAGATTGAATTAATCGGAGGCAAACTAAGTATTCGAAGCTCCCCAGCTATCCTGATGCTGATGTGGCTGGAGAAGAAACATTACATCCTGCAAGGTGATAGCCACTCTCTTCGATTTGCCTCTTGGATTAAAATAATTTGCACTAATCCCAGAAACCCTCAATCCCATCAATTTAAGTGTGATTTTCAGGGGCAGCCAGAAGATACAAATTATACTTTCAGTATATTTCCCCCCTGGAAAACTCCTCCTCCGCTATCACCACCACCTTTCTTTTATTCTTCACTGTTGGGAAGGTTCAAAGAGTTGATTTAACAGTATGGAGTCTAGGGGAAACAAGCAAACACCCTCAATTCTGAAAGTGATGTGGGAACTTACTGCCAGTGCTCTAAGCAGCCAGGCTGAGGCAGAGCTGGGGAAGGGGAGGCCGCAAGCATGTTCTGCTGACAACTGGTGACATGTCAAGGGAGCATTGGCAAGCTTTCTGCCCGAGTCCATCCGGGCTTCTTCAGACCTAATCAGACTGCGATAATCTTGGGCTCTGGGCCTTCCCAGGTGGGGTCATGAGTTAATAATGCCTGTTCTGTGTACTGACTTTCCGGAAAGGAAAAGTGCAACTAAATACAAGGTACTTGTCTTACTAGAAGGTGTTTGGAATCTTAATAGCCGTCTCGATTGCTTCCAAAGAGGGCTTCTCTTTGGAAGTGCTTTAAGTGGCTGGGAATGGAGGCTGAATGAGGGTTTGTGTTTCTTCTTTTTCTTTTTCTTTTCTTTTATTTTTTTGTGCCTCATGTAGGACTATGGCTTGTTTTTAGGGTGTCTCCAATTTGCCCATCTAACAAAGGACTCCACAGACATCCCCACCATTGAGAGCCTGTGTAACTTAGAAGACGGTTAAGACAGTTCTGCCTTATTCCTTACATGGTCAGCCTAAAATCTGTGTATCAAAACTAATGGCCAAACAACTGTCAGGGGAGGAGGGCTCGTCAAACTGAAAACAGCCTTTGGCTTTGAAAGACTGTCGAGAAGAATCAGTTTGTTTCTTGACTAATAACCACGAGGCTATGTCAGTATTGAAGGTACAGCCCAAAGAATCTGAAGTCCCCGTCCCCTCAGATTTTTAAGTAACCTCTAAGTTCTCGATTCATTTGTTCCTTTTCTTATTTATTCTCTTAGGAGACACATCAGTGTTCGAGCTTGTTGCCTGAGTGGGTTGTAAATGGCCAATGTTGGGCTATGAATATGTCGGACTCACCCAGTGAGATTCAAGGGCTGAGAAAGCTCAGTCCAACAATCTCTGTTGGTTGACACACTCCTCTGCTGGGTTGGGGAGTTGCGGAGTTAAGCACATGGAGCTGCGCCTGCGGTTGAGGTCTTTATCTCCAGTCACCAGAGTTCCTTTGCTATAGGCTGACTCAGCTGACTCATCTCCAGATAGTCCCGAGAACAGTCTGCAATCATCACAATTAGGTCCATTTAACAAGCGAGGCGCTGGGGATGTGAAGCAACTCTTTCCCGGGTCATAGGCAGAGCCGGGATTTGAGCATGTCCAACTCAGAAACCAACCCCCTGCCTCCTGCTGGACTCACCTCACATTGGCATTGCCTAGCGCTGTCTAAAAGTCAGGGTGAGCACGTGGGATTCCTGAGTCCTGATCCTTGCTCCCAAGATAACTGCAGTAATTTTAGTGAAAGGGAGAGAACACTCATAAATGACGAGAGAAATGTGAAAGTCAGGGAGCAGAACGTTTGGTCCCTTCCATTTTTGGTTTTCTCTCTTTAGTAGCAAACTGAACATCACTGAATTACCATTTTTTTAATCTATTTTTGTGTTGAATTGCATGGTCGTTCTGTTCTGAGTCAAGCTGCATGAAACAATACTATTCTGTTTGAGGCTCCCGTATGAGAAAGATTTTATCGAGGTCACTCTTTCACTTGTTCGCAGAGATGGGAGTTTCTGTGTCTAGGTGTGCTGTTTAGGGCTAGGGAGATGGCTCAGTGGGCAAAGTGAGTACGATGAAAGTACGTGAACTAGAGTTTGGATCCCTAGAACCCATTAAAAAAAAATCTATGCAGGTGTGGTGCCCCGCTTGGAATCCCAGCTCTCAGGAGGAAAGCAGAGATTCTCTGGGCAAGCTGGCTAGCTGGATGAGTCAGCCAGCTCTGTGTTAGGCAAGCCACCCTGCTTCAGTAAATACCCTGAACCGTTACTCAGGAGGCTACCAATGTCAAGAGCTTCCTTCCACACTCATGTGCATACATTCGTACCTATTTCACACACCCCCCCCCACACACAAATCCACACATATATCTCCATGCATACTATGC
>NW_026593994.1:0-8050 GCF_907164565.1 Psammomys obesus | reverse complement strand
GTAAGTCCTAATGCTTGTTTGGATTTCCTCAGTGTCTGTAGTTATGTCCCCTTTTTCCTTTCTGATTTTGTTGATTTGGGTGGTGTCTCTCTGCCTTTTAGTTAGCTTGCCTAAGGGTTTGTCGATCTTGTTGATTTTCTCAAAGAACCAACTCTTGGTTTCATTGATTCTTTGAATTGTTTTATTTGTTTCTATTGATTGATTTCAGCCCTGAGTTTGATTATTTCCAGCCGTCTACTCCTTTTTGGTGTGTCTGCTTCTTCTTTTTCTAGGGTTTTTAAGTGGGCCATTAGGTTGCTTGAATGAGCTGTCTCAAATTTCTTCTTTAAGGCACTTAGTGCTATGAACTTTCCTCTTAGCACTGCTTTCATTGTGAACCACAAGTTTGGGTATGTTTTGTCTTCATTTTCATTGAGTTCTAGGAAGACTTTAATTTCTTTCTTTATTTCTTCCCTGACCCAGCTGTCATTTAGTAACAAGTGGTTCAGTTTCCATGTGTGTGTAAGCTTTTTGCTATTTCTGTTGTTGTTGAAGTCCAGCTTTATTCCATGGTGATCAGACAAGATACAAGGTATTATTTCAATCTTCTTGTATCTGTTGAGGCTTGCTTTGTAACCAAATATATGGTCTATTTTGGAGAAGGTTCCATGA
Organism: Psammomys obesus; assembly: GCF_907164565.1. NCBI lineage: Eukaryota > Metazoa > Chordata > Mammalia > Rodentia > Muridae > Psammomys > Psammomys obesus. The sequence continues at coordinate 7,399 of NW_026593994.1, read as the reverse complement.
GGTGCTGAGAAGAAAGTAAATTCTTTTGTGTTTGGGTGTAAAGTTCTGTAAATGTCTGTGAGGTCCATTTGATTCATGACCTCTGTCAGAGATATTGTTTCTTTGTTTAATTTCTGGTTTGTTGACCTGTCCTTTGTTGAGAGTGGGGTGTTGAAGTCTCCCACTATCAATGTGTGGGGATCTATATGTGGTTTAAATTTTATCAATGTTTCTTTTACAAATGTGGGTGCTCTTGTATTTGGGGCATAGATGTTCAGGATTGTGATGTCTTCCTGGTGGAATTTTCCCTTGATGAGTATGAAGTGTCCTTCCCCATCTCTTTTTATTAATTTTGGTTGAAGGTCTATTTTATCAGATATTAGAATGGCTACTCTTGCTTGCTTCTTGGGTCCATTTGCTTGGAAAGTCGTCTTCCAACCTTTTACCCTCAGGTAATGTCTATCTTTGTGCCTTAGGTGTGTTTCTTGTTTGCAATAGATTGCTGGGTTTTGTTTACGTATCCATTCTGTTAATCTGTGTCTTTTTACTGGAGAGTTTAGTCCATTGATGTTGAGAGAGATTAATGACCAGTGGCTGTGAGATCCTTTGATTTTGATGTTGGCTGTGGTCATAAGGTTGTGTGCTTGGTTGCTTTTTGTTTTACTGTACTAAGGTTAATTTTTCCTGTGTTTTCTTGACAGAAGCTAATTTTCTTGGGTTGTATTTTCCCTTTCCAGTGTCTTCTATAATGCTGGATTTGTTTGTAGGTATTGTTGAAATTTGTTTTTGTCATTGAATATCTTGTTTTCTCCGTCTATGAGGACTGAGAGTTTTGCAGGTTATAGTAGCCAGGGCTGACATCTGTGTTCTCTTAGGGTCTGCATGATATCCGTCCAGGCCCCTCTGGCTTTCATAGTCTCTGTTGAAAAGTCAGGTGTGATTCTAATGGGTTTGCCATTATATATTACTTGGCCTTTTTCCCTTGCAGCTTTTAGTATTTTTTCTTTGTTCTGTATACTTACTGTTTTGATTATTATGTGGCGGGAGGATTTTCTATTCTGGTCAAATTTGTTAGGTGTTCTGTAAGCCTCATGTATTCTTATTGGCTTTTCCTTTAACTTGGGGAAATTTTCTTCAATGATTTTGTTGAAAATATTTCCTGGGCCTTGGAGGAGGGAGTCTTCTTTTTCCTCTATACTTATTATTCTTAGGTTTTGTCTTTTCATATTTGTCTTGGATTTCGCGGACGGTCTCTGTCAGGAATTTTTTGGATTTAACATTTTATTTGACAGATACATCGATTTTTTCCATTGTATCTTCTACACCTGAGATTCTTTTTCCATCTCTTGTAGTCTGTTAGTTATGCTTACCTCTGTAGTTCCTGTTTTTTTCCCTAAATTCTTCCTCTCCATTATTTTCTCCATTTGTGTTTTCTTTCATTTTTCCAGTTCTATCTTCAGGTTTTGAGTTGTTTTGTTTACTTCCTTCACCTGTCTGATTGTATTTTCCTCTTTTTCTTTTAGTTCCTTCAACTCTGTTTCTTTTACTTCTTTCAGTGATTTAATTATTTCTTCTCTGAAGGCCGCAAACACTTTGGCTGCATCTTCCTGTATTTCTTCACAGATGGCCATAATCTGCTTGTCTTTAACTTCCTCCATTTCTTTAGGGATAGCCATGGTCTGTTTGTTTTTATCTTCCTCTAATTCTTTATGTATTTTATTTGTTTCCTCTATTATCCTCTTCATCAGCATAGATGTAAGGTCATCTTCTTGATGTTCTATTGTACTGCGTTGTCCAGGGCTGCTCGCTCCTGGATGTCTGGGTTCTGGAGATGCCATATTGCTCTGTCTTTTGTTGGTTGAGCTTTTACCCTGACCTCTACCCATTGGGCTGTTTTAGGTGTTGGCTGTTAGTTTATGTACTTCCTGGAGTCCTGAGGTAGGGATGATTTTTCCTGAAGGAGTCCTCCTCTGCTTTTTGGTTATTTTCACTGTATGGCCAGTGTTCCTCAGGAATTGCCACTGCTCACCTCAGGTGTTTAGCCCTGAGTAGTAGCTGTGGTCTTTGTTAGGCAGGGGGGACCTCCTCTTACCCATAGAAGTTCTCAAGACAGCTGCCCCACTGCTGGGTTTCTCGTTATAAATTTAGTGAGCTGCTGCTGTTGTTACAGTTTTACAGGTACAGTCCTCTTGAAGAACCTGCTGATTCCCTAGCTGTGGGGTTTTCTCCCCAGGGAACTCAGTCTGTTATCTTGGGGCATACAGTTTTGTCTGGGAAAGTGAGAGGAGCACCCAGCAAGTCTCTGGGCCAGAGGCTGAGTGCTCTACTCTGGGCCTAGAGAATGTACACCTAGGTTGAGTTGGCACCTGGGGGCGCCGCTCTGGTCTGGAGGCTAGGTGCCTCACTCTGGACCAGAAGCTGTGTGTCCCTGTCTGGGATGTTGGCTGCAGGCACTGCTCTGGTCCAGACGCTATGGGTGGAGCCCTCTTGAAGAATCAGGGGTTCTCACAGTTTTGTCAGTCTAGCTAGTAACTATTAGGATCAAATAGTAACTATCCTTGGCACAGTATCTGAGGGCTGCTGTAATGGCTCTCTGGCTTTTGTAGGTCTGAGGATGCAGCTGTGTGCCCCAGTGCCCTAGGGGTACTCAATAATGACGGCTGAGCACAGCACTCCTGCCTGCAGTAGAAGGCTAGAGCCTAGAGTCTGTGTGAATTCAGAGAGTCTTTTGGTGCTGGGTTAGAGCTGAGCGTTAGACATGATGATCCCCCCCGCTGGGGGTTTCCTCCTGCCAGGGACACCCAGTTTTTACTTTGGGGACTGCTGTTCTGTCTGGGGTGGCAGGGAGTAGAACCCACAGGCACAGGCGCCCACCCCTGGCTCCGCCTTTCTGGCCGTTGGGAGCCTGGATGTCTGCCTAAACTGGGTAATTTTCCTGAGATCTTTTCCGGGTGGTGGTACCGGCTGAGTGCTCTGAGCTCAGACCAGCTGTTTCCCTCTCTGTGGGTTTGCACCCAACGGTGAAACTGAGTCTCTGGTGCCCTGGTGCCCTGGTGCCCACAGTTCTATCTGAGGCGGCGAATCAGGTGCACAAGCAGGGCTCTGTGCAGGCTCCTGGGTCCCCAGCTCTGGCTCTGGGCTGGCTCCTGGGGTGCCCGTGGAACCGGAGTCTTTTCCAGGGGATGTCTGGGTGACCTAAGGTCGGTCCCAATCGTTTCCTGCTCTGTGGGGTTATCTCTCGACTGGAAAATCCAGTCTGTGATGTTGTGGGCCCACAGTTCAGTCTGGGACTGTGACCAGATTGCGCTGGCGGGTAGCTCTGGGCTGGTGACCAAGCGCCTGGCGGAACCAGGGTCTCTTCGGCGGTTTAGCAGGGTGAGTTAAAGCTGATTGAATCCCCCACCGTGGGGTATCCTCTCACCTGAGAAACACAATCACTTGTGTTTTATGGCCGCTAGTTCTGCTTGCTGGTCACTGTGATAATCCTGCTGTGCTGCTGTTCAGAATGAGAGTCCTCCTGGCACTGCCATCTTGCTCCGGCCCTGATCTGTAGTTCTTACCTTGTTTATCTTATTTAGTTGTACATATTTTAGTATGTTTATCCTATCTTACAGGGCTATATAAGTAAGTATATACCATGTGTGTCTTTCTGCTTTTGGGATACCTCACTCAGGATGATTTTTTTTCTAGATCCCACCATTTGCCTGCAAAATTAATGATTTCCTTATTTTTAATTGCTGAGTAGTATTCCATTTTGTAAAAGTACCACAATTTCTGCATCCATTCCTCCATTGATGGACATCTGGGTTGTTTCCAGGTTCTGGCTATTATGAAGAAGGCTGCTGCAAACATGGTTGAGCAAATGTCCTTGTTGTGTACTTAATCATCTTTTGGGTATATGCCTAGGAGTGGTATAGCTGGATCTTGAGGTAGCATTATTCCTAATTGTCTGAAAAAGCGCCAGATTGATTTCTATAGTGGTTGTGCAGTTGACATTCCCACCAGCAATGGAGGAGGGTTCCCCTTTCTCCACATCCTCTCCAGCATGTGTTATCTCTTGAGTTTTTGATCTTAGCATTTCTGGTGGGTGTAAGGTGAAATATCAGAGCCGTTTTGATTTGCATCTCTCTGATGGTTAGGGATGTTGAACATCTCCTTATGTGTTTCTCTTCCACTCTATATTCTTCTACAGAGAATTCTCTGTTTAGCTCCACACCCCATTTTTTAAATTGGGTTACTTGGATTATTGCCTTTTAACTTCTTTAGTTCTTTATATATTCCAGATATCAGCCCTCTGTCAGATATTGGGTTGGTGAAGATCCTTTCCCAATCTGTAGGCTGTTGTTTTGTTCTAACGACAGTGTCTTTTGCTTTACAGAAGCTTTTCAGTTTCATGAGGTCTCATTTATTGATTGCTGCTCTTTTTTTTGCTATAAATGAGTATAGTTTTATTTTTTCCTTTATTATTATTATTTTTTATATTTTATTCATTTTATATCCCCCATAAGTCCCTCCCTCCTACCCTCCCAGTCCCACCTCCCTCCACCTTCTTCATGCATGCCCCTCCCCAAGTCCACTGATAGCTGAGGTCCTCCTCTCTTTCCTTCTGAACTTAGTCTATCAGAGCACATCCAGTGTGGCTGCATTGTCACCTTCTGTGGCCTGGTAAGACTGCTCTCCCCTCAGGGGGAGGTGATCCAAGAGCAGGCCTATCAGATTGTGTCGGAGGCAGTCCCTATTCCTATTACTATGTAACCACTTAGACACTAAACTGCCATGGATTACATCTGCGCAGGGGTTCTAGGTTATCCCCATGCCTGATACTTGGTTGGAGTATGGATCTCTGGGAAGACCCCTGTGTTTAAATCTTCTAGTTCTGTTGCTCTCCTTGTGGGGTTCCTGTCTTCTCCATAACCTACTATTTCCCAGTAGAATCTTTCATAAGATTCCATGCACTCTGCCCAACAGTTGGCCATAAAGTCTCAGCGTCTGCTTTGATAGTCTGCAGGGAAGAGCCTTTCAGAGGCCCTCTGTGGCAGGTTCCTAGGTTGTTTCCTGCTTTCTTCTTCTTCTGATGTCCATCCTCTTTGCCTTTCGGGATGGGGAATGAGCATTTTAGTCAGAGTCCTCTCTCTTAATTAGTTTCTTTAGATGGACAGATTTTAGGTTTATCCTATAAGGCTATATGAGTGAGTATATACCGTGTGTGTCTTTCTGCTCCTGGAACAGCTCACTCAGGATAATCCTTTCCAGATCCCACCATTTACCTGCAAATTTCATGATTTCCTTATTTTTCCTTGCAGAGTAATACTCCATTGTGTAGATGTACCACAATTTCTGACTGCACTCTTCAATTGAGGGGAATCTGGCCTTTTTTTTTTTAGCTTCTGGCTATTACAAATAAGGCTGATACAAACATGGTTGAGCAACTGTCATTATTGTGTACTTGAGCCTCTTTTGGATATATGCCTAGGAGTGGTATGGCTGGATCTTGAGGAAGCACTATTCCTAGTTGTCTGAGAAAGCGCCAAATTTATTTCCAGAGTGGTTGTACAAGTTTACATTCCCACCAGCAGTGGAGGAGGGTTCCCCTTTCTCCACAACCTCTCCAGCATGTGTTGTCCCTTGAGTTTTTCATCTTGGCCATTCTGATGGGTGTAAGGTGATATCTCAGGGTTGTTTTGATTTGCATTTCCCTAATGGCTAATGAGGTTGAGCATTTCTTCAAGTGTTTCTCTGCCATTTTATATTCCTCTGCAGAGAATTCTCTGTTTAGCTCTGTTCCTCATTTTTAATTGGATTACTTAGTTTGCTGCTTTTCATCTTCTTTAGTTCTTTATATATACTGGATATCAGCCCTCTGTCAGATAAAGGGTTAGTGAAGATTCTTTCCCAATCTGTAGGCAGTGGTTTTGTTTTGATGACAGTGTTCTTTGATTTACAGAACCTTTTCAGTTTCATGAGATCCCATTTATTGATTGTTGATCTTAGAGCCTGTGCTGTTGGTGTTCTGTTCACGAAGTTTTCTCCTGTACCAATGAGTTCTAGTGTATTCCCCACTTTTTTTTCAGCTGATTTAATGGGTCTGGTTTTATGTTGAGGTCTTGGATCCACTTGGACTTCAGTTTTGTGCAGGGTGACAAGTATGGATCTATTTTCATTTTTCTACATGTAGACATCCAGTTGGACCAGCACCATTTGTTGAAGATGCTATCTTTTTCCACTGAATGGTTTTGGCATCTTTGCCAAAAATTAGGTGTCCATAAGTGTGTGGGTTTATTTCTGGGTCTTCTGTTCAGTTCCATTGATCCACCATTCTGTTTCTATGCCGGTACCATGGAGTTTTTATAACTGTTGCTCTATATTACAGCTTAAGATCAGGGATGGAGATACCCCCAGAAGATCTTTTATTGTAGAGGATTGTTTTAGCAATTCTGGGTTTCTTGTTATTCCATACGAAGTTGAGAATTTTTCTTTCCAGGTCTGTAAAGAATTGTTTTGCCAATTTGATGGGAATTGTATTAAATCTGTGGATTGCTTTTGGTAAGATGGCCATTTTTACTATGTTAATCCTGCCAAGCCATGAGCATGGGAGATCTTTCCATCTCCTCATATCTTCTTCTAATTCTTTCTTCAGAGACTTGAAATTTTTTCATAGAAGTCTTTGACTTGCTTGGTTAGGATTACACCAAGGTACTTTATGTCATTTGTGGCTATTGTGAAGGGTGTTGTTTCCCTAATTTCTTTCTCAGCCCTTTTGTATTTTGTATACAGGAGTGCTATTGATTTTTTTTTGAGTTAAGTTTGTATCCAGCCACTTTACTGAAGGTATTTATCAGCTGTAGGAGTTCCCTGGTAGAGTTTTTGGGGTCACTCACATATACTATCATATCATCTGCAAATAGTGATAATTTGACTTCTTCCTTTCCAATCTGTATCCCCTTGATCTCCTTCAACTGTCTTATTGCTCTAGCAAAGATTTCCAGCACTATGTTGAAGAGATATGGAGAGAGTGGGCACCCTTGACTTGTCCCTGATTTCAGTGGGATTGCTTTAAGTTTCTCTCCATTCAGTTTGATGTTGGCTATATGCTTGCTGTATATCGCCTTTACTATGTTTAGATATGTGCCTTGTATTCCTGATCTCTGCAACACTTTAAACATGAATGGATGTTGGATTTTGTCAAATGCTTTTTCAGCATGTAGGCAGATTATCATGTGTTTTTTTTTTCTTTCAGTTTGTTAATATGGTGGATCACATTGATGGAATTCTGTATATTGAACCACCCCTGCATACCTGGGATGAAGCCTACTTGGTCATAGTGGATGATATCTTTGATGTGTTCTTGTATTCGGTTTGCAAGTATTTTGTTGAGTATTTTTTTTATCAATGTTCATAAGGGAGATTAGCCTGAAATTCT
>NW_026593993.1:0-20761 GCF_907164565.1 Psammomys obesus | reverse complement strand
TCTCAAGTTGATGACTTTTTTTTATCCCTTCCCCACCCCAGCCCCCCTTATGGAAAAATAGACAGAGCTGCACAGAAACCCTGTCTTGAAACAAAACAAAACAAAACAAAACAAAAGAATCTTTTATCATAGACTATATCCTGATTACACTTTCTTCTCTTTAGTCCTCCTAATTCCTTTCTACCTTCTCTCCCATCCAGGTTCACTCCACTTCTGTACATCTTTAGTAAAGGACAGGTTTCTAAGAGATAACAACAAAACATAACAGAATAAAATACAGTAAGATAAAGCAAAACCATCACATTGAAGTTGGAGAAGGTAAATCAACAGAAGAGCCCAAGAGAAGGTACAAGAATCAGAGATCCACTCATTCCTACACTCAGGACTCCCATACCAACACCAAGCTGAGTTAGTTATATATGGAGAGGACCAGGTACAGTTCCTGACAGACCTATGCAGGCCCTGTGCATAGTGCTTCAGTCTCCTTGAGTTCAAATGAGCTTTGTTGAGTTGATTTAGAGGGCCTTGTTCTGGTGTCCTCCATCCCCTCTGGCTCTTACACTCTCTGCCTCCTTTTCTACAGGGTTTTCTGAGCTCCAAGGGGTGGGATTTGGTGGAGACATCGCACTGAGAGCTGTGTGTTCTAAGGTTTCTCTGTGTGCAGTGTCCAGCTGTGGGTCTCTGTATTTGCTCCCATCTGCTGCAGGAGGAAGCTTCTCTGAACATGGCTGAATAAGGGACTGATCATATTTATCTTTCTGGGCATGGGTTACCTTACTCGGGTTGATTTTTTTCTAGTTCTATCCATTTCCTGTAAATTTCATGATATCATTTTTTTAAACAGTTGAGTAAATCTCCATGTGTAAAATATACTACATTTTCTTTATAAAACATTTTTAATTAATTATTTTTTTTTAATTTATTCACTTTATATTCCAGTTGTAGCTTCCTCCCTCATCTGCTCCCTGTTCCACTCTCCTTCCCTCTTCCACTACATTTTCTTTATTCTTTGGTTGAAGGGCATCTAGGTTGTTTCCAGTATCTGGTTGTTATGAATAGAGCAGCAATGAACAAGTGTTCTTGTGGTAGGATGGAGTGTTCTTTGTGTATGTGCCCAAGACTGAAATAGCTGGATCTTGTAGGAGATGGATTACAGCTTTCTGAGGAACCACCACACTGATTGCCATAATGGCTGTACAAGTTTGCACTCCCACCAACAATGAAGGAATGTTCTCCTTGCTCCACATTCTTGCCAGCATGAGCTGTCACTTGTTTTGTTGATCTTAGCCATTCTGACAGGTGTAAGATGGAATCTCAAAGTAGTTTTGATTTGCATTTCCCTGATGGCTCAGGTTGTTGAACATTGCTTTGTTTCTGAGCCAGTTGAGTTCCCTCTATTGAGAATTCTCTGTTTAGATCTGTGGGCACACCTTTGTAATCCCAGTCCTTGAGAGGTAGAGGCAGAAGGATCAGAACTACACAGTAAGGTCAAGGTCAGTCTGGACTATTTGAGACTATGTCTTTTTAAAAAAAATGGTAATTATATAGGGAAAAAAAACCCCCACTGTTGCCACTTAGTTCTTTTTTATCTTACTGTATTTTGATTCTCTTTTGTTATTTGTCACCTTTCTTTGTGCCCATTTGTGGTCCTAATATATTTTTATTTCTTTTTTTATTGCCATTTGTGAATATTCTATAGGTACCTTTGCAATTATGGAGTGTTTATGAAAATTATATAATATTTTAAGCCAAAGCAACATTAGTGGTATACAGATACTTAGTCATACGTCTCCTTTTCTGGTAAACACAGTCCATGAATTGAGATGTGAGACTTCTGAGGGCTTATGAGAAAATCCAAGTAAGCAAGACTAGAGTCTTATGACATCAGTTTCTTCAAAACAAAGAATTGTTCTTAGAATGTGTTGTCTGGTCCTTCCAGGTGTAGGGGATAAGAGTGACTTGACTTTAGCTGTGTTATTCATGTGCCTCTATGGAAAAACATGTTTTTGCCACATGTGGCTTGTTTTTGTGATTAAATACCTTATGCATGTGACTCTTTGTTGTTGTTGTTTTGGTGGAGACATTCTAGACAGGGTTTCTCTGTGTGGACCTGGCAGACCAGGCTGGCTTCAAATGCACAGAAATCTGTCTGCCTCTGCCTCCTGAGTGCTGGGATCAAAGGTATGTGCCACCACCGCCTGGCTCATGTGACTCTTCCTAGTCCTCAGAGTATAAGTTGCCAGACACTTTGAATATCAAAGTTGGCTATTGTATGAGCCTTTAGTCTTCCTCACTTTTAGGTCCAGTTCTCCCAGGAGCATGCTACCAACTAGAGCAGTAAACACTTATCTCTACCTTATGCTTTTGGTAGCACACTTTACATGTCAGTTTATCTATCAACGTGGCTTTATATGTGCTTCAGTTTTTATGATTTTTGTCATTGAAATTTTCTGCCAGAACTAAAGTGCTTTATGAATGTGGGGATATAGCTCAGAGGTAGAATATATGTTTAGCATGCATGAGGCCCTAGGTTTAGTTTCCAGAAATAGAAAATAAAACAAAATATAAAACATCAACAATGTTTATGTAGTATCATGTAGCTTGTATAGTTACAATTCCACTGAGCTTTTTCTCCTATGTTCATATGTTGCTGTCCAGTATTCTCTTGTTTGAACTTGCAGGCCACTTTTAGTGTTTCCTGTGAGGCAGACCCAGCAATGAAGATCTCTTTCAGCTTTTGTTTATTTGAGAAATATTTTCTCTTTATTTTTGCAACACAGTTTTGTATATTTTAGTATTTTTTAGTTGGCAGTTTTGTCTTCTATGAGATGCTTTTTTTTTTTTTTTTTCTGTTATACATAGAAAAAATTTCAGGCATTATTTCTTCAGATTTTGTTTTGTTTTGTTTGCTTGCTTGTTTGGTTTTTGGTTTTTTGAGACAGGGTTCAAATAAAGTTTTAGTCCTTTCTTTTTTTTTCACTTCTCTCTCTCCCCGGAACTTCCAAAGTACACATGTTTACTTAGCTAACAAAATCTCCTATATGCCTTAACTTTTCTTCATTCAGTTTTTTTTATTAAATTTTTATTTTTTTATATTAATTACAGTTTATTTGTTTTGTATCCCAGCTGTAACCTTACCTCTCTCATTCCCTCCCAATCCTACCCTTCCTCTCTCATTTCCTTCAATGCTGTTCTCCAAGTCCACTGATAAGGGAGGTCCTCCTCCCCTTCCATCTGACCCTAGCCTATCAGGTCTCATCAGGACTGGCTGCATTGTTCTCCTCTGTGGCCTGCCAAGGCTGCTCCCCCCTTGGGGGTGGTAGTCAAAGAGCCAACCACTGAGATCATGTCAGAGACAGTCCCTGTTTCTCTTACTAGGAAACCCACTTGGATACTGAGCTGCCATGGGCCACATCTGAGCAGGGGTTCTAGGTTATTCCATGAATGGTCCTTGTTTGGAGTATCAGTCTCAGAACACACCCCTATGCCCATTTATTTTGGTTCTGTTGCTTTCCTTGTGGAGCTCCTATCTCCCCCTTCTTTCATAGGCTTCACTGCACTCTGGTCTTTATTCAGTTTTTCTTGCTGTTCTGAGCACTTTAAAATAACTGCTGTTGAGTGCTCTAGTGATGTTTTAAGTTCATTTTTTCTTTAGTTCCAATATTTAAAATAAAAATGTTTTCTGTTTTTTTGTTTTCTGGTTTTTGATACAGGATCTTACTATGTAGACTAAGCTGTCCTGGAGCCCACTCTGTAGACAAGTGATTCTCAACCTTCCTAATGCTGTGACTACTTAATATATTTCCTCATGTTGTGATGATACCCAGCCCCAAAATTATTTTCATTTCTACATTATAACTGTGATTCTGCTACTATTAAATTGTAATGTAAGGCAGCTCCTGTGAAAGGGTCATTCAGCCCCTCCAGGGGTTGAGACCCACAGGTTGAAAACCACTGAAGTAGACCATGCTGGCCTTGAACTCAAGAGTTTCATCTGCCTCTGAGTCTAGAGCACTGGGATTAAAGGTGTGTGCCACCATAGCCAGGTTTCTGTTTGTTCATATTTGTTTTTAATTTTTTCTGTCTCTTATTTTGAGACAGTAGCCCAGGCTGGCTTGGAACTCACTATGAAGTGCAAACTGAGCCCAAACTCTTGGTACTCCGACCTCAGCTTTTCAAGTGCTGGTCTTACAGTTAGTTGCTTACCATCATCATATCTGTTGTCTTCCCTGCCTTGCCCTGTTTTATGGTTTCTCCTCTTCTCTTCTCTCTCTGCTCCTCCCCTTCATTCTTTCCTTCCCTCTCCTCCCCACTTTTTCTTCTCCTAACTTCCTGCCCCCTCTTCTCTTATCCACTCCTCTTTCTTCTTCCCTTTCTTCTTCCTCCTCCCCTTTCCTTACAGCCTGGTTTTGTATTTCATGTTGTCCTAGTATTTGCTGTACAGCCCAAGGTGGCCTTGAAGTTGTGATCCTCATGTTTTAGCCTCCCAGGGATTATAGGCCTATTCCACCATGCCTGCTACCCTTTAATTTATTTTCACATGCATTTTCTCCTGCATCTAAGTAGAGTTGCTTTGATGAGCATGAGTCTGGCTATACTTTCTGGGGAATATGACTCCCCCACACACACCTCCCAGTAGCTCTGAAGATTGTTTTTGTTGTTGTTGTTTGTTTTTTAAATTTGATTTCTGGGTAATTATTGATTGAACAAGTTTCCTCTTGTCTTTTTGTTTTTGTTGTTGCTGCTATTTTGTTTTGCTGTGTTTGTGCAACTAAAAACACATTTCCATGTATTTGTGGACCCGTGTTTTATAGAGGAAGTCCTTCACCAGTCAGCCTGTGTAGATAACTCAGGGGCCTATGAAAATTTCCTTAGGTTTGATAGTTTCTTTTTCAGGAGCTTTTGTTTTCTTGTTCTCTCAGCAATCTGTGTTCCTGAATAATCTCTGATGCTTCAGTTGCAACCTTGTTCTTGTTCTCCTGACCTGCCGGAATGTAGTACATTGACTCCTTAAATAGAAATTACAATCAGTTTTCCCTCTGGTCACTCTTGGAAGTGCCAGCTGCAGTAGCCTAGGCCATATTCTCTGTCATTCTCAAGGGTTGCTTCTCCCAATACCAACAGATAAGCCAGCCTCTGTCTTACTACTGTGGGCTCTCTGATGCCCCAGCAAACTGTCACACTGTATCTTGCTGTCACTGGCCCTCTACTGGATCTGTTAGTGTTTACTTGCTTTTTGGGCGATCCTCTGTAAAGTTCAAATCCTGGATGTATGTTCCCTCTTCCTCCTCCGCTATGGTGTTTTCTAGAATCACTGAGCTGAGCCGAGGTTTGCCATCTTGGGGGATAGGTAGAGGCAGTGTAGTGGCTCGTTCCTGTTTCAGAGCTTTCTGTATTCATTTTTCACAGACCTGGTTTGCTGCCACTTAGCTTTTTCTCCAGTTCTCTGATGGCAGTTTGATTTGCATATTGCTGTTCTGACAGTGTCTATGTTCAGCCCTGAGGCCTAGGACTTTTGGCTCTGACATCTTGCTGTCAATCATTGTCAGATTATTAGTCTTTAAATAGTCATTAAAAACCCTAATATTAGACTAACCGACAAGTTACAAAAATCATACTAAATTTCCATATATTCTTTATATAACCTTACTATAGTTAGGAAGTAGGTTATTAACAGTGTAGCATCTAGCCCATAAATATCATTTAAGTCTCATTAGTTTTCTCGGCAATATATTCTTTGAGTTGCAGGATTCCATCCAGGGTCCTATTTTGCATTTAGTTGTTACCTCTCCTTAAGTCTGTGACAATTCCTCAGCCTGTTCATCTTTTATAACCCTTATCCTTTTGAAGAATATTCAACTCTTTACTCTTTATTTTGTAAACTATCCCTCAGTTTGGATTGTATGAACTTTTTACTTTTTTCACGATTAGAATGAGTTACGTATCAACTGGTAAGTGTTCTTTAGTGTATGATATCCAGGAGTTCGTGACATTGCTGTCATTGGTGATGTCACCTTATGTGTGTAAGGTGCCATGCTCTGCCTACAGAACTACACCTTTTCTTTTGCACTTGGGAGATATCTTGAGAGGGTTTTTTTTTTTTTTTTTTTTTTTTTTTCAGATTGTAAATACATAACTTTGCAGACATTGGCTTATGAAGTTTTAAAGTATATCTTATCAGAAATAATCACTTGACATTCACTCAATAATATTTCTAATTTCTGTGGATGGTGAGAAGTGGAGATTCAGGTTTATTTACTTTAGTATAGAGGTCTAACACCATTATAATTTTAGGTTGTTTTTTTTATTTTATTTTATGTGTATTTAGTGTGAAGGTGTCAGATCCCTTGAAATTGGCATTACAGATATTTGTGAACTGCCATGTGGGTGCTGGGAATTGAACCCGGATCCTTTGGAAGAGCAGCCAGCGCTCTTAACCACTGAGCCATCTCTCCAGCCCCAATTTTAGTTATTTTTAAAAAAAGATTTTATTTTATGTTTTGCCTGCATGCATGTATATGAACCACGTATGTGCCTGGTGCCTTGCTGGCCGGAAGTGGGCATTGGACCCCGTGGAACTGGAGTTACAGATGGCTGTGAGCCTCTGCGTGGGTGCTGGCAATGGAACCCAGATTCTCTGCAAGAGTAACAAATGCTTTTAACTGAGCTATTTCTCCAGCTTGAGTTTCACTTTCTTACAGAATAGCTTGATGTCTTTAAAAAAATTAATTGACTGTATCAATAAGCTTCTATTTTTGCATGGTTTTTTTTTTGTTTAATTGCTCTATTTTTTATATCAGTCTTAGACAGTTTTGATTATTATGTGAGGGGGTCCCTGCAGGTGTCATACAGGGGAGCAAACTGCGCAAAGAAATGAGAGTGAAAACCTCATGCAGATTGACTTCGTCAACCTGGAGCAGACCTCAGGGATTCTAATATAAGGCAGTTTATCCCCAATGTATTTAAGCCCAATATAATTTGGAAAAAGGTCTCCTAGTGTAATAGTCTCCGTAGCTCAAGGAGGTGAAATTATGTTAAAACTCAACTCAGGGTACATGCCATTTCTTCTAAAAAGATGGACGTGGCCTGGTCTCAGTCATAGAAATAGTGTCGAGGTTGTGAGAGCTTGGGGAGCCTCTGGCTATAAGGGTGATTTAGAATACTAGACACCTCCAGTCCTGGTGGTAGGAGCCTGATATGACCTGGCCCAAGACATACTACAGGTCACCAGGCTGTTAATCATGTCCAATCCCATGCTTTCTAGATGGAAGAACAGGTTTTTCATCTTTCCCATTGGAAAGACAATCCTGTGTGCTTAGCATTCCTGGTTTCTCTGGAGATCTTGGGCCCAAGGACCTTCTTGTTATATTCCCAACAATTATGGTTCTGTAAAGTAGACATTAGTGTTTGCATATCCATATGCATTTAGAGTCAGCTTGACAACTCATTGACATGGGAAGGCACAGTTCATTGAGTCAGCAGAATGAGAGAACTGACATAATAGTATGTTGGGTCTTCAGTTTATGAGCATATTGTGTATCTATTCATTTCTTTCGTTTCTCCCAACAACATTGTGAGTTTTCAGTGTAAATAATTTTATGTTATTTTACTTAGTGCTGCTTTTACCAGGTAACTAACAAATATGGCTTGAACAATATAAATTTAATTTCTACCATTGGTTGGTTATAATGAGGGCTCTTTTTGTGGATCATAGATGACCATCTCCTTGCTTTGTTTTCCTCCCGAAGTGGAGATACTGAGAAAGGAAGCAATCTTTGTCTTGTCTCTTTTTATCAGGGTACTAATCCCACCAAAATGGTCTCATTCTCTGGAACTGATTACTTTTAAGAGGCCCTCTCTCCAGATGCTATGATAGGAAAGATTAGAGTTTGATCACAGACAATTTTGGGAGCTGTCTCTCAGTGTCTTACTGCTGTGAAGAGACCTCATGACCACAGCAACTCTCACAAGGGAAAGCATTTAATTGGAGGTTGCCTTACAGTTTCAGAGGTTTGGTTCATTATCATCATGATGGGGAGCATGGAGGCACACAGGCAGACATGGTGCTGGAGAGTAGCTGAGAGTTCTACATCTGGATCTGCAGGCAGCAGGAAGAGAGTGACACGGGGCCTGGTTTGGGCTCTTGAAACCTCAAAGTCTGCCCCCAGTGACGCAGTTTCTTCTACCAGACCACAGCTACTTCAACAAGCCACACCTAATCCTTTCAAATATGCCACTCTCTGGTAGCCAAGCATTCAACCCTGTGAGGCTATGGGAGTCATTCTCATTCAAACCACCACTGGTACAATTAGTGTATAGCACATATACTTCATTGTATGTATTTCCATATTTTTCATACTGTTGAATGTTGGCTATATCTGCTCTTTAAAATGATATGTTTTGGGCATGGTGACACATACCTATAATTCCAATACTTGGGAGGTGGAGGCAGCAGGGTTAGGAGTTGCAAGTCATCCTTAGCTGTGTAGCAAGAAGTTAGAGGCCTATGTGAGCTATAGGAGATCCTGCCTCAGAAAACTCACACCAAAAATACAACAAACAGAAGAGGATGTCTATTTTTGTTAATGCATATGTATGGATTTATATATTGATAAGAATAAAAAATGTGTAGGCTGCCCTCAACTACATGAGTTTGAGGCCACTTAGACTACATGAGACCCTGCCTCAAAACAAATAATAAAATATTACCAAGCTTGTTACAGTGGCTGTCATTAGCATAGGGTTGGAGTGTAGATAGGGGAGAATCCATTTTTAAAATGTATTTGAACAGTAACTTGAAAGAAATGCAAGAGATTGTAGTTGCTATTAGATTGTAATTTTATACATTTTCTACTGTATATAATACCTTTTAAATTATGAAATAAACTAAATCAATATAAAAGAGAACCTTAAACTATTTTAAGATTTACATTTTCAAATTATTTGCCAATATATAGACATACAATTAGTTTTATATATTGTATACTACATATTACATACATTTTGCATTTTATGATTTGTGTATTTTCTGCTTATTTTACGATGTATAATCTTGCTGCTTTTATTAGTTCCATTAGGTTTCTTAAAGAGTCTTTAGGATTTTACTGAAAACAGTCTCATTGTCTGACAAGGAAGGATTTTTCCCTTTCTTGTTTGAACTGTTTATTTCCTCTTCTTGGCTCATTTCTTTGTGTAGTCTGTTCATGGGAATGCTGAAGAGAATTGGTGAGGTGGGCATTCCTGCAGTTCTCTCTCTTAGGCAAATATGCATTGTTTTACCTTTGAATAGAATGTTAACTATAGTCTTATTTTGTTTTTGTTTTTCTTACTGGTTACCTTTTAAGACTGAAGAAAAATCTTTCCATATATCTTATTTGCTGAGAAAGTTTTTTTTTAACGTTAATTGGTGTTGATTTTTGTTAGTCTATTATCTTTTGAAATAAAGTATAGTTTATTTTCCAGTGTATTTTCATGTTTTCTCATCTTACATCTTGATGATTTGTCCAACCTTGGTAGTCATTTGTATTTATTGTAGATTAGTTACATTGTTACTTGATTTTCTTTTTTTTGTTTTTGTTTTTGAGAAGGTGTGTCTTTGTGTTGCTTAAACTGATCTCAAACTCTTGAAGTCAAGGGAACCTCTTGTCTCAGTCTCATGAGTAGTGGCATTACAGACCTGTTCCAATTATAATTTTTTCTTATTTAAAATTTTGTTTTATTTATTCATTTCACGTATGTGTGTGTTTGCGTGTGTGTCAGAAGATAACATTCTGGAATCAGTTCTTTTCTTCCACCGTGTGGGAAAGGCTGATTAAACTTAGACTTCAGGCAGCAAGTACACTTATCCTCTGAGCCATCTGATCAGCCCTGATTTTCCTTTGATTTCCTAATTGAGATAGGGCAATGTTACTACTACATTAATTGCATTAATAATATAATTATTAAATTATTAAATTAAATTATTTCAGAAGACTTGTTATGTGTATTGTTCTTTTAGGATTTAAATAAGTATATTTCATCATAACCTAGGACCTCCCAGACAGATATTTTCTATTATTCAGACTCTAAGCTCATTTGCACGAGTCAGTCCTTCACTAGAGGCATATTCTGCTTCTGGAAGACAGAGATAGAGGACCCCTCAGAACAAGCTTGTAGAGACCAAGACAGGAGGTGAGCTCTAGGCTGGATGATAGATTGTGCACTACTGAATGAGCTAAAGAGCTATGGAAGATACGCCTGCCATCAGCTCTGGCCTCTGCATTCATGTCACTCCCCGTAGGTGTCTGCACATGCAAACATACATACCCCATACATACATGAAAATGGAGTAAGAAAAAACATAGGAATCCTCTAGACCATCACATAAAAGTTATTAGGGAAGACATTGATTACTGTGAATTAGAGAAAGTTATGAAAATTTCAGTAGTAATATTAGTTCAGAGATAGAACAAATAACAGATATTTACTAATTGCAAAGAGTGCAACATATTTTCAGGAAATGTATTTATTTATTAAGATTTGTTTTAAGGGGCTGGAGAGATGGCGCGTGGTTAAGAACGCCAGCTGCTCTTTCAAAGGATCCTGGTTCAGAGGACCCAGCACCCACATGGTATCTCACAGCTGTCTGTAATGCCACTCCAAGGAATCTGACACCTTCACACTAATGCTCATAAAATAAAAATACAAATGAAAGATTGTCTTAAATGCACTGTGTAACTGGGCTTCTTGACGTACACCTATAATCTTCGCTTTCTGGAAGGTCACATGTTCAAGGCCAGCCTAAGCTTTTTAATATAGGTTGTGTTAAAAAGTGATCACTGCAATCACTACAACCACACAAAAAAAACCCAAGAAAGTAATTTGTAAACTGTAAAGGTATCATAATATTTTGGTAAATAAGAAATTGTAGTTGCTATTAGTTTGTAATTTTATACATTTTCTACAGCATATATGATACCTTTAAAATTATGAAATAATAAGCTAAATCAATATAAAAAGAATATTGAATTATTTTAAGATTACCTTTTCAGTTATTTACCAATATGTAGACATACAATTAGTTTTATATTGTCTAGCACATATTATATACTTCTTTTTATTACCTATAAAAACATATTCATGAATTTACTTCTATTTCATTGGGTTTTAGTGGTTTAACAGAATTTTAGGAAAGATCGAATCTTATATTCCCCTTTGTTCCTTTATTTAAGGAACAAAGGACAACATTTCTGATTATATAATTTTGTCTATATTCTGTTTTGGAATATTAATTAAAAAGGTTGAATTACATATTAATAGAATAGTCTTTGTCTTAATTTGAACAATATTAATCTCTTTCAATTGAAAATTAGACTAGATTCTTTAAGATTGTAAAAATTATTCTGCATATGAAACATGATTTTTATTCATATAAGCTTTAAGTAAATATCTGGGAATCACAGTTTTATATTGGATTATCTTTCCTTGTTATTATAATATAATATTTCTTTCATAGATCTATTGATTTTAATAGTTACTTCCTAATCAGTGAATAAAGTCAAAACCTCTTGTTTTTTTTTTTTTTACAACCTATTTCTATGTCTACGAACAAACCTCATTGAGCTATCAGGTGTGAGACTGTGTGCTGATGTTGGCACAGGTGAAGGCTTAGATGTGGCTTTTATCCTTGGGATCTTTGGTTCTGAAGTGAGCAGAGTTCTGGAAGGGGTACATATACATACCTGCAAACAGAAGATGAGCTCAGGAGAGAATTTAAATGACATTTATTTCTTCTCATTCCTGCTTTAGTTTTTATTTTGGTTATATTTAAATATCTACTTAGATATTCTTATAGTTTAAAGTGCCCCTGAAATAGTTGTTAAATTTAAAACAACGTTTAAATAAGAATATTTTAACATCTAATTATGAAAATTATATAAATGATACAAATGGTTGGTTTCCAGTTTTATTTTTTTAATCTATTGACTTTTGTTTTTCTTATATCTGAAAATAAAGAAAAAATGTGTGCTTAGAGAGCAATTATTTTATTTTATTGAGGACATATCTTAAAAGTCAAGAAGTGAAGCCGCTTGGTAATGCTATAAATTTGAAACTGTCCTACAGCAAGACACTACGATGCAAATATGACTTAATAAGATCACAAACTGAATTTCAGTGAAACAACCAAGATTTACATTAAATTAGGAATTTTAAAACTGATTTAGTTTGTTTTACTGAGCATTTGCTTAATAACATTTTGCCTTCTTGCAATCTTTTTAAAGACAATAATTCGTCTGTGAAATGCAGGCACATCTTCAGTAGAAAAATTGAAAGTAACAGCTCACTTTCTGAAACCACACATATAGCGATATAAAGAAATATTTCAGCTCTACAAAATTTAATAAATCATCCCATTTCCTAATTTGATCATATTAGATGCTGATGTGGAAGAAGCATTTCAAATACCATCTCCTCATTAATATACATCAGTCTGGGGAATAGAATGGAATACTTATGCAGAGATGTCACAGTTACTGTTTCTTAGTTTACTAAGTGGAACAGGTTGATGTGATACCGGGTGCTATTTGTCAATGTCTTGTTAAAATGGTTTGGGTCGAGTTATGGAGTCCAGAAAGACGGCGGCTGATAAATCAAAAGTGGATTGAGTGGACAGGAGGCAGTGATTGATACTGTGACAGGATATGAAGAAAGGAACCTTGATACAAGCATGCATGATATTGAATATGAGAAAGAAGATGGGCCTGGAGTATGGATATTATTCAAGGAAATGAGAATAATATTATCAGTCTGAAAATATTGCTGGGTGAAGATTAGGATACTTCTTATTAGAGCATAATCCTTTGCCAGAATGGTAGGGATAAATGTATGTAAAAATTTATGTGAGAATAATGTTTAACTTTTTACTGAAGACTCTTGAATGATTGCTTGTTTTTAAAAATAGTTGTAGCATTTTTTCTATTATATATAAACCACATGTTTATATATGCTCTAACTCCTGTGAAATTAAAACTTTCTAAAGATTATATTAAAGAGTAATTACCATTGCATATTGATTTCACAAAAATGTAATATTCATTGATAAATTATGATATTCATTGATAAATTATAGCTTACTCTTACTCTGTTTCACTCATAAAATTATGTTGCTACTACCTTCAAGTGAAAAATCTTCCTTGCATCATTTCCTTCATTGCGTTTTTTAGATAGTCATTTTGAGCAGCAAGTAGATTCTTGATGGAGCTATTGCATAAGGATAAGGCTGTAGTGCTGAGCAGTCTTTACTGAAATGCTAGTTGAAGTCGGGGAACTAGGGCTCTCTGATTACTCTGACTTTTGACTTTGACTAAGTGTAAGTAGGAAGAACTTTCTTTGCTGTATTATTGGGAGTGTTCTTTAAGTACCATAGGCAGAAGAAGAGGCTCTTTGAAAGGGTGTTGAGTTAATTTTTGATTATCTCTTTGTGAGAGACAGAGAAATATAGTTGTTAAATAATTGTAGCTATAATACTTACTTTTTACGTTCAGGATTTTCTCTTTTTAAGTTCTTAATTCTTTATCACTCAGTTTTTATTTGGTATCTAATGGAAAGTATTTGAAATGAGGCATTGTAAAATATTCAGGTAACTTGAATCATTAAGTGATGAATTTATGGGTGTGTTGACAAATGTTTTTCCAGCCCTAAAGATTCTGATAATAATGTGAATAATATTCTTTAATTTTTTTTTCGGAGACAGGGTTTCTCTGTGTAGCCATGGCTGTCCTGGACTCACTTTGTAGACCAGGCTGGCCTCGCACTCACAGAGATCCCCCTGCCTCTGCCTCCCAGAATGCTGGGATCACAGGCGTGTGTCCCTGGTATATTCTTTAATTTCTTAAGACTGATTTAAATAAAAGATAAAAGCTTCTGTTTCAGAGTTGATCACCCTCAATATCTGGTGAATAACATTTGTTTGTTTCTTTGTTTGTTTGTTAGACAAGTTTTCATTGTGTAGCCCTGACAGGCCTAAAACTCACTCTGAGACTGTTTGCAAACTGAGAGCTTGCACTCAGTTGGAGACTGCACCTGCTGAGTGCTGGAATGAAAGGTATGATTGCTGCTAGCATATACATTCTTAACTGTGCTATCAGCATGACAGATTATTTTCCTCTCCCTCCCTTGGTGTTAAGATTACACTGAGGACTTTGTGCATGTTAGGCAAGCACTCTACAAAGCTACCTTCTTGGCCCTCCCAGAAGGTTTTTTTTTTTTTTTTTTTTTTAATGAAGTCCAGTATGGTTTTTTTGTTTGTTTTTTTATGAATATTTAAAACAGGAAAAACAGTCATTTCCAGATTATTAATTTCATATGTGTAGTTTTCTGGAGTTTCTCCTTTAGTAGTTTAGAATACAATACAAAATGTTGAAAAGGCCAGTCTTTCTTTGTGATGGCTCCTGCCTTACTTTTCTTTTATTTAAAATTTATTTATTTATTTTATTTATTACAATTTATTCACTTTGTCTCCCAGCTGTAGCCCCCTCCCTCATCCCTTCCTAATCTCGCCCTCCCTCCCTCTTCTCCTCCCATGCCTCTTCCCAGTCCACTGATAGGGGAGGTCCTCCTCTCCTTCCATCATGATGGGGAAATCAAGGCAGAGGGAGCTTGGAACAGCCAGACACACCACATTCATAGTCAAGAGCACAGAACAGTGCATGCCAGCTGACTCAGTTATGCAGCCCCAGATCCCCAACTTAGAGAAATGGTGCCACCCAGAGTGGGCAGATCCCCTCACAGCAGTTATCCCTCACAGATGTTCTGAGGGTCCTCCCCTTTGAGTTGACAATTATCACTAACCATCACAGTCAGCATTTTTAATAAAGGAGACTTCATTTTATTATTCCTCACAGGACAAATGTATTTAAGTTATAACCTCTTTTATGTAAGATTATTTATGTCTGCATTATATGATGTGTTCCATATGTCTGTGAGTTCCCATTGAGGCCAGAAAGGATGTCAGATCTTTTGGAGCTAGGACTACAATGATTGTGAGCTACCTTACATGGGTGCTGGGAACGGAATTCAGGTTCTGTGGATGAGCAGCTCATGTTCTTAATGGATGAGTCATCCCTTTATCCCCCACAGTCAGCTTTTAAGTTAAAATTTAAATTAAAAAAAAAAAAACTAAAAAATTCTTGGATTTTCTATTGCTGTAGAACTTGAATGTGCATTGAGTTACATGGATTATTGTTTTGTACATTTGTACATAACGAACTGTCCATATGCAAGTTTTTTTGGACTAAGTTTTTTATTTTCAGACGTGACTGTGGGACCATACAGATTTGGATACTGAGTTTTTAGGTTGGAAGGTTATTTTAAATTAAAGGCATGAGTCACTTAATGACAAGATAAGCTTTTGAAAAATGTGTATCTTTGGATAGATTTGCTGAATGGACTTCATAGAATGTACTTTCACAAACCTAGATGGTCTCGGTCAGTCAGTAAACCTATTTTAAATAACTAGAAACACATTTAGAAATAATAAAACAAATAGCTTAATAAGCACATAAAGTTGTAGCATGTCTGTCATTGTCAGTGTCATGCGCTTTTTGTAGTTTTGTATGCTATCTTTTTCTACTGGCTGAACAGTCCACCAACATTTGTGATACCTTGAACTCTGAAATTAGAATGGCTGTGATAGTAATTTTTCAACTTTGTTATAATCCTATTGGGTTATCTTGTATATACAGTTCATTGGTGACAAAAACACCGTATGTAGCAGATGTTTGTTTTGGTTCAGGAAGCTGAGACTGGAGAGGTTCCTTCCAAGGATACCAAGTGGTAGTAATGATTTTATATCTGCCCTTTGCCTATGGTGATAATGGCCGTGAGAGACCTGGAGGAGAAAGCTGAGAATTCTTGTTGAACAGGTTGCCTGAAAGAGCGCTGTGTGCTTCCAGTCCAGGAGTTGTCAGTTTGAGTTTAAAAACTGAGTTTAAAAACTATCCTGGGTCTGTAGGTATACTTTTAAGTCAAAAGGATATTTACATTGTTCTCTTATTTGCTTTAGCTAGAATATGTTTATAAAATTTGCTCAAAATAAAGAAAAAGCTGGGCTGATGGGTCTAGCAGTGTTTCATTAACATTTCCTTGACCAGATCCAGAAGCAGTTTTACACTGACATTCAAAACAGATGGAGTTTTAATTATTAATCCTGTGGAATTAATGAGTTCCGTTATAAAGCAGGTTAGTCTCTCTTTACTCCACCCTACTTCTCTATCATGCTGCTTTAATTAGGACTTTCTGGCTTATTCTAAATGTCCAAATTGGACAAGAGGTAAACTGTTAGACGTCAATTCTGACATTCTCCAGTTTTTAAATAAAAGACTCAGGGGTTCAATTTGGATATAAGATAATGTTTTTGTAAGACAAGACCTTGCTCTATTGCAAAGGCTGGCCTCAGACTTCGTACTGTTCTCCCTCAGCCTTCTGCAGCAGATTACACGTGTGTCATCATTCCTTGCTTGGAGTCAAAGATTTTATGTAGACCTGTACTGTTGTGCTGGTGGGAAAACAAACACTGTCCCTTTAAAATTAGTTTTAAGAATTTGTGTGTTTGTATTGAGTGTGAGTGTGTCTATGTGTGATGTATACAGTGTGTGTGTGTGTGTGTGTGAGTGTGTCTATGTGTGATGTATACAGTGTGTGTGTGTGAGTGTGTATATGTGTGATGTATACAGTGTGTGTGTATGTATATGTGTGATGTATACAGTGTGTGTGAGTGTGAGTGTGTCTATGTGTGATGTATACAGTGTGTGTGAGTGTGTCTGTGTGTGATGTATACAGTGTGTGTGTGTGTCTATGTGTGATGTATACAGTGTGTGTGAGTGTGTATATGTGTGATGTATACAGTGTGTGTGTGTATATGTGTGATGTATACAGTGTGTGTGAGTGTGAGTGTGTCTGTGTGTGATGTATACAGTGTGTGTGAGTGTGAGTGTGTATATGTGTGATGTATAGTGTGTGTGAGTGTGAGTGTGTATATGTGTGATGTATAGTGTGTGTGTGAGTGTGTCTATGTGTGATGTCTACAGTGTGTGTGTGTCTATGTGTGATGTATACAGTGTGTGTGAGTGTGTCTATGTGTGATGTATACAGTGTGTGTGAGTGTGAGTGTGTCTATGTGTGATGTATACAGTGTGTGAGTGTGAGTGTGGTATATGTGTGATGTATACAGTGTGTGTAAGAGTTTAAGTGTGGTATGTGTGTGATGTGTTCACTGTGTGAGTGTGAGTGTGGTATGTGTGATGTGTACACACGTGTTTCCAGATGTACCTGTGGGAAGTCAGATGTGCGGCTATCACTCTCTGCCTTATTCCCTTTCACAGTGTGTTTCACTGAAACCTGCCTGGTGGTCAGCAAGCACAGAGATTCTTCACTCTTCCCTGCTACAGCCTGAGATTACAGGTGAACTGTGACCACTTCCTGTCTTTATGTGGTAAAGGGATTGGAACTCAGGTCCTCTTGCTTGTACAGCTAGTCCTCTTACACCATAAGCTATCTCTCCCACCCACAGTATTAAGACATAAAAGTAAAAATTTGTTGTTTTGGCCTAATTAATTTGCCTCATTTTCCCAAATTATTCAGATTCCTAGTAGGAAGTGTAAATGTTTTTATTTCCTCAGATGATGGGATGAGATGAGAGCTGAACCCAAGTTTATGAATACATGGCTTGGACCGAGCCCAGGGTGTTTCTATCTAATTATCCCTAGGCCTGGGAGCTTCTAGCCGCCATACAATTTAATCTTCTGCAAGCCTGGACCTTGAATGCTTCAGCTTCCAGTTTCTGCTAACCTCGGCCTAGAATGTTTTCAGCCTCTGAGACTTACTGCTGAATAAGCTCACCCTTTCTAGTTCCTTCTGAACTGTGGCTGGCTGGCTTATCTCAGCTGTTCTGACTCAAACACCTCTGATTGATTCAACTGATTGATTCAAACTGGCTTCCTTCGACTTCTCATTGAATTGCTCTGCTTTGAAAAACTGCCTCTGAACTCGCAAACTGCACCAAGCTGTACTGTACTAACTGCATATACTCCACTGTATCCCTGTGCTGTACTTTCTTCCTCTACTGCACTCACCAAATCCTACTGTACTGCTGTCTTGTCTGTTGACTTCTCCCTGCACTGCTCTTAAGTAGCTTCTCTTTC
This sequence comes from Psammomys obesus, assembly GCF_907164565.1. NCBI lineage: Eukaryota > Metazoa > Chordata > Mammalia > Rodentia > Muridae > Psammomys > Psammomys obesus. The sequence goes on along the minus strand of NW_026593993.1, from coordinate 2,582 downwards.
TTGTCTGTTCTCTTGAGAGTTGGGCGTATCCCATCTTTCTCTGATTTGTCACTTAGTTTGTCATTGTTTAGAATTACAGGTGTGTGTTAAAGGTGTGTCTGAATTCCAGTCAGAGATATTAAAGGTGTGTACTAAGGGTGTTTCTGTAATCTGGGTGATCACACAGACCTTTGGATGTGATCCTTTGTCAGAGTAGCCATGTTGATGTATTAAAATTCTTCTATAGGCAAGAGTGTTATGTAGTGACAAAGTAAATGATTTTGAACAAACATTTCTTTTCAGCTTTTAAACTGTAGTATTGTTCTAGTTCTCCAGTAGCTGACTTATATCAGAGCACTTGTGCCCAGCTATGATTAGGGCCCAGATTTCCACATATGCTACATCTTGGCTCTGAGCAGTCCTGTCTGGAAACCCCTGAATTGATTGAATAGGCCCTTTGACACTAAGCTAAGTTAGGGTTACTTCTCTGGTTTTCAGCCAAGTTTGACTTCTGTGCAGTGTGTTCACGGCCCTAAGCCAGCTGAGTTGAATGAGTTGTCCATTTTGATTCTTCATGACTTTTTTTCTATTGATATTGAGAGCTTAAAATTGACTGTTCTTAGGGACTGTCTCTGACATGAACTGATTGGCCTGCTCTTTAATTACCTCCCCCTGAGGGGGGAGCAGCATTACCAGGCTACAGAAGAAGACAATGCAGCCACTCCTGATGAGACCTAATTGACTAGGATCAGAAGGAAGGAAAAGAAGACCTCCCCTTCTTTGGACTTGGGGAGGAGCATTCGTGCAGAGGGGGGAGGAAGGGAGGGATTGGAATGGGAGGAGGGAGGGAACCACAGGGGGGGGGAGATACAAAGTGAGTAAAGTGTAATTAATAAAGAATTAAAAAAAATTGACTGTTCTTTATACAGTGTTTAGTTTCGATAATAGATGCTGTTCCTTCTCAGTCTTCTACTTGAACACTGGGCCTTTCATACCAAGGGCATGCTTTACCACTGAGCTACACTGACAGCCCTGTTAGCTATATTTTTTGCTGTTTGTGAATTGTGCCTCATTAGTAACAGAGTGTTAGAAAATGACTGAGCAGATTCTATGTGGAAATGTTTCTTTTCCAGATCAGAGGTTACTAGCAAGTCTCACCACTTGCTTTTTTTTATATACAACCAACTGTGAAGGGAGATCATTGAATGGCTTCATAAATCTTGCATAATTCTAGTTCCAGTCATGTAAAGACTTTTCATGTAATGAATTTTAAGATTGTATCCGTGTGTGTGTGTGTGTGTGTGTGTGTGTGTGTGTGTGTTGTCATCTGATTGCTTGTCTGCATACCACCTGCATGCCTGGTTTGCATAGAGGCAAGAAGAGAGTGCTGGATCCCCTTGAGCTGTAGTTACAGATGGTTGTGAGCTTCCATATGAGGTGCTGGGAATTAAAGCTGGGCCTCTGTAAAAGCAGCCAATGTTCTTAAAAGATCACATTTGTTCTGTTTAGTAAAATATACTTAATAGTCGATGACACTTTTTTTTTATACATTTTTTTTAATTTTATTTTTTTCTTATCAGTTACATTTTATTAACTCTGTATCCCTGCTGTGTCCCGATCCCTCATTCCCTCCCAGTCCCTCCCTCCCACCGTGCCCCTTGCCAGGTCCACTGATAGGGGGGACCTCCTCCCCATTCATCTGATCCTGTTTTATCAGGTATCTTCAGGACTGGCTGCAAAGCTCTCCTCTGTGGCCTAACAGGACTGCTCCTCCCTTGAGGGGTGGAGAGGCCAAAGAGCCAGTCATTGAGTTCCTGTTAGAAATAGTCCTTGTTCCCCTCACTATGGGAAACCAATTGGTTATGAGCTACCACAGGCTACATCTGAGCAGAGGTTCTAGGTTACATTCATACATGGTCCTTGTTTGCATGTCAGTCTCAGAAAAGACCCTGTGCCCAGATATATTTGGTCCTTGTGGAGCTCCTATCCTTTCCTCATCAGACTAACTCCCCTTCTTTCTTATGATTCCCTGTACTCTGCCAAAGGTTTGGTCATGAGTCTTTGCTTTGAAAACACTGCTAGTTAGAGTCTTTCAAATGCGCTCAGTAGACTCCTGTCAATGTTCAATGCGCATCCCATCTGTCTTTATAAACGAGGATTGATAATCTTACCCCATGTCCACTCTCTTGATTATCTTTTTTAGGTGTATAGATTTCATTATGTTTATCATATCTTATAGGTCTATATAAGTGAGTATATACCGTGTTTGTCTTTCAGTCGATGACACTTTGTTGCAGTACTTTCTACATTTTTTTTTTTTTTTTTTTGGTGTAGAGATGGATATCTAGTTTCATAGGCATGTTTATCTTGTGGGTGCTGTTAGCCTACAGCTATAACAGGAAGTACAAATAATACTTTGTAATTATGTATTAAGCTAAGTGTTCCAGATAATGGCAATAATTTCCAGATAATGTCAGTAATTTTCTATGTCTCTTTAACACTTGGAATAAATGTTTCATTCATAGGCATTAAACATGAAATTAATAGATGAAGATCATATATATATATATATATATATATATATATATATATATATATATATA
>NW_026593992.1:0-30092 GCF_907164565.1 Psammomys obesus | reverse complement strand
TATATATATATATATATATATATATATATATATATATATATATATATTTGTGTGTGTGTTTAACAGGGGAAGGTTTTGCTCTATCATGGAACTTACTGTGTAGCAAAGGCTGACCTTAAATGTGGGACAGTTCTCCTGCTTCATCTTCTTGAGTACTGGGGATTACAGGAGTCCGGTTAACCTTTCTTTTAACTTTAAGTGTGGAAAAGACCATTTTACATTCTTACTTTTTCTCCTCCAGATGTCTGTCTGTTTTTTTTTTTTTTTTAATTATAGGATCATTATAACAAGAAACAAAGAGCATTTGTTAGAATCATCTATTCTAGAAATTATTTTCTTCTTTAAAATAGAGTTCATTGATTGATTATTTTGTTATTTGTGAAACATCTATCTTTAGCCCCCATTACAACCCTTTACTTTTGAAATCTTTGTGTTTTGTACCAGTTGCTTTTCAGTATTATTTTCAGGCTGAAAATTCCAAAGTTTTATAGTTTCCTTTCATGTGGAAGGCCTCTACCTACTGTAGTCTCCTGAGTTATTTGGTTTTTACTTGCATATATTGTCTGCCTCTTGTTAAGAAATGGTTATGTACAAAATGGAGACAGGTAGTGTTTTCCAGTATGTGCTTCAAGCATGTTTTCTGTTAAAGGGCACTGTTGTAGTTGACCTTTCTGAGTATCAGCACGCTGGGCATGTTACTCTTCAGGAAACACTGTGTAATGACTACCAGATTTCACTTTGCATCGCTCTTACTTGACAAGTGCAGTAATTCTTTCTCACTTGTTGTTTTTTTTTTTTTTTTTTGCCTTACTAGAATTTCAGATCTAATATAGATTTTTGTTCTCTGTATAAAAATCTTTGCTGAACATCTGGGTCTATAGTGTTTATATATATATATATATATAATATATATATATATAATATATATATGTGATTAATACTTGATACTTTATTCTTGATACAATATTAGTACTTGCTACTTGTTTCAAAGCTTTATTTGGGTCACATCAGATGTAAAAGTAGGATATCAAAGGAAGGATTTAGTGTTAAGTTATGAATCTTCTTTCCAGAAAATTTCATTCATTTATATATATATGCATATATACACAGACTTCATATATTTTTTAAGGAGGGTCTCAGAAGCCTTGAAATTTCATGGACCCTATAGATGAAGACATTTATTCAAGTATCAGAAATATTCAAGCGACTCAGAGAATTTAACTTAAAAGACTATACAAGTGTGAATACTCCTAAGCTAATGGAGGAAGCAGGCCTTTTCCAGTAATTATATACTTCCTTTCTTTCTTCTTTTAGCTGCATTATCACCTACTCTAGCCTCAGCAGCATATCTTCTCTTAAATTGAAACACAGTTTAAAAGCATAGCTTATCAATGTCGGGAGGGAAAATGCTATTTGTAGCTAATATATGTACCTTTATTTTAGAATGCCAGGCATTTTAGGAAGCTTTGTAGATTGTCAATCGCATTAAAGATCAGATGGTAAGTTCTTTTGTAAGACTTTTTTTGTGAGGAATTTCAAGAACCTCCTCTCTTCTCTCTCTCTCTCTCTCTCTCTCTCTCTCTCTTGTTCATGCCAGCAAGCACTCTATGGCTGAGCTAATCCTGTGCACTTGATGGTTTGAGGGAAAAACTTATTATCCACTAAATTAGTTATGGTTGCTTGCATTGTCAGTCTTGTTTCTTTGTACCCATCTCTCTTATTTCTTCAACTTTTCTACCTGTTGACTTTTGCCAGATCTTCAGTCATTTGTTTTTTGTTTGAGATAGTCTATAAAAATAGTAAGTGATACTGATTTATAGCCATCCTGGAATAGTTTGTTGTACAGTGTTTCGTTTTTTTTTTTTTTTTCCCTATATCACCCACTAAGAAAACACTTCTGTTCTGTCTTTGGTCCTGAGCCTCCCATAACACAGAAGTTATGTCTTATGTCAGTTTCTAACATGATATTATTTATCTAACAGTTGATTTCAGAAAGACTCAATACTGTTTTCAGTGGATTAACTGAATGATGAATGTCTCAATTTCCAGCACACATTTTTGAAGCATGTTCTGCATGAGAGCTTTGAATTTTCTTGAAAAAAGTCTCAAAAATATTTATTTTTATGTATTAATTATCTCAACCACAGTTTCTTCTCTCTCTATCTCCCCAACTCACCCCCAGATCCACTTCTTTCCATTACCCTTGAGGAAAGAACAGACCTCCCTGGGATATCAACCAAGCGCGGCATAACAAGTTACAGTAAAGGCATAAATCCTCATATGAAAGCTGTACAAGGCCATCCAGTAAGAGGAAAAGGTCCCAAGAGCAGGCAAAAGACTCATAGACAGTCCCCATTCCCGCTCTTAGGAGTCCCATAAAAACTCCAAGCTAAACTAGCGCAACATATATGCAGAGGACCTAGCGTAGACCCATGTGGGCTTTGTGGTTGCTGCTTCAATTTCTGTGAGCCCTGTTTAGTTGATTCTGTGGGCTGTATTTTTATACCAGAACCCCCTGGCTCCTACAATTCTTTCTCCTCTTCTTCGACACTGTTCCCCACGCTCTCTGTCACGTTTGGCTGTGGGTCTCTGCCTCTGCTCCCATGTGCTGCTGGATGAAGTCTCTCTGATGACAATTGGGCGTGCCATCAGTCTACAAGTAGAGCAGACTATTGTTAGGAATAATTTCTTTGCCTTTATTTTTTATTTTTTGGCCAGTCGTTTTAGGTTCTATTATAGGTCTCTGGGTTATCCAGCCTCTGGTTCCTGGCCATCCAGGTGGTGTTGGGCATGGGTCTCAGGTTGGACCAGTCATTGGTCTGCATCACCTTTACCCAGGAACATTTTGTATTCAGGACAAATTATGGGTTGAAGGTTTTGTGGCTGGGTTGCTGTCCCAGTCCCACCACTGGTTGCTTTGCCTGGTTACAGAGGATGGCTGGCTCAGGCTCCATATCCCTCATTCCCAGGAGGCCCCACTAGGGCCACCATCCTAGATCCCAGGGAGCTTCTGCTGCATTATGTTTTCACATCTTCCTCCAAATGCCCCTCTGTTCCAGTTGTCTCTCCCAGTATTCTCTCCCTCCTATCTACCCCCAAGCCTGATCCTTCCTGTTCCCATCCCCACTGACCCCCAGTCCACCAACAAAATCCATTTTATTTCCCCTTCCCAGGGAGATCCATTTGTTACTTAGCCTTTCTTGTTACTTAGTGTCTCTTGGTCTGTGGATTGTAGGATGGCTACCCTTTTTTATCAGCTAATATCTATCCATTTATGAGTACATCCATGTTTGTCTTTATGGGTCTGGATTACCTCACTCAGGATAGTTTTCAGTTCCAGCCATTTGCCTGAAAACTTCCTTTTTAAATATTTTTTTATTTTTAAATAATTTTATACATTCACTTGTATTCCAGCTGTAGCCCTCTCCCTCTTTCCCTCCCAATCCTCCCCTCCCTCCCTCATTTCCTCCCTGCCTCCTTCTGAGTCCACTGAGAGGGGGTGTCCTCCTCTCCTTCTGTCTGGCCCTGGCTTATCAGGTATCTTCAGGATGGTTGCAGTGTCCTTATCTGTGGCTCAGCAAGGCTGCTCCTCCCTCAGAGGGGAGGGGAAGCTTACAAGGTCCAAATATATCTGAGCACAGGGGTCTTCTATGAGACTGTTTATCCAACTAAGGACCATGCATGGATATAACCTACAACCCCTGCTTAGACATAGCCCATGGTAGCTTAGTATCCAAGTGGGTTCCCTAGTAAGGGGGACAGGAATTGTTTCTGACATGAAAACTTGTTGATGTCATTGTTTTTGACAGCTGAATAATACTCCATTGTGTAAATGTGCCACATTTTCTTTGTTCATTCTTCAATTGAGAGGCATCTAGGATGTTTCCAGTTTCTGGGCTATTATCACTAAAGCAGCTATGATGATAGTTGAGCAAATGTCTTTGTGGTAGAATGGAGTGTCCTTTGGGTACATGACCAGGAGTGGTATAGCTGGGTCTTGAGGTAGATCGATTCCCAATTTTCTGAGGACTGCTATGTTGGTTTCCATAGTGGCTATACAAGTTTTTATGCCCACCGGCAATGGAGGCGTTTTCCCCTGTTTTACATCCTGGCCAGCATGAACTCTCACTTGTGTTACTGATCTTAGCCATTCTGACAGGTGTTAAGATGGAATCTTAGTAGTTTTGATTTGCATTTTCCTGATGGCTGAGGATGTTTAACATTTTTTAAAGTGCTTCTTGGCTATTTGAGATTCTTCTATTGAGACTTCTCTGTTCAGATCTGTACCTAATTTTTAAAATTGGATTATTTAATATTTTGGTATATAGTTTCTTGAGTTCTTTATATATTTTAGATATTAGACCTCTGTCAGATGTAGAGTTGATGAAAATCTTTTCCCATTTTGTAGGCTGCTGTTTTGTCCTATTGATGGTATTATTTGCCTTACAGAAGCTTTTCAATTTCATGAGGTATCATTTATTAATTCTTGGTCTTAGAACCTGCACTACCAGTGTTCAGGAAGTTGTTACCTGTGCTAGTACATTCAAGGCTTTTCCTCACTTTCTCTTCTGTCAGGTTCATTGTATTTGGTATATTGAGGTCTTTGATCTACGTGGACTAGAGTTTTGTGCAAGGTGATAGATAGGGATCTATTTGCATCTTTTTACATGCTGACATCCACTTAGACCAACACAATTTGTTGAAGATGCTTTTTTGCCCCATTGTATATTTCTGGCTTCTTTATATAAAAAAAAATCAGATGTCTATAGGTGTGTAGCTTTATATCTGGGTCTTTGATTTATTCTATTGATCAGCCTATCTGTTTTTATGCCAATGCCATGAAAGTTTTATTACTATAGCTCTGTAGTATAGCTTGAAATCAGCAATGGTGATACCTCTAGAAGTTCTTATATTGTACAGGATTGTTTTAGCTATGATGGGTGTTTTGTTTTTCTCATATGAAATTGAATATTGTTCTTTCAGGTTCTGTAAAGAACTCTGCTGGAATTTTGATGGGGATTGTGTTGAATCTGTAGATTGCTTTTAGTAAGATGACCATTTTACTGTGTTGATTCTATCGATCATGAGCATATGGGGGATCTTTCCATCTTCTGATATCTTTTTCAATTTCTTTCTTCAAAGACTTGAAGTTCTTGTCATACAAGTCTTTCACTGGCTTGGTTAGAGATAACCTAAGATATTTTATATTATTTGAGGCTTTTGTGAAAGGTGTTGCTTTCCTGTTTTCTGTCTTAGACTATTTGTTTTTTGTATGTAGGAGGACAGCTTTTTTTTTTGCATTAATTTTGTTTCCAGCTACTTGGTGTGTTTATCACCTGGAGGAATTTTCCAATAGAATTTTTAGGGTCATTTGTGTATACTGTTTTATTCTGTTTAAATAACAATACTTTGACTTCTTTCCTTCCAATTTGTATACCTCTGTTCTCCTTCATTTGTTTTACTTTAGCTAAGACTTTAGGTATTATATTGAATAGATAAAGAGTGTTCGTGATTTTAGTAGAATTGCTTTGAGTTTCTCTTCAGTTAAGTTGGTGTTGGCCATGGGCTCGCTGTAAAAACATTTTATTATGTTTAGGTATGTTTCTTTTATTCCAAATCTCTCCAGTGCTTTTATAATGAAAAGGTGTTGGATTTTGTCAAAGGCCTTTTCTACATCTAATGACATGATTATGTGATTTTTGTCTTTCAGTTTGTGTATATGGGGGATTATATTTATTAATTTACATATGTGAACTATCCCTGTATCTGTGAAAAGAAGCTTACTTGGTCATGGTGGATGATCTTTTTGATGTGTTCTTGGATTTAGTTTGCAAGTATTTATTGAATATTTTTGCATTTATGTTCATACGGGATATTAGTTTGTAATTCTCTTTGTTGGGTCTTTGTGTGTTTTGGATATCAAGGTAACTGTGGTCTTTTAAAATGGCAATGTTATTTCTGTTTCTGTTTTGTTAAATAATTTGAAGAGTATTGTCATTAGCTCTTTGAAAGTTTGGTAGAACTCTTTGTTAAAATCATATGGCCCTGGGACTTTTTTTTTTTTTTTTTGGTTGGAAGATTTTTTTAATGACTGTTTCTATTTTACTAGAGTATACAGGTATATTTAAATTGCTTATCTGATCTTGATTTAATTTTGATGTTATATGTTGAGAAAATTACAGGTTTTTAAACTACGACCTATGATTTTCTGGATTTCCTTGGTATCTGTTGTCATGTTTCTCTTTTCATTTATAATTTTCTTAATTTGGATATTTTTTTCTGCCTTTTAATTAATCAGGATAAAGGTTGTTAATCATTTTGATTTTCTTAAAGAACCAACCCTTTGTTTTATTGATTTTTTTTTTGTATTTTTATATTGTTTGTTTTCTATTCTGTTAATTTTTAGCCATGAGTTTGATTATTTCTTGCTTTTTAGTTCTTTTAGCTGTAATTTCTGTTTTTTGTTTGTTTTATTTTGTTGTTATAGAACTTTCAGGTGTGCTGTTAAGTTGCTAGTATGAGAAATCTATTTCTTTCTGTGGGCACTTAGTGCTATGACCTTGCCTTGTAGAGCTTCTTTCATTGTGTCCCATAAGCTGTGGTTTGCTGTGTATTCATTTTCATTGACGTGTAGAAAGTCTTTATTTCTTTCTTATTTCTGTCTTTACGCATTTTTTGGGGGGGGGTAGATAGTTTCTTTGAGTTTGTAAACTTTCTGCTGTTTCTGTTGTTAATATCTAGCCTTAATCCATGGTGGTATAATAGAATGCAGGAGTTACTTTAATTTATTTCTATCTGTTGAGATTTGCATTGTGTCCAAGTATATGGTCAGTTTTAGAGAAAGTTTCATGAGGTGCTGAGAAGAAGGTATATTCTTTTATGTTGGGGTTGAAAGGTTGTGTAAATATCAGTTACGTCCATTTGGATTATAATGTCTATTTGTTCCAGTATTAATTTTTGTCTGGATGACCTGTCCATTGGTGAGAGTATAGGTGTGGTATTGAAGTCTCTCACTATCAGTGTGTGAGGGTCATTATGTGATTTTTTTGCTGTAGTAGTGTTTTTGTTGTTGTTGTTTTACAGATTTGTGTGCCTTTGTGTTTGGGGCATAGATGTTAAAAATTGAAATGTCATTTTGATGGATTTTTTTCTTTGTGATCATCTTTATCTCTTTTGATTAGTTTTTGTTTGAAGTCCTATTTGTTAGATATTAACGGCCACACCAGCTTGCTTCTTATGTCAATTTGCTTGGAATATATTTTTCCAATCCTTTACCCCAAGGTAATGTCTAGCCTTAATGTTAAGACACATTTCTTGGATGTAACAGAAGGATGGATCCTTTTAAAAATATTTTTTATTATTATTATCGTTTATTACAAGTTATTCAATTTGTATCCTGGCTGTGGCCCCCTCCCTCATATCCTTCCAATCCCACTCTCCTCCTCCTATGCCCCTCACCTAGTCCCCTGATAGGGGAGGTCCTCCTCCCTTTCTATCTGACCCTAGCCTATCAGGTCTCATAAGGACTGGTTGCATAGTCTTTTTCTGTGGCCTGGCAAGGTTGCACCCTGCAGTGGGCAGTGATCAGAGAGCTGTCAATGAGTTCATGCCAGAGAAAGCCCCTGTCCCCCGTACTAGGGCCTGCACTTAGAGACTGAGTATATGGGCTACATCTGAGCCAGGGTTTTAGGTCCTCTCCATGCATTGTTCTTGGTTGGGGTATCATTCTCTTTAGGGCCCCCAGGGCTCAGTTTTTATGGCTCTGTTGGGCTCCTTTTGGAGCTCCTTTCCCCTCGAGGTCTTTCTATCTCGCCCTTCTTTTGAAGGACAAACTGGATGGAAGCAGGAGGAGACAGAGAACAGGACAGGAGCCTTCTACAGATAGCCTCTGAAAGACTCTACTGATAGAGGAATCCTTTTTTATATCCATTCTGTTAGTCTTTATCTTTTTATTGGGGAATTGAGACTGATGTTGAGAGATATCAATGACAAATGATTGTCAATTCCTGTTATTTTGTTGTTGTTGCTTGTTTGTGTGTGTGTGTATACTTCATTTTTTTGACTTGCTGGTCTAGGATTATTTATTTCTTGTTTTCTTGGATGTAGTTAACCTCTGTAGGTTGGAGTTTTATCTTCTAGCACCTTTTATAGGACTGGATTTGTGTATAGATACTGCTTAAATTTGGTTTTCTCATGGAATGTCATTTTTTCCACTTACTGTGATTGAAAATTTAGCACAGTACAGTAGTCTGGGCTGGCATCTGTGGTCTCTTAGAGTCTGCAACATATCTGTCCAGGACCTTTTGTCTTTTAGAGTCTCCATTGAGAAGTCAGGTGTAATTCTAATATATATACCCTTATATATTACTTGGCCTTTTTCTTTTGCAGTTTTCTTCTTTGTATACTTTTAATGTTTAATTATTATGTGTCTAGGGTCTTTTCTGCTGTAATATATTTGCTGTTCTGTAAGTTTCTTGTACTTTGATAGACATTTCCTTCTTTAGGGTAGGGAAATTTCCTTGTATGATTTTGTTGAAAATAGCTTCTGCTTTTGACCTGTGTTTCTTTCCCTTCCTCTATTTCTATTTGTCTTAGATTTGGCCTTTTTATAGTAGCTCAGATTTCCTTGATATTTCATGCCAGTTATTTTTCAGATTTAGCAAGTTTTTTACCATTTCTTCTTTAGTGTCTTCAGTGCCTGAGATTCTGTATTCTATCATATATATGTTATATATATGTGATAGATATTTTTTATTTATTTATTTTTTGCTGAAGCTTGCCTCTGTTCGAGTTCCTAAACTTTTCATTTCCAGATTTTCTCACAGTTTGGGTTTTCTTTATTGATTCTATTTCCACTTTCAGATCTTGGATTGTTTTATTACTTTCCTCCTACTGTTTATATATTCATAGATTTCTTTAAGGGATTTATAAATTTCTTCTTTAAAGACTTCTATAAGATTGCTTTAAGGTTTTTTCTTGTGCTGTAGCTATGCTGGAATACTCAAGGCCTGCTGTGGTAGGGTTGCTGGGCTCTAGTAGAGACACATTGTCCAGGCTGTTATTGGTTCCAGTTTCATGCTGGCCTCTAGGTATCTGGGTTAGGGAAGATTGTAGTTCTAGGTGCTGATATCTAGGTGTCTTGTCTTTGTTAGTTAGTTGGGTGTTTTTTCCCTGGGTTTTATGTTTCCTCTCTGGTTCTTAGGAAAATGTGATGGCTGTGTGTTCTGTGTTAGTAAAATCTTGATAGGTGTGGACACTGGCAGGGCCTGGGGTTCTAGCTAAAATGTGTTTCTGGGTATTAGGACTTGACATATAGGAATGGGGATGGACTGGGGGTGGTGAAGGAGCTTCACAAGGAGGAATGCAGAGTGTTCCACCAGGATCTGCTCAATTAATTTTCTGATAATGGTGGAAGAGAGTGAGGAGAGGCCACAGCAGGTCTGCTACAGAGCTGGGATGAGACAGGGTTAGGGAAGCTGCAGCAGGTGCTCTGTTGCAGACCTGGCAAGAGAGTAGGTTATTGGATTTGGAGGAATGGAGGGAGAGGTGAAGATCTGCTATTAGCCTACCAGCTTCCCTATCCAGTGTGACCTGTGGGATCCTGAGAGATGCCTGCTGGAGTTGGGTGCTGGGATAATGGAATGAGTAGGGGAAGGGAGTTTAGCAGGGGAATATCTGTGTATTTCACTGAGATTGAGGTGGGATGCTATGACAGGTTTTCTGCTACAGAGTGTGAAGAAACTTGGGGATTAGATCTGAAGGAGCAGAAGGAAGGTGAAGATCTATAGTGTGCCTGCTTCTCCAGCTTGTGTGGCCTATGTGTTCCCAGGGAGTGCCTGCTGGGGTTGGAACCTGGGATAAAGCAGTGAGTTGAGGGTTGGAGTTTAAGAGGAGATCTGTGGGATTCACTGGAGGTAGAGGCACTGTTGTAGGGAAGCTGCAGCAGATGTTCTGGCGTCAGAGCTGGGGATGAGACTGGAGGTTTGACTTGGAGTAGCTGGATGTGGAGGTCTCCTGTTAGCCTACTTGCTTTCCTGATGCCTGGAGGCCAGCCCCTTATGATTTAGTTCTGTTCTTTGTGACAAGTAAGTCAGAATACAAGATTTTGATCACTCACCGTTTATAGTTTTTATTATTCTTTAAACTGAGGTAACAGTGGTCATACATTATCTTCTAAAGATAATTCTTCTCAAGAAAATGGGGTTTGAATGAAAATAGAATTTTGTTCCTTACAAATTTTTAAATTATATTTATGTATTGTGTTTGTACATGCTTGTGTGCTTCTGAGACTAGCTTTTGGGATCACTTCTCTCCTACCATGTGTGTCCTGGGGAAATGAACTCAGCTTGTCAGGCTTGAAAACAGCCCATCTCACTGGCCTGAATTTTGATCCTTTAGTGCTATACTTTTACATATTTACATATTTAAATTGTAAACAGAAAGCTGATTTTACATCTGAGTATGTGGCTTCTGTTTTATTTTATTATTTTACATTTTGTCTTAGGTATGAGAGCTACTTTAGAAAATGCTTTAAAAGTTTAGGTCTTATACTCATGCCTGAGTAATCTAGAATTGTAAATATAAAGATGCCTGTGTCGACCCTACATGTACCTGGGAACTGCTGTGAGAAACTTTAAAAAATCTCAGCTATAGTAGATTCTTGAGAAAATCAAGACAACTTTGTCAGACAACTGAAAGTTACTTATGAACAGTCTTCTTTACACATATTTTCCACTTTTTATTTATTCATTAATTAATTTATTTAATCACTAAGTAGCCCCTGATCCCTGACCCCTCCTTCCACTCTTTCCAGTTCTTTCCCTACAATCCCTCCTCCCATTTCCCCCTCTTCTTCCTTCAGAGAAGGAGAAGTCCCCAAGTGGTACCAATCTTAAGTCACAGCAGTACTGAGAGCAGCCTTTCTCACCAGGGAGTGACAAGGCAGCCCAGCTAGAGGAAAGGGATCCAAAGGCAGGCAACAGAGTCAGAGACAGTCCCTACTCCCATTGCTAGGGAACCCACATGATGACCAACCTGCACATCTACATATGTGTAGGGGGTCTATGCATGCTCTTTGGTTGGTGGTTTAGTCTCTGTAAGACCCAATAAGCCCAGGTTAGTTTACTCTGTAGGTCTTCTTGTGGTGTCCTTGGCCCCTCCTTCTATCCTTCCCACCACTCTTCCACAGCATTCCCTGAGCTTGGCTCAAACATTTTTTATTTTATTTTTATTCAGGGTTTCAAGATCCTAGGATGATCTTGAACTTGGTTTACAGTGAGGGTAGTCTTAAACTTTTCATCCTTCTGCCTCTGCCTCCTCCAAGTGCTAGGATTGTAGCCCTATGATACCAAGCCCTGTTTTCTACAGTTTTTTTTTTTTTTAAACATGTTTCTTCCTCTGCGTACCTTCCATGTTTGTGGATCTGTAGTTAAAATTATTCTTAGTCATATTTGAATATTTACTATGAAGTAGATTCATGGCTGTCTCGGGTACTGAAGTGCTTCTGTAAAGATTGCTTTATCACAGTGATCTCCAGGGTTTTCTGTTTGGAGAAACTTGAAGGCTCTCTGATCCCAGAATTATTAATTGAGATAAATCTTTGCCCTATTTATTGATTACTTACCAACTGTTTTCTTGAAATGTTAAAAAAAAATTTATTCTTAAATAAATTACTAGAAAAAGGCAGTGCTGTCTAGCTCAGCTATAATCTTTTGTGTAAGGAATGGCGACTTGAACCAGATGCAGTGGCGCAGGCCTGTAATACCAGCACTCTGGGATTTGAGCTCAGGGCATCACGCTTTGGCAGCAGCCATCTTTAGTTGCTCAGCTGTCTTTCTAGCTGAGACTGCTGTCCCGATAAAACAGAGTTCTTGGGTAGGGGTTGTAGCTAAGTGTTAGAGCACTCATTGTGTGATTGTGATTGAGGCACTGGGTTTGATCTGCAGTACTGTTTGGAAAAAATTTTTAAAAAAGAAAGAAAGCTGGAAGTGGTGCCACAAGCCTGTAATCGCAGCACTCAGGGAGGCAGAGGCAGGTGGATCTCTGTGAGTTAGACGCCGGTCTGGTCTACAAAGTGAGTCCAGGAGAGCCAAGGCTACACAGAGAAACCCTATTTCGAAAAAAACAAAAAAAGAATGTCGATGTGATATGCTATATGATAATGCTGTCATTTAATGAGAGCTTTTAAGAGGCCCTGAGTTTCCTAGAAGGCAAGGGAGCAAGAATAAGAAAGATTCTATTGGGAGTTAAATTAGAGAGATACTTGGTAGTTATGTTCTCTTAATCTTTGATTTTATGGATCTTGCAGTTGTGGACCGGTTGGCTTTGACTACAGCTGACCTTTAAGGAAAGCTGAATACTTCAAGCTTCATGTTCATTTTATTGAGCCTTTACAAAGTTTTGTGAACCAAGATTATCTTTTTGGATGAGGGGAATGTTTTTGAGAGCCTTTAAAAGGCTCTGGCATCATTAGGATATAAAACATTTGTTTGATATATTGCTCATCTACTGTGTAATCTTAGGTAGATTAAATTTATGTGATAAGAAATCCCAGAGTCATTACAAGACTGGGATACATATTTGCAAAATACAGAAACATAGCCTTCCATGCTTTTTTCCTTTGTGATTCGAATCCAGATGTCTATTGGCTTTTTTTGTTTTGTATTAATTTTTATTTGCCAGTTTGTTTTCTAAAGAGAGAAAATTAAGGTATGGAATTGGATGAGTAGGGTAGATTTGGGGAGACTTTGGGAGGCGTTGAGGGAGAGGAAGTTGTGATCAGTGTATACTATATGCAAAAAAATATTGAGTTATAATAATCATAGTGACCATGTATACCAGGTGGTATCTTAGTGTCACTAAGAACTAAGAATTGATGTGCAGTGTTTAATATGTATTCTTGTTATTATTTATTCTTTACCAACAATTCAGTTTGATAGGTATAGAGTCCTTATTTACTACTGGGGCAACTGTATCTTAAAACTATGAAACACAAGGATTGGTGTCTTAAGAGACTTGAGAAGACTCAGTGGTTAAGAGTGCCTGCTGACCTCATAGAGGACCCAAGTGATTCCCAGTCTCTCCCATGGTGTTTAGCCTTTTCCTGACCTCCTAAGACTCCAGCATGAAGGAGGTATGCATCTACTCACACAAACACACCTATATGTCATTCAGTCAGTCAGTCTTGAAAAAAAGATAAGGACTCAGAACAGCAAGTAAAGTGTGACTTTTTAACTTATTATTATTATTTTTTTTAAAGACAGTTGTCTCCTGTATCCCCGACTATGCTTGAAATAGCTTGGTAGCGAAGGAGGATTCTAATCTTTTGGTGTTCCTGGCTTCCCTCCTGGGATTGCTGGGGCTCTAGGCGTATGCTACTACACTGTTAGTGAGGTTCTGGGGGTTGAACCCAGGCCTTCCTGTATGCTGGGCAAGCAAGTTACTAAAGCTACATCTCCAAACCCCAAACAATTTTTAAAGATAAATGTTAGGATTTCTGGCCCATGCCAATTTCTAAAATGACTGAAAGTTTGGGGTTAGCATCGTTATGGTAGTGACTTTGGTGGCTTTGGAGAGTCTTCACCAGAAGGAGAAATGGATTGAATCAGAATAGATCTTTGCGTTCAGAGACACTGTAGTAATATATAAGTTAGCAGCAGTTTTAATCTAACAACTTCTCCTCAAAACTCTATTTGACATACAGTTTTGGTTTGTCCTCATATTTGTGGGAGTTTATATTTGTCTTCATTTCATGGATAAAGGAGTCAGATTGTGTTGTAGAAGTTCTGCAACCTGGTAAGTTATGTTCTGGGTGTTTTGGTTTGTTTTTCTTAAGGTGGAAGATTAGTGAGAATTACCATGACTTTTTAGGTAGGTGATTGTGTAAAAGGCAGGAGGTTCCAGCAAATGATTATTTCATCACTCCCTTAGCATGCAGCCAAGTACACAAATAGAATTCATTTTAAAAACTTCACTTAACTTTTGTTGCAAAATTTTGAAAAAAAAAAATGAGACCTATCTATAGCTTTTAAAGGAATTTTGATGAGGTTCCTTCTTTGATTTCTGAGTTGGCCATTTTTCAAGTATGTTTTTATTTATGGCTAAGCATTCAAAATGAATTTCACACGACCTCGGTCATCTTTGCTTCATGCCTCATGTGTGTGCATGTGTTTGATCAGTTCAGTCAGTCTTAGAAAGCTTTTATCCACATTGCAAACTGGTAATGAAAGCAATGATAAAACAACTGGTGTCTAATTCCATATACTTACTCTGCATTTGATGAGTAGCCTCTATTTTGTATATTTCTGAGTATGAATAAGAAAAAAAATATGCCTTGGGAAATTTATATGGAATACAAGAGAGATCCTGCCACAGGTAGTTATTAAAATGTCCCTTGAAGTCATTCATGATGAATGATTGTGTCTGTACCCTTGACCTTCCCTGGAGCCTCTGTTTTTAAAAGGAAATCTTCATTACTTTAAGCCATTCACCTATTAAACTTTTCAAATAATTTTCTACTAAGTTTTAATTTTGCAATCTACCTTCTGAATAACTCAAATAATTTTATAAGTATTATTTGATGAATACTCCCTAAAGCACACTCTGAGTAAGTAAATTTAACCTTATTGTGATGCCAGTCAATTACAGAAAGCTTTGTTTTATTACCAAAGATCTTAGATTTGCTTTGTGGTGCAAATAGAAGAATGAAAAGGAAGAGAAGATAAAGGTAATGAGAATTCTTTTAAAGTTTGAATTCTGTTTAGGATAAACAGAAGTGGTATTCTAAGTTCTCCTAGTAAATAGAAAAAACAAACGCAAAAACGCTAACCTTTGGGGTATTTTGCTTTATTTTCACTTGTTTCCTTTGCTTTTCTCCTTAAAATGATATTTATTTGAGTGAAAATGAGTTAACATTGACTTGTGATTGAAAAAAAACCTAATAATTTCTATTTGAGGTTGTGGTTAGGCATCTTGGGTTGTTTCATAGCTAAGACTCAGGTGTCTCTCACTGAAGTGGATAAAATATAGAGAATAGGAAGCAGGGGAGATGATTCAGTGAGTTAAAGCATTTGCTGCTGAATCTAAGAATGTAAACTCAAGATCTGTAATATACATGATGAAAAGAGAAACATCCACATGTATACACACAAGTGTTTGTGCATACACACAGAGACACCAACAATAAATGAATGTTTATATTGAATGAGGTACCCAGACCCAGAAAAACAAATGTCTCATGTTCTCTCTAATCCATTATTTATAGCTCTAAATCCTCAGATATTAGTATACAAATGGAGTAACCACTGAAACTAGCTAAGTGTGTAGTTTTCACCCCCCATCAAAGCTTCTTTTTACAGCAAATGAAGACCATCACAGAAAACCACAAGTGGATATAATATAGAGAACGATGTATCATGGGAAGCCCAGCCCAATGGGTACATCATCACAGCTCCTCCTTCCATGGCTCAGGAAACATTGCAAAAGAGGGGGCAGAAAGATTGTATGAGCCAGAATGCCAGGAAGTCTGCTGTGAAACAGTCTTCCAGAAAAAGCTGCATAAACAAGACCAGAACAATGGCAACATCATTGGACATGTTAATGTGAAAAGTGAGAATATTCACAGGGCCCCATGCCCAGATCAAGGAGGAGAACTATCCTGTCCCTGGGATTAGCTCCCTTCCATACAGAGTGGTCAGCCCTGAAATCACATACACACAAACAATAAAAATGTACTCAGCAGGTTATAGTTATGTTTATTTGTGCATACACATACATACACACACACACACATATGTCTATAACAATAATCATCAAAGAAAAAGAGGCTATCGACTTGAGAATAGGAGGACATTGGAGGGGTTTGAGTGAGGGTAGCTGAGAGGGGCCAGCGGGAGGAAACTGATGTAATTCTATTTTAATTAAAAATACATTAAAAATGTACATGATAGATGGGGTAGGGGAGGGGCTCAGTGATTAAGATCACTTGTTGGGCTTGCAGAAGACTCAGGTTTGGTACTAGCACCTATGTGGTGGCATGCAACTGTCCTTAACTCTAGTTGCAGGGAATCTGATGCCCTGTTCTGCCTTACAAGTGCACCAAGCATATGTGTGTGTGTGTGTGTGTGTGTGTGTGTGTGTGTGTGTGTGTGTGTATATATATATATATATATATATATATTTTGCCTGCATGTGTATGTGTGTGTGTGTGTGTGTGTATATATATATATATATATATATATATATATTTTGCCTGCATGTGTATGTGTGTGTGTGTGTGTGTATATATATATATATATATTGCCTGCATGTGTATGTGTGTGTGTGTGTGTGACACACATACACATGCAGGCAAAATACTCAAACATTAACTAAAAATAAATCTAAATAAAAGTTTTAAAATGTAGAAAATAGAAATATCAATTCTAGTAATCTCAAAGGTTGTTTATGTTCATATTATCACTGTCAAGATAACATACTCTTTTGTTTGGTTGGTTTTTTTAAAGTTTTGTGCTTCTTTTGTGTGTGGGTCAATAATACCAAGATTGTGATGCCAAAATGTCTTCTCTCAAAGATCTTTTGGGTATACTAAGGCATTTATACTGTTGGTATTGAGAACAGTTTCATTTTAATAATTGAAATTTGTGGCCACAGTGAAGTTATCCCCTTACTACCTCTGTAGTAATATTCCAAATTAGTAAAATATTCTTAATATCACAGGAATTAGAATCAGGCTTGGGGAAATGGCTTAGTTAGTAATGTACTTGCTGTACAAGAATAAGGCCCTGAGTTTGCTCCCCAGTATCCATTTAAGAACTAGATGTAGTAGTCCAACCCTGTTATCCGGTGCTGGGAGACAGAGATTGTGGGGTCTCTGGATTTGCTGACCTGGGGTGCTCCATGATTAGTAAGAGAACCTGGCTCAATAAACAAATGATGGGTAAATGAGGAGGGCATCTGATTTTTACCTCTATCTTCCACACACATGTAAACATGTACCCCTCCCCCCCCATTGGACATTACACAGAAACAGACAAAATAGACTCCTCATTATGGCAGAGCTTATCTCTGTCATAGTTTCTACAATATCCTAGCACCTTCAAACTTACCTGGAATATAGAAGGATGAAGAAATGAATGTTGTTATAAAACATAAAATCCTCACTGTGAATTTCCATCTATCCTTCTAGTCGATTTTATTTAAATAGCCCCTATTATCAGAACTTTCATTGTGGGAACATGATGGCTTGCTGGCTTCATAAATGCACATTCTAGGAGTCTATTCTGGAACAACTCATGCCTGAAAGTTCAATGGTTATAAATTCTTTGAAGAAATTATCTTTTCAGGATTTTGCTTGTAAAATGAGTTTTTCGTTTCATAAGTGAAACATCTATTGATGCAAGGAGGGAAGATTAATGCACAAATGCAAATTAGAGAGAAGTAGGAGACATCTGTCATGTGGAACTATAGCTTTGTCATTAACTTCTAGGGTTAGTACACTAAGAATTGCCTTTTAAAAATAAAGACACTTGCTCACTTGATTTATCAAATATATTTTTCATTGAAAATAAAATTTAGATATTAAAAATTATGAATACCTGTAGTTCTTTAAAATTACATATACATATATTTTAAATAAAATCCCAAAACATTCATGTTTAAAAAAGATTATTTTGCCTAATGTTTGCTTTGAGTCATAAGTCTTTTTCTTAAGTACTATATACTTTAGAGTACAGACATAGATTTCTATTTTTAAAAGTACATAGACTAGTTGTACTTCTAAAATAATGTGAGGTATTGCTAATCCTACGGTATGTGTAACATTCTTCTTTGATGGCTGACAGTTTACATTGAGTAATTGTTTTATGGTAGCAATTTAGCTAGGTAACCTAATATAAATTTAAATGCATTTGTTTTAATAGCATATTTTATCTCTCTTATTTTCTAATTGAAGGAAGGGGCAAAAGCTAAGTTAGTATGGACTTTAAATCATCTTGGATATTGTACTTAAGTATATTAGTCAATATTTATCAAAAAAGATGCACTAACATTTTCTTATTAAGGTTTTAAGATTATTGATTGGAAAAGAGTTCAAAAATATCTTTTTGCCCTTATTTCTCTCTGTATAACCTTCTTGAAGTTTCTCCAAATTAGATTTTAAATGCCAATTAGGAGGTTGAGTATATTGAAATAAAAGCAAATGCAACCAAAATGGCCTCACCTTATGGTGAGTTAGGCTTTTGAGGGAGTCAGTGGAACCTTTGCTCTGAGCATGGCTTTGAGAAAGATATTCGTCTTAATGAACACATTAATTAGAACCATAACTATTTATAAGATAATTAGAAACGAAGCTTGGTAAACTGAACTTTTCCTGCAATTAATGGAGGATTAATTACTGGAGGTAATGAAGTGGATTTTTAAATGCATTAAGGTGAAGTACAGAGATGAGCAAGGCTTTGTGATAGTTGCATAATTATTTCAGGCTGTTTGAGCATAGCTCATGAGATCGTTAATAAGCATCATTGCATCGTTATGTATGCACTTAAAAAGACTCACCACTAAAATGACTGCCTAATTATTTCTAATTGGCAGGACTCTGTGTAGTCATTGAGCTGTTTGTAGCCATTTTAAGGTTCATTTAACTATCCTTGGGGCCATGTGATAGATGGAAAAAGCCTCAACTACATGCTGGCCTTGGCTGGCGCCGTTAATCAATTTTGGTGGGCTTCAGTTTAAATGCATTTACTCATGCAGAGGTCAAAACCTGAAGTAGTCCAAGCAAAGTTTTTCTCTTTGAAGCCACTTGACTGTATTCATTAGCAATTAGTAAAATAATTGTGTCTGTCACTATATTTGGATTTCCATATGACTTGCTAATCTTTTATCACTGTCCTTTCTTATTTCATATTTGCTTCACTGGGAAGGAACTATTCTTCCAACAAATCCTTTAGTGGCTTCTGTGCGGTGGCATATGTTCCGATAGACTACCTTTCTTCATTCATTTGTTAGCTTAAACAGGGTAGGACATCTCAACATTACCATCTGATTTGCTCCTGATTGATTGCTGGTGAAAGTTTCTACCCGAGGACAACATTTTAGGGCTTTTAAGGACATCTCAAAGGAATTAGTCATTAAGCATTAAGAGAGGAAGTAAGAAGTACTCAAATCGAATTCTTACATATACCAGAGTTTTTCAGTCAGAAGCATCTATATCTGATGTTGAAAGTGAAATATACATACACGTCTACCCCCTAGATGTAAAAGAAATGGGATGCAAGCATATGTGGTGGGGTGAAAAGTTATGCAATAGTGTCATATTTTTGAAACTTTTTTAAATAAGTATATTAGTAACCTAATGTGTTGTGGAATTAATTTAGGAGTGTTTGAATGTCAATTTTAAATGGTATATCAATCTTTATAATTGATATAAGGTATTTAATCTTATGATATCAGATTTAATGTGACATCTCATTAGCTAAGCATCTGTAAAGGTTTTCAATGAGCTTGTTGTCTTGTTACTCATAATCATAACCATCTGTGGAAGGTTGTCAGGTATATGTGCCATTAGGCCGCTTCCAGAGAACAGTAGTGAGGCAAATTGTAGACTACGAACGTGAAGGTCAGCTATTTCCCCTTTGTTGTGAAAAATGTGCTTTTAATCATTTCCTTAAATGTTAATGTTTAAGAGTAATTATTTATGCAGAATATTTTAAAGTGTTACCAACTTTATTGAAACTAGATATGTATGTTTAGTTCCTTCAACAGTTTCATTATTCAAGAATTTAGGGCCCTAAATGTCAATCAGGCAGTGCGTATTTCTTACGAACTGACTTAATTATTATGGATTCTGGTCTCTTTCACTATTTAGAAACAAAAGGAGTGAGCTACAAAATGCTTAAATTAGCCAACCTGTGCTGTTCTCAGCTAGAATTATGAACTTTTTAGGTTTTGGCAATGCTTTTTGACTATTTTTAGCATATGTGTTAGGAGAAAGTGGAAATGAGATCACTTATTTGTACCAAGTGTAAAATTCTACAAACTTGTTAGGCTTAATAGAATTCATTTTTGCTTATCTTTATTAGAAAATACTAGTTTGTTTTTGAAGCCTAGAATAAAAAAAAATAAAAGGTAGGAATAGAATTTCATTTTATGAAATTAGAAATTTACATTGTTTATATTGCTTTGAAGTTGTTATTGTTGTTTTATTAAGGCTTTAAATTGAAACTGAAATTTTAGAAATTGAGATTTACTTTTATTTGTGTGGTGTAATATTTTCTGCACCAACTTTTAGGGAAATTTAGTCATGAAACTTCTTGCTAAATGTAAATGGTTAAGACTGTTTCATTTCAGCCAATTCTCTTTGGTTTTTAAAAGTTTGCCTAGAACATAATGTGTGAAGTATTATTTACTGTGCTCCGGAAAAATCCAGCAGGACTATGGTGCCACAAATTGGCTTTGTACCTTCATTTTGAGGTGCACTGTGAGGTAACGAAATGCATTAGGTTGTTAGTTAAAACATTACAGTAGGAGAACACTGCTGCAGGGTTCCTGTGTGTTTCAGCTCTTTCATATGGACATTGGAATTGGAGCTTGTGCCCACTTGTTCCTTTTCCACTTGACCCATTTTTCTTTATGCTTTACAAGATTTAGAATCTATCCTGAAAGAAATCTTGGCCTTAGCCATCTGCTTCTCTTGGCTCACTGAAGGAACGGAGTAGGTTATCTGCTGTTCAGGCTGTGGTTGCTTTTATTAGGACACTCAATTGTGATAAGATTTTACTTCTGTTGCCCTCTGGGCTGACTGGTAAAATATATGCCTCTGTATCTACAGTAGCCACATAAAATAGTTTTCTGCCCTGTACTTGTCAGGGGATATAATCTTACTGCTATGTAGAACCTTTTGGAAGCTTTGCCAAGTATAACAATATTTATGGAGCAACCCTTGAAGGATATATAGTATATCTATTTCTTCACCAGTTTAAAGTCCACCCCATAGTTAAGCCCAAGTCTTAGATCTAGATTCACTCTATTGACCTTTTCTAGAATGGATTTTACTGAGTTGTTTTTGGAATGTGATCTATTTAGGAAAGTTTTTGGAAACAAATTCAGTGGAGGGTTCGTTTTAGGAATGATCTCAATGTCAGGGACAATTGTACTTGAAATGATTGAGTAGTTAATTTTTATTATGTGAATGTTATAAAATTGCTTCTTTTGGAATACTTTTAAAAATGGTTGAAGCCATATTTTTGTTCAGATCCTAACAAAGATAGAGTCTAGTGTACTATTGTGCATTATTGTACTATAAACTTAATTTCTGCCCCCTCCTTCCCTCTCTCACCGTGTGTGTATGTGTCACACACATGGCCTCTCTTCCATTCTTCTCTCTGAAAATGTCATCTTTATTTCCTGGAATGATCCGTGCAGTTATAAATGGGAAGATATACCTACAGAGAGTACGTTGGACTTCTGGTACTTGACTTAATGAGGTCCACACAACCTCTCTTTCCAACACTGAAAGAGATCATTAATGTGGTTTAGAAACGGTAGCATGTAGGCTAGGGAAGATAGTAAGCAAAGAGTGTAGTGGCAGTATTTGTTCTTTGTTTTGCATTTCTTCTGGCCCTTTGCTCAGGGCAGTCCCTGGTGGTTATGGTGGAATCCCCATTGGTTTTTCTCCCTCTTTTCATTTATTGCTTTGTTTGCTCCAAAAGCCTTTAGCCCTGTGGAACCACATGATGGCAACACGGTGCTTAAAACTCTAAGAAAAAGAGGTCTAGGAAAAGTTTCTTTTTTGGAGCCTGAAAATGTGAGGGAAACTCCAGAAAGGAAAAGACTTGGAGTTGGTGATTGTGTTCTCAGCATGATGTGCACAAGAACTGGGCTCAGCTCCGAGTAGCACATGAGTGGACACATTTGACACAAGCATCAAAAGCTTTGAAACCTGACGGGACGTTGAACCACAGCCCAGAGAAAGTAAGACAGGAGCACTTGATCTAAATTAAACTGGGTTAATTGCTTGCTAACACAACTAAATTGATAGACTCCAGAGGATTTTGTTTAGGTCATAGAGTGTCACAACGTAGTGCTCAGTATATCCCAGATAGAATTAAAAAATACTCAACAAACTGACAACTAAGAGAATGTAACCAGGATTTAAGGGAAAGCCAATCAACCAGTTCCAGCCTCAAGATGGACTAGCTGTTGGAATTTTCAGATGAAGATTTTAAACACAATTACAGCTTTGCACTCTGAATAAAAACTGAACATTTCTGAAAAAATAGAGTTATAATAAAAATTGTTTAGTGTGTGCATGTGCCACGTATAAATGTGTGCCCATGTAGTGGTAAAGGAACAACTTGTATGAGTTGGTTCTCTCCTTCTATCAAGTTAGTTTTTCTTTTTTTTTTTCTTTTTCTTAAATGATTTCATTTTATGTGCATTGATTTTTTTCCTGCCTGTGTGCTTTGGTGAGGGTGTTGGATCTCCTGGTCTAGAGTTATAGACAGCTGTGAGCTGCCGTGTGGGTACCAGGAATTGAGCCTGGGTCCCTGGAAGAGCAGCCAGTGCTCTTAACCTCCAAACCATCTCTCTAGCCCTTGATTTTCTTCTCTTAACATGTGGATTCCAGGCTTAGCAGAAATCAACTCTACTTGCTATGCCATCTCAGTGACCCAAAATATAACTTCTTAACAGAGAAATACAGACTGCTAAAACAAACAAACAAACAAACAAACAAACAAAAATCCGAATAGATATTTTAGAACTGAAAAATACAATGTTGGTTGTGGACTTCTGTCCCCTGGGTATAACATGATTATTGCTATCTTTAAGTCAGAGAAGTTGTGATTTCCTATACAGACTGGGCTCACTAACATTTCCTCCTTATTTTTTCTCTGTCAGTTTAAGGTGATAACTTTACTAAAAATAGCACTTTTACCCCCAAGATGATGCAATAGTTTATTTTTTTATGAGGATAAAATAAATTTGTATTTATAGTAAAGAGGAAGCCTAACTTGCAAGATAATTTTTTTAATTTTTAAAAACTTTATTGATTCTTTGTGAGTTTTACATCATGTGCCACAGTCCCACACATCTCCCCATTCCCTCATATCCACCCCTCACCCTTTTCAACCTCTGCCATGAAGCAAAACGCACACAGATGCCGAACAGCAACAAAAACAAAGCATTGGAAGCATCATCTCAGTGCGCAAGCTATAGTATATCACGGTCTCCCACAGTATACCCTTCTGTCCACACATCTTCATCTGCAAATGTTCAGTGCATTCTGTAGGCTGATCATATAAATTCTCTTATTTTCCCAAGTTGCTCCAGTAGCAAGTGTCTACTTTAGCTGAGAGGTGTCTCCAAGTGCATTGGGAGTAGACTAACCATAGTATTGCAGTATATACAGGCAGAGGACTTGCTTTTGAGTTTTCACGGTCTCCTGAGTGTTAGTTGCTCTTCTGGAGGGATGCAGTCGCTGGCTTAACAGCAGTGAATCCACCTGCTGACCTGTTTGGCCATGCTGTCTGAGATGAGTAGATACATGTTTTCTCAGGTAAACTCATAGAACAATATCTGAAATGTTAGGCTGGATATGAAAAAAAAATGTGAACTTGAAGCTAGATAGGAAAAACTATCCAATCTGAAGAACAATGAGGGGGAAAATAAAGCAAGAAACCCTTCAGGAAAGTGTGCCGCTAACTCCACCATGTATGTACAGTGAGATTTCTAGCAGTAGACAAAAGAAGCTGGGGGAACATCCCAAGAAGTACAGTGGCCCGAAGTTTTACAGTTAGGGTGGAATATTGTTAAAGAAAGTCATTGAGGAGGTTGGAGAGATTACTCAGCAGCTTAGATCCCTTGCTGTTCTTGCAGAGGACGTGGGTTTGATACTCAGATCCACATAGTGGCTCACAAACCCAGTTCCAGAGATTTCACAGCCTCTTCTGGCCTCTGCCCTTGGGTAACAGGCACACATGGTGCACATACATGTACGTGCAAACAAAACACTCAAAAAGATAAACACTCATTTATATATGTATGTGTGTGCATATATATATGTGTATATATATGTGTGTGTGTATGTATATGCACACATATATCTGGATAAAATTAAGTAAGTCTGAAAAAAATAAAAGGAAAGTCATTGAATTCACATGTTAAAGAATGAGAGAGAGGGCAGGGCAGGGGAGTGGTGGGTGGGGCAGAGAAGAGAAGCCAGGTGTGGTGATGCACACCTTTAAATCCCAGTGCTCTGGAAGCTGAGGCAGGTAGATATCTATGAATTTGAGTCTATGCCAGTCTGGTCTACATCATAACAGGTTGCAGGACAGCTAGCCATGGCAACATAAAGACTTTGTATTAATTTCTCCACCACCCCCCCTTAAAAGAGAAAAGGAATATTTTAACTGTAATGTTAGGATTTAATGAAACTTTTTTTGTGTGTGTGTTTGTGTATTTTGCTTATTGATACCTTTTTTATTTTAAATTTTGTTGATTTTATTATGAGTGTTTTAACTGCATGTATGTTTCTGCACCATATTGTATCTGGTGCCCTTGGATGCCAAAAGAGGGTTTAAGATCCCCTGGAACTGGGGTGGGAGACAGTTGTGAGCTGTCATGTAGATGCTGGGAATATAACTCTGGTCTTCTGGAAGAGCAGCCATTTGCTGTTAACTGTAGAACCATCTCTCCAGTACTGTATATTCGACTTGGATATTCAAGTTTTTGTTAATATGTTTCCTACTTCGCTTAACCAGGTAAACTCTGAAATTAGAAGTGAGGAGAGGAGTATGATTTACATGACTTAAGTTTTTAAGAAGGGCTTTTTGGAGTGTGAGCAAGACATTAGAGGAGGGGGAGGCTAGTAGCGCAGGTCTCTGCAAGCTGAAGAACTTGCCTGCCTGTTGGTCGACATGCATCAGTTGTGCTGTGGTTAAAAAGCTTAAGAGCGCATGTTCGTTCATCGTTTTGGCTTGGGAATCTTGGCAGCAATCCGGAAATGTTCCTAAAATTAAACAGATCCTGTCATCTCAGGGCCATGCTCATGCATGCCTTTGATCTCAGCACTCAGAGAGGCAGAGTCAGGTGGATCTCTGAGATCCAGGACAGCCTGAGCTACACCGAAGAGCCTGGTCTCCAACACAAAACAAAACAAAACAAAACAAAAATGCAGTCATCTTTCAGGATATATTTATTCTGTTTATTTTTAATTTTAGTCCATTTTTATTGGTCTTTGTTGGAATATTCATGATATTTGAACTCTGACCTTACATGTAAATAAGTTAAATTTTTAGCAATGAATTAAATGTAACTTCAGTGATTGGTTGATCATTTATTCAGTGAAAACTTTGCATTGAAACTGTGCTAATCATTTACTTAGCAAAAAGGTTTTCTTCTCACGCCCTTTATGACTTGGTAAATGCAGGTTGTTTTTTAAAATACTCATGGGCTAAGGATGCAGGTCAGTGGTTACTTTGTATACCTACCTGAGCACTGGTTTGGAGTGGGGGGGACTGTGATAAAAAGGACATTATTGTTTTTATGTTTACAGGTTACACTTATTTGTCTGTCTGTCTTAATTAGGCTTACTATTGCTCTAATGTAACACCACTACCAAAAGTAACTTGGGGAGGAAAAAGTTTATTTCACTTACAGTTTCTTTTTGTCATTGTTCTTTTGTTTTTTATTTTTTGTTGTTGTTTGTTTTTTTTAATTATTTTTATTTTTTTATTTTCAAAATTTATTACAATTTATTTTCTTTGTATCCCAATTGTAGCCCCCTGTCTCATCCCCTTCCATCTGACCCTAGACTATCAGGGTCTGATGAGACCCTAGACTCATCAGGACTGGCTGCTTTGTCTTCCTCTGTGGCCTGGTAAGGCTTCTCCCTCTCCCTCAGGGGAGTTGATCAAAGAGCCAGCCACTGAGTTCATGTCCAAGACAGCCCTTGTTCCCCTTACTAGGGTACCTACTTAGAGACTGAGCTGCCATGGGCTACATCTGTGCAGGGATTCTAGGGGTTTTCTCTATGCATGGTCCTTGGTTGGAGTATCAGTCTCAGAAAACACCCCTGTGCCCAGATATTTTGGTTCTGTTGCTCTCCTTGTGGAGCTTCTGTTCCCTCCAGGTCTTTCTGTCTCCCCCTTCTTTCATAACATTTCCTGCACTCTGCCCAAAGTTTGGCTATGAGTCTCAGCATCTGGTTTGATACCCTGCTGGGTAGAGTCTTTCAGAGGCCCTCTGTGGTAGGCTCCTGTCCTGTTCCCTGTTTTCTCCATTTTCTGAGGTCTATTCCATTTGCCTTTCTGAATGAGGATTTAGCATTGTACCCAGGGTCCTCCTTGCTTAGCTTCTTTAGTGTATAGATTTTAGTATGATTATCGTATATTATATATCTAATATCCACTTATAAGTGAGTATATACCATGTGTGTCTTTCTGCTTCTGGGATACCTCACTGAGGATGATCTTTTCTGGTTCCCACCATTTGCCTGCAAATTTCATGATTACCTTGGTTTTTTTTGTTAATTAATTTTTTTTACATTAATTACATTTTATTCGCTTTGTATCCTAGCTGTAGCTCCCTCCCTCATTCCCTCCTAATCTCACCCTCCCTCCCTCATCTCCGCCCATGCCCCTCTCCAAGTCCGCTGATAGGGGAGGTCCACGTCCCCCCCTTCCATCTGACCCTGGCTTATCAGGTCTCATCAGGACTGGCTGCAATGTCCTCCTCTGTGGCCTGGTAGTGGCAGCGATTTCCTTGTTTTTAATTACTGAGTAGTATTCCATTGTGTAGAAGTACCACAATTTCTGAATCCATTCCCCAATTGAGGGACATCTAGGTTGTTTCCAGATTCTGGCTATTACGAATAAAGCTGCTATGAACATGGTTGGGCAAATGTCCTTGTTGTATTCTTGAACATATTTTGGATATATGCTCACAGTTTCTTATAACAGTATATCATCAAAAGTAGTGAGGGCAGGAACCCAAGCAGGGCAAGATCATGGAGGCAGGAGCTGATGCAGAGGCCATGGAGGGATGCTGCTTCCTGGCTTTCTCTTCATGGCTTGCTTAGCCTGCTTTCACATAGAACCCAGGGCCACCATTCTAGTGATAGCACCGCCCACAATGGGCCGGGCCCTTCCCCACCAATTACTAATTAAGAAAATGCTCTACAGCTGGATCTTATGTAGGCATTTTCTCAAGTGAAGTTCTCTTCTTTCAGATACCTCTAGTTTGTGTAAAGTTGACATTAAATTAGTGAGCACACTGT
This sequence comes from Psammomys obesus, assembly GCF_907164565.1. Classification (NCBI taxonomy): domain Eukaryota; kingdom Metazoa; phylum Chordata; class Mammalia; order Rodentia; family Muridae; genus Psammomys; species Psammomys obesus. The sequence goes on along the minus strand of NW_026593992.1, from coordinate 2,818 downwards.
CATTTCTAATCTATTAATCATAGTTGCTGATTTAGATAACTACAATTTTTACTTATCTATGGCTGTGAAATGATGAATTATATATCCTTGAAAAACAATCATAGTTGGTAGAGTTGGTATAAACAGCATTTCATCACAACTCAACACTGCAAAGCCTATTTGCTTTCTTTGGCTGTGTAGAATCTGGTATTTTGCCAAAGTTAGTAGGTGCAAGTCTCATACCAAACGTGAATTTGAAATTTATTTTTAAGAAAAATCATACTTTGTTTTTACCAAAATAAAAATCTTCCTTATATTTTATTGTTACTTCAGCTCTTCTACTCTTTACAAAGCTTGCCCTGACTGTTTACTTCCTAGTGTTTGTCTAAATATATAGTATGTATTAGCCATGAAAGTTAAACATAAACTTACCACACAGACTAGCAGTTCTCCTTTTATGGGCAGTATGAATATGAAAACACATACTCATACAAACCATTGTACACAAACATTTTCAGAAGGATGATTCATAGCTTTGAAACTGCTCTTGAATTGATAAGTGCATAAAGAAAAGTTTAAGTATATGGTAGGATATTATTCATCGATGGAAACAAAAAACTAATAAACACTGTGATAAGCTTAAAGAATTGTGCTAAGTAACAGAAACCAGGCAAAAGCGACCACATATTTCACTATTCCATTTGTGTAAAATATCCAGAAAAAGCAGACATATAAAGACAGAGGGTATATTAGTGATTAAAGAAAACAAAAACCCAAGGTAGTGTCAGTGTTGGGATTGCAGCACCTACAAATCTTGGCTTAATGTGTGGCATTTGATAGCTTTTAAGGGATGGTTTGTTTACTCTAAAATGAGTTGGACTTAATGACTTGGACTTTCAGATTCAAGGTGAACGAGTAGTGAAGAAGGCATTAATTTTAAAGTTTGACTAGTCCTAGTATCTAGGAAGGTATTCCAGAGAGACACATCCCAAACCAGTAAATTAGGCAAGTGACTTCTATTTATTTATTTAAAACAATTTACTTAAAATGTCAGGTAATGGATAAATGTAGGAAGCTGCAAATGATTAGCACAGTGAACACCTGTTCAAACTGCTTCACTGCCATTACTCTTCTTGTGTTTCCTTCAGTAGCTGTTAATAGAGTCTTACTGTTTGAACGTTATATACATGGAGATAGAGTCATCAAGTGTACAATTTTTTCTGATTTGATAGAAGATTTTCTGTGTAAGCTCAGGCTAGCTTCCAACTTTATTCTTCTGCTTCATCCTTCTAAATGTTCAGGTGACAGTCATGCACCATTAAATCTGGCTTTAGCATGTAATCCTTTTTGTCTGCTTTTATTTCTTCTACATGAGATTCATTTATGTCATGTAGCCCTACTTCAGTATTGTTCTGTATTCTGAAGTATAAATATGCTGTAGTTTAACTGTGTGACTAACAGTGGGCCACTGGATTGTTTACATTTTAGTGTTACTAAGAACGGTACTGAAAGCTTTTTTTCTGCATGTGTGGAAAGTGTTTGCAGCCTTTAATTCCTGCCAGTGTTCCTGAGACTCCCTGCATCCTGAATCCCTACAAGCTTCTAATGTTGTTATTTTATCTTCAACCATTTTGCTGGATCTATGATAGTATTCCTTTGGGTCTTAAATGTATTTTCTTAGGAACTGTCTAATGAAGTTAAATAATTTTATGTTTAGTTGATCATTTACATTTTTGATTGAAATGTCTGTTTCAGATAATCTATAGAGGGTAGTTCCTTCCCTCCTTCCTTCCTTCCTTCCTTCCTTCCTTCCTTCCTTCCTTCCTTCCTTCCTTCCTTCCTTCCTTCCCTCCTTCCCTCCTTCCCTCCTTCCCTCCTTCCTTCTTCATTCATTTGCTCATTTATTCATTTATTTATTTATCTATCAATTTATATATTTATTATCTATCTATCTATCTATCTATCTATCTATCTATCTATGTTTTTTTTTTGGGGGGGGGGTACAGGATTTCTTGTGTAGCCCTGGCTGTCCTGGACTGACTGTGTAAACCAGGTGCCCTTGAACTCTCAATAATCTCTCTGCCTCTGCCTCCCTGAGTGCTGCTGTGCCCGGCTAGGCTTCCTTTTCCTTCTTGTTTTCCTTCACCCACTTCTGGAGCTATTTTGGCTTTCAGAGCACAGTCTACACATTCTTTCTCTTGGGAGACTCTTACCATAACTTCCTCTTTACAATGATGCCCCTAGATGCAGGATGAAGTGTTTTGCTATGGAACACTTACAAGACATTCTTTTTGAACAGTGCCCCATTACTTTGATGTCTGTCATATCAGCCTTCTTGTAGATTTGCATGTTTGTGGCCCAAGAAACAACTCCATGTTTCCTAAAAGGCCTAGAAAGCGTATATAGGGTGCCTCTCCTCTTTCCCTTTCCCTTGACCGTTTAGATTTTTTTGAATGAAATGTCTGTTTCAGTAAATCTGTAGAAGGTAGTTTCTTCCTCCCCGTTTGTTATTTTGGTGAGTTACTGGACAATGGATGCCACAGCTGAAAGCAAATTTTTTATTTTTAAATAAAATTTATTACATTGTTTACTTAATCTTTTTTTTTTTTTTTGCAATTCTTTCTTTCTCTTTCTTTTTTATTTTGTGTGTTTATAGCTAGGTAATACTGATTACATTTGTCATTCAGTAACATGCAAATAATCTTCTAGTACAGTAAACGCTAGTCTGTAGGGGGGAAGCTTCTAGTACCAGCTTGATATCTTCATGTTTGATGATGATATATACATATATAAGTTAGTTAGTTAGTTAGTTAGTTAGTTAGTTAGTTAGTTAGTTAGT